>NW_019211456.1:50049854-50209558 GCF_002443255.2 Varroa destructor
TATATATATGTAGGCTACAACTAACGCAGAAACCGGATAGGAAGAACGAAAAACGTATGACATATGCAATTTCTGTTGAATAAAAGATCGACTTCGTACTATAGGTAAAAGCTACCTCTATTTCTTCAATGCTTACTATGGGACTCTTTTGAACAACTTTGATGTTGATGCGGCTAAAATCATACGCTCCATGAAGGATAAACGCTGAAATATCGCAAGCGAACATTCTTCTTGTAGGCTATTAAGAGTTATACATCTTAAAATGTTCCTAATTTTAACCATAGGTTCATAGAAGTGCTATAAACTACGTGCTTGGAGCTCGTCGGGCGCCGTTTATCAAAATAAAAACTCAAAGGTTGGCTTCTTCAATTGAAAAGATTTATTGTGTATTGGTATAATTATCTAATTATCATAATACTGCGTAACTTCATAGATCGCGGACGATCGAAAGACACTTGATAAAAACCAGCATTTTGGTTGATAGCGGTTCGGTGAGCAGACAGTCTTCGCAATGTTCGAAATACCAATATGTAGACGTTCGAAACGGAGTTCTATTTTTATATGCAAAGGTAATGCTTTAGATATGTTATAGAATATAATCAACAAATAGTCTTAATACGGTCAGATCTTCCGGGTAGCTGAGATTTCTGGTTGGCGTACTGATTTTGCCAATGCTCACACGGATAAAAATGCGAACACATTGTTCTCTCAGATCACATGATCTGGTCGGCTAAACGTGAATAAGGTCTTCGAGCCTGCGAACTTACCAAGCTGCCATATAGATAGAGTACCGGCTAACGTCGAAGCTGCCGTTCATGCCTTAGTTAGGCAGCTGTCCGCTGCTGGCGCTCTAGTCTCTACGCTGGAAAGGGTCGCCGATCCTTGCAGGACGGTTGTATGCTACAGCATGAGGTTGAAGGAATAGGCTGAGCCTTTATCGTATCTCTTTCTCACATTTAGTTCGCATCTGACGCTAGACGAAGAAGTCGGCACCAATAGCAGTAGAAACAGCATTAGCACGCTATGATGAAGGGATTGTGTCCGTGAAGTTCTTGTGACCAGGCGAAAAACTCTGCGGGAACAGAGCTGATCAGTCGTAGCTTGCTTTTCATCAAAAGCGTTCCGTGTCACGTAAATGCGCCAGCCAAAAATCAACTTCTTCAGGCCTCTGCTGTGCGACTTTGAGAAACTTTTAAGATTAAGTGCATATGTTCAGTGTGCGCACACGTGTACAGATATTTTCCCTCTATAAAAATGAGCTTCGCTTTAAGATGTGACAACAAGTAGTGCCAGCGATTTCCAACTGTTTAAACCTAACAATATTGTACACTGGTGCTTTTTTATTTCCATTAAAAAGTAGATTCTTTGGTGATTGATTATCCTCGCTAGCAAACAACTAGAGGTTTTCTTAGGTCTGCGTTCGCAAGTGATAAATCACCTACTAGTGACAATATGCAATTAAGAACGGGTAAGGATATATCTGCATTGACTCTGCTTACTACTGACAAGATTGCCGCCTTAAGGACGGCGGCCATATCAACTTTAGTAGCGGGCACTGCACAGGCGCGAAAAGATAGTAGTCTATTGAAGCTTGAATTTGATGAACGTTATGCGTCTCTAACAGAGAATGAATGTCTGGCTGCACAGAAGGGCTGGAAAGTCGAAGCTTTAGCAGGTGAGTTAAGAACAAAGGTATTATACTTTAAAACCTTAAATAAAACTACTATGATAAGTTGTGAAGTCGCCACAGTTGGGCCTACTTCTAATGCCGTAAGGCAACAAGTAGATAACCGACTGCGTACGGACCGAGATACAATTATCCCTGAGTTTTTTGAGAGCAATAATCCTATTTACGGCTAACGCAAGTCGGCTCGATATATAGAATACTAGGCCTCTTAGAGTTAGCCGCAATCATCTGCTCCCTGTCATCATTGCTATTCATTATTTGACCTAATATAAGATACAATGGATAAGATACAATAAATGCAGCTCGTACACTGATCTCAACTCTGTAATCTCAGTGTAGAAAGCCGAAAAGAAAAACGACTTTCTTTTTCCTTGGTATCTCGTTCCCTACGATGAGTGTACACCTCGTACCTCAACTAGACTTCGAAGTCGCTTAATTTTTATAGTTTACTATATGCATATATGCCAATTTATAACATTACCTCCCCCAGAAGGTGTGTATCGCGTAAGCTTACTGAAAGCGAGACACTAACAGAAGCGAGACTTAAAGATTCCTTTTTTTCTGTTACTGATTGGTATCTTTCTAGCTTAGCAGCATAATGTGTAAATGATCCGGAAAATAAACTAGTAGCCAATGGTCTATACGATACGTAGTACGATACGATAGTAACAACTACCCATGCGGTGAATAGTTTTTTAGAAAGTATATCACGCTTATCTGTGCCTCGAAAGCTAAGTTGGGGCATAAGTTGGGGGGGGGGGGGTAAAGCTAGGGCATCTTCTTTATTTAAGAATCCGACATCCAACGTAAAACACACTTTACATCAATTGCTATACATGGAGGAGTGTGAGTTTCTTACCAGGCAAACAGTCTTACATTGTCATAGCCGGTGATCAAGCACCCACCGTTTATGCCCGACATTAAACCAATTCGCCTTACATTTTACACATACTAAAGATCTATGTAATGCGCCATTCAGTACAATCAAGAACGCTTTGCAGATTAAATTGTTCATAATTCAAGCTCAATGGGGCGTTACGCTAGGCAGGTAGTCTCTTTTGTTCATCGAAATCAAATAGGCAAAAAAAAAAAGGCAGCGATATAATCCATTTAACTTCATCAGTTACCAGTCCTATAGATTGTTGACATTATCACCTACGTAAAGTATGAGTCCAGTAAATAGAACGATGATGGTAAGGCAATATTGGTTAACTTTATCAAACCGGATGGTTCTTTAAATTTATTATGCAGTGAATATTTAGGACGATGTCCCTTTAGACCTGAGCAGTTATGGCCACAGTAAGCAGAGACCTTTGCTGAGCGGAATGTGAGGTTTTTAGAACGCTTTTTATAAATTTGACAATAGAGCGAAAGAAGTGAAGTGTGTCCGATGACAATCAATACGACCAAATATTGTTCTAAAATATCTTCGATTCATCACTTTATACTTCATATGTTTTTTTTAGACATAAATCGTCCTTCAGGTCAAGTGTCCTAAATGACAAGTTACGACATAGATAACTAGAGCTTGGATAGGATGAATTATAACCGTTAGTTCATTACGTTGGGCCAAGGCTGTCGGTTCCTGAATGGAGACTGTTGTGAATTGAAGTAGATATTGTTAGAAATGAGTTGATTGCCTCAGATTCTTAGCTAGTCGTACCCATTTGTTTCCTTAAATAGCGATGCAGCAATAAGCCCGTTGGTAGCTTTCCTACGAACATTCTCGTACATGGACATTACATCATCTCAAATATGCATGATCGGGCATCAAGTATTTGCCCCTTATGATTACCTTAAACTTTCTGCAAAACAAAGCTTACGAAGGCAATATGCAAATATGAAGAGCAATACTTCACCTTATCGAGGGATACAGGAAGATAAGTCATCCTTGAGAGAGCTTGTGGTACATTGATTTTTCCGGTTGTGGCTAGGTTTACGGATGAGACCTTCTACGTGTGCAGATATGGCATCAGACTTCGTCAGTGTTTATCTGTCATGTTCTCCAAAACCGCAAAAAAATGTTTATTATTATCTTCTCAATAGCTTGGAGGGAAGAACTGCAAATGTCGTACATGAAGTGTTCACATAAAGGCTTGACGGTTATAATCGCCAATCAACATTTTCCGAGCAAAAATAACTGTCTCGTCTGGTACGAAGAATTTAAGGCTTGCCATGTGGTCCTGGATTTTGAAGTATCTACTTCGACATAAGTTAACGTCCATTCTAGATCGAGCAGCTCCTACATGAAAATAAGTTTACCGTAACGTGATTTTTATCTATGGTTTTACGTGCTGTGGACATTGTGTGTTGTGTAAACTTGGATGAACATGCGTTAACACTGCTAGCGTGACATATGATTCTCCAGATGCCAGAATTTTGTTGTAAACGCACTAAAAAGGACTACTCAGCTATAGCATGATAGGAAATCACTTCGGCTATGAGACATAAGAATAATTTCACTGGGCTTGATAATGGGCATGATAAACACAAGCCGTTCTGCCATGTTTGAACGCCATGTGCGAGGCGACACAAGGTGCTTTGGAGGGCTGAATCTCTTTAATATCGGCAAGCCGTGCCTTGAGGTTGGTAACACGTATGTAATACGTACTCTGCTGTTCCCTGTAATGCCAACAAGGGGCATTACAGCCTTAGCGGGCTGGACACGAAAGCGCGTGTTGCCAAAAGCATCGAACTCTTTAGACATAGTTTGATCGTAGTAGGACAATGTGTTTCGCATCTCCGGGATGGTGCAGTAGTAATGTACCGGTTTACTTAGCGACGCACAGTTCGACACCGAGTGGAAACACGTTTGATTTCGTACTGAAGCCCTAATGGCGACACACAGTGCAAAAATTCTAAACATTGCAGTGCATGATTTACGAATACCTTTGCCACTCGCCTAGAGGCACAAGTACGTATTAACTGCATGATCTGCTAGATGAGAACCACCGAGTCCTGAACAAAGCATCGTAGGACTAGGTCAAAATAACAACGCAATTAAGTGAGACTAAAAGGTATATGAAACCTTCTTCGTCAGTCAACAACAAGCAGTCGGCTAATTGATCTGTCCCTTGATGAGTTATCTGTGATAACGGTTAACGGGCTTGTTGAATATCCCTGTCGGAATCTAAAGACAAAAGCGTAACTATACAAAAGGAGATCTATTCCGTACTTTTCATGCTAAATAAGACTGTAGCCACGTGCTAGGATCTTTTCTATGTACCTGCAATTAATCGATAATACTATTCCCTTCCAATGAAAGGTTGAAAACTCTTTTCTCCAACAGTATTAGACATTTGGGAAACCTGGTATTCTACCTCCATTGATCTTGGCCCCTGCAACGATAAAGCATCTGTTTGTTTCTATTAATCATTAACTAAGATGCATAGGGATTTATTAAGTTTTTATTGCTAAATTGCCCTTTGCCTACTTGTGTCGGACTACTGCAATACATGTCCTACGGGTGATAAACACATTGACGTTATCAGATAGCGGGATCCCTTAGAAACATGACTCCGACAAGAAGATGAGCAGGACTTTCTTAAATGTGTTTGGCCTAATCTACGGATATTCAGCTGAATGTATTAAATTGTAATTAAATAGAAGCGCATCACTGTATCGGCTCGTTTTGTACACGTTTAAAGCTATTCAGTTCTAGACAACTAAGCTGCTCAGTAAATCACATAGGCTTTAGTCTAAGAAGCCTTCGTGTTTAATCTACCTAAAACTTGATCGCTTTTTTATTATTATTCAGTCCATAAAATTAGGAGTCAAATGTATCGAGATGGTATAGAACTTTACTGTTACTGCCGTTTGGCTGAAGATTTTCCTTTCAATTGCATTGACTGTCTGCAGCTGGCTGCGATTGACGTCTGCTCAGTGGAGAGGCTAAGTGTCACAACCGTTGCGGACGAAGAAATCCGCTCAGGCCTGTTAATTGTATAGAAAAAGGAAAGGAAAGCAAAAGCTTTTACATAGCCAAAACACAATTAAATAATAATTGTGGACGCGATTAATAAATAAGCCTTAAGTAGCAGCTATCCTTTGTTTGTTAGCTACCGTGATCAAGTTATCTTGAAACGGTGTAGAACGGAAAAAACGCGCTAATACGTTTTCCCTTTCTTACGGGTTTCGGTATTGGGGTATTGTCAGCTATCTAATGAAGACCTATCATGCCGAATTGATGCCTATAATTATCGACGGTAATGACAATGCAAGCCCTGTCGTGACTTCAATTGATGGTAGAACTCATTGCCACTTACGATAGATGTTGGCGTATTCCTCGATGTGCGACTGGGCGTTTGTCATTGGTCGACCAGTTTAGATAAAGAACTGACTCCAGACACATTATAAGCCATATAACGTTTACTTAATACCTTGTGAAAGTTTGTATCAAGTGAATCTCGAACGGTCGATCATTTGGAAAAAATTAAATTCATATTCAAGCACATAGAACTCGATCCTCTTCGACGATCCTATATACTGGTTCGTTGGCCTACTAGAAGTTAACTTCTCGTCAGATTATTCCGAGCGTCTGCTCGAACCGTGCAGCTTTGACCAGCATTAAATTTCTGGTACTGGCAAACTATTACAGCCTACGCAACACAACGAGATCATAAGCTTTCCGGCCAATGTGTCCGTTTCCAAACGAGTCAACACCTTCGGACGAAATCAGAATGAAAATCCAGCTTGCATCAACATTTTTGACGGTCTATGCCGACGGAAAAGGTCCTCCGTGGTTTCAACATGCTCAAATTCAAGCCTGAACTTGCAAATCGGCTTAGCTATTGTCTTAAAAATGAAATCATACAGCATGGTCGTTTTGCGTTCAGTTTGTTCATGTTGCATAAATAAAGCCATCTCAGACTTTGACACCCAGCAAACTCTTCGTCACCGTATTAACTTGTGTTTGCCGATTTCCTAGTGAATACTCCTTGCGCCTCCTGTATGTATGAAGTCCGCGTCTCCGAACTTGCAAGACCTCTTATGTGCGCACCTAATATATAAAATAAGTAAGATAAAATTATATATGGTCGTGCTTAGAATAGAGACGTATTAGTATGCACTCTTTCATTCAATGTTTAAAAAAATCAAGCCTAGTACATTGAAACAGAAATGGTTAGTAATGGCCCGACGCGTTCTGTCGTCTGCTACAGTCTGACTAGCTCGATCTCATAAATCTCCTTGCACTTCGATTAAGCGATATTATTGATTATCTCCTGCTGAACGACCCCCTCTCCCCAAAGCTATAAACTTACAAAATAGACGGCTTGCGTCATTACGCGATCTGTGAAAAATCTATAAAACGTTTCCACGGGCCAAAGGGTAAGATTTTCTATGAGGATTAGGCTTGGATGCATCGAAATAGTACAAATAGCTGCTTTCGACGATCCTCGAATTTCGTTGCACAATGAAACTGCTAACGATGAGCTCTTAAAAAAAGATCAATCGTAGAGACTTTTTGCACCTTTTAAGCGTTTCTAACCTTTGGATCTTTAGGATTTCTTGTTCGCAGTCAACTTACAAGTGAAACTTTAAGCCCAGATTGTTTTACATTAAGAGTATTTTAACGAGACTCCAACGAATCTACGCTCGGCATTAAAACTCTATTTGAAAATTTACAAAAGGAAATGTCGAAAATCAGCTGTAAGCGATTAAGACTATCTAAATAGATATGACCCATCCAATAGACATGTCTGTCGGGGATGCATCTGTCAAATCGTAAAAAATATTATCCAAATATCGATTCCAATTTAAATGCATCTCGTGAAAAAGCCATATCAGCCTTGGTCAAACTTAAAGTTACAACCCTTTGTTGATGTTATACTCAGTCAACATGTCTTTGGCCAGTAGAATTAATTGTTGGCTTAGCTTTTTAGCACGTAGACAGTATAAAATTGTGTAGTGATAGAAAAAAGTAATCTCAATTTTTTTCCTACGAGACTACTGTGACGTACATGTAACCCTTATCGCCTAAACCTTAAAAACATGTGAAGGGAACGTAAAAAAAGTAGAAAATATAACTATCACAAGAGTTAGATTCTATAAAACAAAACAACAAGGCAAACAAAAAAGAACGTTGCCGTAAGTGGTGCCGAAAACTAGGTCTGAATTTCAATCGAAATTGCCGAAATTTCGATCATTATGCTTATGCAGTCCGACTACTTTAAAATGTCTACAGGAGCAAGTGATGGATAATCACAATTGGGTTATTAGATTAGTCTTTGTACTATAACTATCATAAAATAGAAATATATTCTTCTCTCTACATAAGGTGCACTGATGGTTAAAGCGATGTACAACTTCAAAACTTATTCTTCCAGCCATCCCTCTACACCTTAAGACTGCATCGGTGCTCGTGATATTACATATCTTTAGCAAAAATTATTTAGTGATCAACTCATCATTTCCCGTACCGGCCGATAAAACCGCCTAAAAATTGGAACGTCTTATCTTCGAAAAGAAAAATTAAGCAATCATATAGATACAATTGAGCTGCCTTAAAGTTTTTTTTTTTTATTTCCATCGAACGGAACAATATGTTTCGGTAACATTAGTCCAGTGTAAAATTAGCTCTGTTCATTTAAATATAAATAGCTTTGCAAATTGAAATAAGCTATGTTGACCCAAGCAGAACCGGCTCACTGGATGTCGGAGGTGCCAAAAATTTTTCACTCATAACTCATAAAGGCTCATGGCTGTACCAATGCGCTAATGTATTTAATAAGAGGTAAAGTATGGGTGTTGTGATAAGTTCAACTTCTAGAAGAGATACCCAGCCAGACACATGTGATGCTCACTAATACCTGTTTTAAAGTGTGTTCATTATCACATAGATTGTATAAGTTTTTTTTTTTTTTAATATGATATTTGTTAAAATGAACTTTGGTACGAAATGTGATAATACCATTGAGGTTGTATTGATGCTTCCACTTCCACATAGTTTTTTCAAGTTCATGAATTAAGGAAGCCCTTGTTCTGTCCACTCTGTAGACGAATGTAGCAAATAGTAGATAGAAGCTGCCACTAATACTCACATAGTATACTTTAAAGGCCCCATAGTCCTTTCGCGGACAGGTATTGTGAAAGGCTCTGGTAGACAGATTTAATTACGAAACATTTAGGTCCAACTATAAACTAGATCAGCGGAGAAATCAGATTCAAGCAGAAAAAATAGAAGAGAATGGTAGTGAACGTAAATTTCCTCTTAACCAAGTAATTTTGCCATTGACGACTTTTCGACGAAAATTAGAGGGTGGAACCTCCGCTTTCGGAACAAGTACCGCAATGAATCTGCTAGATATTTGAGCTTATCTCGCTCAAAAGCGCTAACGCTTGCTTTTTGTTGACAAAAGTAAAGGCGCTAGTACGCCGGTAGCGATTTCTCCATTGTGGAAACCAGGTTTTCAGTTGCCTAAAGAGAGCTCCTTTTCCGGCTTTTAATAGTGTCTCAGTCGCTAATTATGCCTCGCTATCAGCCAGAGCTTTACCGCAATTACAAACGTGCGTAGGACAACAGCGTGACGCACAGTTAATTATGGAACGTCATTGTCTATCTTTTAAGACAATATCACGATAGTATTCGGCTATGGTGAGCCTTCTCTAGCTTGCGTCACAGTTGTGTCTGTTACCTAGCTTGGCTATAAAAAATAGGATTTGGTCGTAAACTAAACATGCTTTAGAATGACCCACCTCCGTTTTATTTATTATTTATATAAATTGCAGTAAATTTAATTGACGCGATAAGGCAAAGCTAGCAAAAATTAATGCTCCTATTTAACTAAATAAAGGCCTGCCTGCCTGCCTTGTTCTATGGTCTCGTATCTATTCTATGTCACTGAAAAATAGTTACCCAATAATCCTGCATCGATACTGATCGGTTTTTGTATTGCCTCAACTAGCCTGTTTCGTTGAATGTATCTCTCCCAACCAAACAATGGTCCCGGCGATCTACTAATCATCCAAGGAGTTGAGCAAATTTATTAACAAGCTCGACACATGCCGTCATCTACATTTCAACTCCTCCTAAACTCAGGAGACGGGTAGTAAAAGTAAAACCTCAGCATTACACACTGAAAGGATGTCTGAGATAAAAAGTAATGCGCAGAACTAGGCAAACCGATGACGAGTTATCCGCCTCGAAACAAGAAGTTTAGGATAATCTATTAATGGATCCCAGGCAAGCTACCGACACTCGAAGTACGTCCTTTACTCTGCGGGCTGCGGAGATTTTGTCAGTTATTGTACATATATATATATATATATATATATATATATATATATATATATATATATATAGATATATGTATATGTATATACTATAGGAGCACAGCCTTCCACTGTTTTCGAAGAATCAATTTTATTTTAGGCGCAAACACAAGGCCAAATTATCGGAGACTACTCTGAACAAACAAATCTAGCAAGCTTGGACTGGCTTAATTCAATGGAGAACTGCCTGATTCGGTGTTTAACCAAGTGAAATTGGGCTATCGAACGGTATTCTTGGCGCGACTTGATGCCGCACATGGTACAACTTTTTTTCCAGCTGTGCGTCACATATGGGTCGAAGTACGGGACAGTGAGCATATGTCTGAAACGCTGTCCTCATTCAAAGAAGCGCAAGGCTCCCTAATGTTCAGGAAACCCACATGCAGTGAAAGGATACGATACGGCAGGCATCTTCGATGGCTTGATGCCTAACTACGCTCGTTGTCTTTAAAAATATCTAAGTGAATGGTAGCCATTGTGTCCTTCAGGCATCCGGGCAATACCGTATGATTTTGGGTGTGGGCGGTTAAAAGGCAACGCATTTATTTCTACAGTCCCGATTGTTCGTTACAATGTCCGCACTAGTTCACTTAAATTAGCTTTGTTCTGTGCATGATTAGTACAAGACCGGCCGGTAAATTTTTTGCTGATTTTTGTTATTATGTTCAACACTCTAATTAGCCCTGGTCATACATAAGAACAAAGTCTTGTGCTTAGTATAGTGTTAAAATTAAAATTTACAAGCATTGCTCAACTTGTACAAGTAATTACATTGAGCCTAATGGACACTTAACTACTACCTATCGTTTTCAATCAGTGCTCAAGTACTGTTTAGACTATATGTAATTAGACTATATAATGTATGTATAAGGATGTTAAGTATTTTTTTTTTGGTGTTGTCTAAATCGTGTCAGGTGAATCCTACATGTGGAAAGATCTACATGTATCAGATCTATATGTATAATAAAAAAAAAAAAAAAAAAAAGGAAAGGAAAGGAAATCGAGTTCCAGAAGAACTTCTTTTCCGTCAGCTAATAAGTTGATTTACACTCAGGGCGATCATCGTTGAGCACTTTTTCAGGCGCGGAGTTCACGCCATGCATATCACAAACGTTCGGAGCTGTTTTGGCAGAGCTCGGGAAAGGCGAAATAAAGTAAGTGTCGAAAATGTACTTCTTCAACCAAGAACATTCCCCAGTGATGACTGAGCTTGAGATAAAATCACAGAAGGCTTATGAACAAAAACAACTTGTATGGATTAGAACGTTTTAACCGATTCTCGACCTGGAGTATCTCACAGTTTTCAGTTCTGAAGCCTCTTTGGATACCAGTACGGAACATCGTATTTGTGTCCAAAGAGCTTAGCCTTATAATCACGCAGTTTCTAAACGTGCGTCATCCAGGCATCGCGGGCATACACTTTGTTGAGGAGATGTTTCTTGGTTAAAAAGGATCTTCGTAAAGTCTTCTTGCGTAGATGTCTAGACTTGATCACGTCTCTCATCCGAAATGGGACTGTAATACTCTCGCTACCGCCTAAGATATTACCAGAGGAATCGACCGACTGACTGCCTTCGGTACTAGACAGAACGGTACACGCATACGAGTAAATAAATAGTGGCGAAAAACGCGCCGTATTTAACACAGTTGGGCATTACTTCAGACAGTCGGTACGAAACTTTGTCCCGCGGATAGCGCAATAGTCCACAAGTTTACTTGCTCAATTTAGTATGAGGTGTAGAAAATAAGCTAGTACATTGGGCATGGGACTTTTCCATCATGATTTAACCTAAAACGATTCCAATCAGCACGAATAAAAATTCTATTTTTTACGTTAATTTTCCTTAGTACCTTTGACGGAACATGTCTTTTTGGAAACCGCTGTGGGAATATTACATGAAAAATAGGACCTCTCACAAACAGTACAACGTTTGCTAAAGTTTATGGTAGAAAAACATTTGGCTATCTAAGTAATGCAAAACTTCATATCCTAGTCTAGTAACAGTCGTTAAAACGGTCTTCTCGATTCGTACGAAGAGCTTTCGCTCCACTTCAATACAGATATCGGTCCGCGTGCTTTATGAAAAAAAAAAAAAAAAAGTAACGCCACGTATAAGAAAGCGCTTATAGTTTTCTATGTTACGCGCCACGTATAGTCAAACAAGACATATATTTGTCAAAGATTATAATATACATTTGAAACGCATTTGTTTTAAGAGTAGACTGGTTGAAAATGCATTTGTTATATTTCTATCGAAGACCACAATAAAAATTTCTCCTGTCCGAACGAAGCCTTCGAAGCCTTTCAGGACTAGAACGGTTGGCTTCCAGCACAATGAAAATGTACCTACGCTCAATCTGTTTTTTTGTCCTAGTTAGGACATGAACTTGACGGTGCTGCCCAATTCTGTCGATTGATATATTTTATTTGGATACATAGGCTATCTTGCTTTTCAAGGTTCCTTGTTCCTAAAACCATGAGAACCACTCAATTCATCAAAAACATACCTATTCGATACCGCAATACGATAGACCTTTAAAGATAAGTAGACAATCACAGGGAAGCCTTTACTCACAGGAATATGTTCTTTATGAAGGGGTTATATCGGTGCAGGTTTACAACAACGACACACGGTATTCCGCAACGAAATATATATATTTTTTTTGCAGGCAGTGTAAATCGATTACGTATCGTCATCATTTGGTTCGCATAGACAAAGTACAAATTTCGTTTAAGCCATAAACATCTGCGTAAACAACAAACTATAAACAGGGCAGTGGTAGTTAATTCGCGCCTTTAGCGAACAATATATATTTGCCCGTTAATTCTAGTTGTTTAATAATATATAAGTTATTATAAGTTAATAATAATAACACAAGTTGTCTATTTTGTGGACGCCGCGCGTAAATTATATATTCACGTAAATGATAAAATTAACAATACAACTGTAGTAACCAAGTTAAAGTACGCAGACCACGTAGTTACTCCTGGTAGTAAAGCGTTAAAATATATCTGAGTAAATGATATACTTTATGGCGCGTCTATTTTCTTCGATCTACATCGTAATGTATGTATAATACTGCGCGTACCGATTAACGTTATTTAGTGGATAATAATTTAACAAAAGAAAAATAAAGAGATAGCTACTAATAAATTGTTTTCACGTCGGACGACCTTTTTGCGTATCAGGTACAATTTGGCCCGATATTATATTCACGAGATTGGGTTTATTGATCTATCCTTCTTTGTTGGCCTACAAGTTAATACATTCTGATATAATGTATGTCATAGGATATATATGATGATTATATATATCGTTATGTTTTTAATGGGCACTGTGTTTCACGCAACCGTTTCGATTATGATTACCATTGTTATATTGTTTCCTAGAGACTATTCACCTGCCCGGTATAGAAAGCAAGCACTCTGAACTCTAGTGTAGCAAAAAACAAACTGAATCTTCATCGAGTGCTAATAAAAATGGAAAAATTGCCGATTTTATCCAAGGCCGACCCGCTTGAAACAAGTGGGTAGACATGACGTCAGCCATGTCTACGACCGATGACTCTGAGGGAATAAACACAAGACAAGACGTGCCTGTCGCCCACTCGAACTCAGTTTCAGAAACGCGATATTGTTTACAAACAACATACACTTAGAATTTCGTCTAAAGGACACTGATGGGGCCTGCTGCTATGGGTCATCAATATCGTGTGAGAGACGATGTATGATTACAGCTGTGAAATACCTATTCAATAATTTGAATGAAAAGTAAAAATGAAGATCATCGTAGTGCAAACTAAAACCGTATAATAAGGCACAATCGAATGGGGAAAAATGGAATGGTTACGACATATTATTCTTCGTCAACCGTATTAGCGTCTACTTAGTTCGTCAACGTTATTATTTTTAAACATGCGTGATGACCGTTTGCTTTTATCGTTCCCTTCCCTATATAGCCTTCAACTCTTCTTTCACCCTCATCATTCAAGAATGCCTTCTCTCTCCTCGAAAAAATAGAGATAAGTTAACTCTGCAAAGGGTAGCACCTTATAAATGAGAACTGAACCTGTGAAGGTAGATGTTCTGGATGAAGAAAGAGGCATGTTTTCGATACGAACTCTGTTTTGCTCTTTGCCTCGGTCAAGAATTGCCGAAGCAGCCCAGGGTACTTAAGCGAGTACCCTATAAGTGTAAGGACTACTCGAAGAGGTTTACTAAACTCAGTGATAAGATTTTAGATCTGGAAGACCAACCTTCTGGGTGCGCGACCGATTTCCCGTAGAGAAGAAGCCTTTAATATGCTTAGTATAAATGCTGCAAATACTTGACCACTGTCGGAGATTTTTGGTACCTGAAGTTATGAAAAATCAGAAGCGTATATACGTTACAGGCTGAATGAGGCGCACACAAAATCATGGCCCCTCACAAACGAGAGGCTACCATGAGAACCAGCTAGAATACAGTCACAATGGCACGTTCTACACGAAATTGCCACCGTTACAAGAAGCGCTGGCTTCAGATCGATACAAAGTAGAGAAATAATGGTTAGCTTACACCGGCGAATCTATCGAAGGCCTATCTTCCTATAGACGGCCTTGGACGATGCGTCTGGTGGGACTAGAAGGGCCTTATACACTAGAATTTGCTCGGGAAGAATAAGATAGTCAACAGGGTTATGTTTATGGCTCAGTTGCGTCAATTTCACGGGGCTGTCTAACAGGAAAGATTCGTTAGACAAGGCAAAGTCACCTTTCTCTACAACAACGTCGAGGCTTGAGTGGAATCTTTTTTTGCACCCATTATATTGTCCACAGTTCAAAACCCAACTAGACGAGCAATGTCCTTTGCTGAAAAGAAATAAGTTAATTGGGAGATGGGATAAGGTGGAAGGAAAATGGCAAATACATTAAATTTCAGGTAAAAGTCTACGTATCTGTATGATAAGAAAGACTTTGTTGTATATATAATATTACGTCTATTACACTGAAGGACATTGCGCGTAGCGCTCGTATAAACAACACGTACGCCTAAAGGGTAGCGAGTATGGTGGTACACAATAATTATGTACACCTGAAAATGTGCGCACGCCGGATCCTGCTGCCATGCTGCTTTACAAATTTCCTTTCCTTATTACCCTGTACTAGACAAGGTCTCAGCTTCACTCTTTTTATACTAATTCAAATAATTAATAGTAGGTAGTGCGGCTTATCTTTATTTTCTCCTGAAAACTTTTTCGTGTCAAACGCTGCATTTCCCTTTTAATTTCTAATTAAGAGCTCTACGTCTTTGGAATTAATGCTCGAAGCGTGCTACATTATTGGCCCTTGGTTTGGACCTAGGAAACAACAAGGTCAAAAGTATTCTAAGGTATAAGGTAAGTAATTTACGTTTATTGGAGTTGATTCTTCTTCCTAGTTACAGGTTTAATTTTTCCAATTGAAACCGATGCTGCTTTGGTAGTGCTGACGAAAAAAACACTTTTTATGTGGTATACACCAACGTATTGAATCGGATAAATGTTTCCTTATTTACACAGGTAGGGTGCATTGGTTAGCATAGGCTAAGGCAACAAATTTCAGAAAAAAATTAAGATTACGATCAAGTATCAAACATTAAACTCTCAAAAACGAAACATCTCAAAACCGTTACCACGGGACATACACTAAAGATCTCCCAGCCTTAAGCAGAGGCTTATCTTATTAAACGCCCAGTTTTTCTTTATGGAATAGTTTTTTTTTTTTAATCACTGTTTGCCCGACTGGGTGGACTCACAAAAATCAGCGTTCGAAAGCTGTGTGCCTGCTAGATCGATTATATATTGTCACACACATTCTTAATTTTTCATCTTAATCAACTTCATTTGTCTCTAACTTAAATGTATCAACAACGCCATAATTGACGGCCATGAGCATAAACATCGATCAATGCTGGCCCGATATTTGGGAAAGAAAGCGGAAGAAGGACTAGCGAATTCGAGCTAGCAAAGAGCCTGTGCGTCTCAGCTGTAACCGGGTCGGTCACCAGCGAGCTGAGTGTGCTGATCAGCAACGGGATGGCAGCAAGCAGCACCAGCAAATGCAGACGATGCCGCTGTGACCATCCACAGAGTCGACGCTGCTATCTAAAACGCTAGAAGGAGGGACAGCCACGTGCTTCTGTAGACCCCAATTCAGCGGTAACACAGCCCGAGCGCAGAACACAGATCCAGAGTTCGGTGCGTCAAGCAACTGAAGGTAGAAATAGGACTACCCTTGCGACGCTCAAGGACACTACCCGAGATAGACTGTAGCCGAGTATACGCTTTAGCATTTTCGTTAGATGATTCACGTGTGAGTGAAAGAAGCAGACGCTTAAAGTCAGCAAAAAGCGAGGGCTCGTAGAGGTGGACTCGCAAGCAGGCGTTAGCATGTTACGAACAGTTACCAACATGCCATTCAAGCTGAAGAAGAATCTGCTCTAGCACGGTGGGCTGGTGAAGCTAAAAGGCCGCAAAGTTCGTTAGACGTGAAGCATCTCCAGGATGTAGCACGGCATCGCCTGTAAAAAAAACGACTGTCACCTTGCTAGTTAAGAAAATATCAGTCTATACTCGCGAACTGTGTCCCGCGAGCGGGTGTGCGGACGAAGAGTACGACCCTGCAATGATAAGGGAGAACGCTAATGAACTGGTATCGCCGTGAATTACAGTTAACAGCAAAACGGGATCGGAGAGATTGTTTTAATTAGATAAGACTAGCAACGACGACATCATCAAGCTTTATGGATAGCACAAAGAAAAGTCGAACAAACACAATCAGAAAGCGGAAACGATGGCAAAAACTATCAAAGCAGGCGAACTAAGCAATAGCTAAGCGCGGTACTAGGTAAAAATAGAGTTAGTGGCATCGAAGCTGCATATACTAACGTTAAATGAGGGAGACGCGTTACAAAATATTATCATTGAGATAATAGGCGGAAATGGTAACGTCGTCGCGGTCGGTTCCGTTTTTATAATGAAAGTAGAGACCAGCGTGTAGCCATTGACTACTGCGAGCTAAACGCGCGGACGATGCGGATGGGGTGCCCGATGCCGTTCATAGATGAGCTGAATACTGTTGGTAGAATGAACCTCCATACTGCATTTGATCTCCAATGGGGCTCTTCCAATAAAATAAAGTGCTGCAGAGAAAGTGGCAATCATTGTATTACATCTGATGGCCCTCTACCACCCGTCAGAAGAGTTTGTGAAGTCAGCTCTGATATATGGTAACGGGCATTTAGGAAAAGCTAGGTAGTAATGCTGTTTTCCTATTTATGGACGATCTAGTCCAGGCAAGTAACACGTATGAAAAACAGCTAGTGAACATTAAGTTGATACTAAGAACATTGGATGAAGCGGAACTAACGAAATTACACGTTTCTCAAGGAAAGTGTTGACTTTCTTGGGCATTGGGTCAAACCTGGTACGAAAAGAGTGAAAGTAATTAGCTAATGCCCATGGCTGTTTGAAGTGTTTATGGGACTAGCTGGACTAGACTCATTTCCCACGGTGCGTCAGGGAATTCACAGAGCTGGTTAGTGCGTTGTTAAAGAAGTCAGCGAAATTCGAGTGGTCCGTACGATGCGAGGCGGCGTTCGAATTGCTAAAGCAAGTCCGACTGACCCACTCAGTGTTAGTAAAGTTTGAGAAAGGCAGGCCGACCAAGCATTGCACTGATGCAACTAGTCTCGGATTAAGAGGACTATTAATGCAGCTCTTTAGGAGCGAATGGCGCTTGGTACTCGTTACAAGTTGTCGGTGTCAGAGACCAACTACGATTTGTCCAAGCTGAAGCAGTCAGCTGCTGCATGAGCAATGCAACACTGTTTGCCATGCCGGCTGTTCTCGTTAGTGACTGATGTGCGGTGTAGACCTGAGGCCTATTATGCCTATGGGACAGGTTACCCGATATTAGGATCAGATAGCTGAATTTCAATCCAGGATCGAGCGCAAGCCAGGTGCAGCAATGGAACATGCAAACCCATTGAACCGTAGCCCAGTAGGGCCTGCAGGCGAAAGACAGCAAATTCAACAGCGACAACGGACGAGTAAAGCGCGCCATATCCTTAACGTTCGAAGGTCAAAGGACAATGATTCAAAACAACGACGGTTTGATAGTACAGAAAGCGAACGCGCTCAAGAAGGATGACGTTGAAAGGACTCCAAAGGCACGTAGAAGTTTTCTTGTAAGGGTTTCATGCTGTTTTCTAGAAGACAAAAAGGGGAAGCGGGAAGAGCACCGAATCGAGAGATTTATATCGAAGAGATGAGAATGTGTGTGTGCTGGGCCGCAAACAGGCAGGACATTATACCAACACAGTGGCCATTATCCATGAATGTTACCGTTTTTTTAAAATGAAGTCGCATGTGCAAAAGCATCTTTGCGCTGTCTGTCTCGTAGGGATAACAGTGAGAAGACACCCGGGACACTCTGACCCAAATACGGCACCAAACGGTCGTTTTAAAGGATATACGCCGATTACGTCACACCGCTAGCAAAATCGAACCGATATCTGCTGGGATGGGGACATCAGGTCAACGTCAACGATGTAAGCAGTATGATTTCCGCAACGTTTTTGAGATTCGGTGCATCGGTCGTGCCGGTTACAGATCGCAGTATGGCGTTCACTCAAAAATGTCGGAATCGTAAAGAATTGTGTACGACTTTCAGAGATCTTAAGAACTAAAGGCTTTAACTGTCAGTGGTGAGTTTGCAAATCAACCAACGGTCGACGAATAGTATAGCAAAATCGCCAATTCGAAGCCCTACATGGCTATCCGCCCAGGCGAGAGTAGTTATCGATGTAGAACTAGGACTGGTATGAAATCTAACGGAGGACATAGGAGCTAGGGTTTGGAACACAATCACCATGATGCGAGAGAGATACAAGCAACACTATGAGAAGAAGAGGAGATCTTACCTGATACAATGCGATGTCGAAGATGTAGTCGTGGTGCGCAAGTCTTCAGTGGTGACCGGCAGACCCAGTAAGCTCTGACGAAAGTTCAAAGAGCCAGTGGTGGTTATAGAAGAGTTGCCCGATGAAATGCATCGAACTTGTAGAAGATGACGATGAAGACGATGGCCCAAAGCAGTGGGGGCAAAGTCAAGAAGGACAGCTAATACGTGCGAGTACGGGCGCGCCACCAAATTAGAACCGGCCACAAATTCAAAACATAGGATGATCTGTTGCGGAAGGATATAGATGGCATATGCAAGGATGAAATAGAGACTTAGTTACACAAAGCAGCGGTAGAGAAAGTAGAAAAGCGATCTGTGGGGCATCACGGATAATGGTCGTATGGCGAAATGTTAGAAGTTTGTGGTACATAAAAATATTGTGGTATGTAAAAATAGTAGCTATGTGATGTGTCGGCGTGGGAGGACATTAGTAGCGCCCTCTAACGGTATAGAGAAGTGGAGAGTCAGTCCTTTTTTGATCTTTTTTTCTGCATATTTCTCGCACTAAGTAGCAGCAATTGATATCACAAATATCATGCCCTAAATAGAAAAGAGTCTTAGACGTTGATAAATTCATTCAAAACATAAATAGAATTTTGAGGAATTCAGCCTGCTGTTGCCCCATGGCCGATCATTTTTGGTCCATATTCTGAAATCGATATTCGTGAACATCATAATCGAGTAATACATCACGAAAATCTCCTGCACGAAGTCTTGAGACTGTGAGCTAACTTAAACATAACGCGAGTTCTTTTCGCAACGAAGTAGCATTGTTCTCTCTCCACTCATTTGTTTTTTATTTTGAGACCACCAGCCTCTAATACACCTCGGGCTAAAAAGCTTAACTATGCCGTGACTCATTTGTGAGCATCAGTTTGCCGAAAGTGTTCGTTTCAATTGATTGCATTACCAGTGGGCGAACGGTTGCACCCACAGGATGTTTGATCATGTATAACTAACACAGCGTAAAGCATAATATAGTGAGAACTAAAATAGTCTCTGTTGTGCGGAATGAGATTCCGCGCAGGGTACAAAAAGGAGATTTCCTCATTATATGTATTTCAGCATTAGCTGCTTCAGTGGTCTGCTAGAAAATCTGCCCTCAATGTTTTTATCACTTTCATCAAAATCAGATCAGGCCCGTGAGAAGGATCATCTCTGTAGGTATTGTCCGATGTCAGTGGTATTTAACGTGTTTGCGTCCGACACTGATCCACACCAGATTTTAAACTCACTATTAAGCTGAATAGCATTACGGTCTACTTTAGATCGGCTGGACTGATCTAGAACCGCTGCATTGATTTAGATGGAAAATCTGTTTTAATCGAGTTTGTCTTTGCTGGGATTGTAAGGTATCAGGACAACTTACCATAGCATCATATCCATATCAAACTTGAAAGAGAGCTATACGCCACCGTTCGGTGAGGGAATTACCGACATCGAAGACATGTATGTATACGCTACAACAAAACGATTACAAATTTTCATATCTAATCCCATTGACAGGCTAAATATATAAAGATAGATAAATAAATATCATAATATATATACTAGATATGGGCTAAGTCACTAAGCTATACTTTGTGGTAACCTGCGCTAGCAATTGCGCGGCCAAATTTTCTAGACGCCTAGGTCAAGGCGGGACGTATCGGAACTGAGTCAGTAGAGAAGTGGCACCTAGCGAAAATGGGGCCCATGTTTTGGTCCGATATATTTAAACGCTGTTTAGTTATTCAGCATTGGCTCAGAATGATACGTTAGGTATAGTTTTCGTAAACGGGCCGTCAGGTCATACCAAGAAAAAGGAAGCTTAACCAACAAATCAGTTCTGTTAATTGTTTTATTGAACCTATTGCTGTCTATCGTAAAAGTAAACAACCACCATTACTAAAAGTAAACGTTAGGAAACTTGTTCAGATCGCTCGGGAAATCTCATCAGATCAAGGCTTTCGGAACATGAATTTACGCCATGGCAGCGTAGCGCTTTACACCTGCTCACTTATTTGCTTGGTGTTAAGGTAACTAGTGTTTGAACTTTTTGACAATCCATTCTATAGATTTCCTTATGCTTTTCGAAAGATCCACCTCTCGATATTCTGCTATGAACTTGGAGCGAAACAAGCCAAGTTACTCGACTTGAGTATTTTCATCAAAAGCAGCGTGTATCTATGAGCTCAGGTTTGAATTTCAGCTTCGTCGGACAGCATCGTTCATTCATTTTAAGGCTGAAAAAAAAACAGCTAACTACAAAATCCGCTTCTTTCGGATTTTTGAAATCGAAAATAACAAGCTTGTACACATGAAATTAAAGAACGACAGGTTTATATTTGAGTTTGATTGTTGCTACACCGAGATCATAAGCGCATTGACCCAGACTAGGCTTGTACTAGTGGATATACCAGTAAGTAAAAAAGGCAATTAGGTGATCTCGCACCTAGGTCCGGCGACGACACTCAAATATACCCGAGCTAATTACCACAAAGCTTGCAGCTGTCAGTATTACGTATTATTATTTACGTTACGAGAAGATCGAAATTAATCCAAGGGATTCCCACAACAAATAGAGGGTCGAGGACGCCGGTAAGTCCACGCTCCGTGATAATAAGGTATTTTATAATTTGGAATAATCTAAATAATAAGCGGATCAACATCGTTTGTATAGTATAAAAAAAAATGCATAGTATCTATATGTATATGGTACATAGAAGTATCAAGTTTAGCTGGCTATTCCGACCATTAAATCAGCTTGAGTATGTCGAGCAAGGTCCGAAACTGACGGGAGGGAGGTCGAGATTTAAAATTGATCAATATTTAGAAATATTGCTTTAGATATAAAGTAATTAAGATGACATACGCAAGACGTTTTTTTTTTTTTTTTTTTAAATAATATTTATTAGCGTCGAACAGGGTAACATTTGAACAGCGACCTTTATTTCTGTTTTTTTAACGGTAACCGCATAGACCCATATAGTAAGACGTGTACCATACTTTTAGCAACAAGGCACAGTGATAGAAGCGACAACGAGTCGTCAACAAATTACGAAGTTTCATTCGATAGTGAGCATGTTTTCACCGATCCCGCCTTGTCGATGGTCAGACCCCTATATACTATCGACGTAAGTAAACTATGACTTGTGGAAAATAAGTAATTTTGAATGAAAAGCAAGTATATTTTTTTACGTGCTTGGGCTCGTATGAGATTTATCTCTCATTGAAAGCGACTCAAATAAGTCTTCGTCTAACTTTACAAGTCGTATGGTGTGCACCCTTCAAATCGCAGAGAACATTTTGAATAGTCTTTTAATCTATATTCTCATCTCCGTACACACAGCAGCTACCCTGAGTCGTTTCGGTCATTTTCCCCCTTCGGCAAATGGCGACTCGTAAGTGCTGAAGAGGCTGTATTTGATACTGAAGGTGTCTTCGGTTGCAGGCCAAAGGCAGAAATATCGTTTGGTGGTCAAACTTCTTCGTGTCTATAACGCTTTCAGCAACAGAACTAGTCGTCTTATCGTAGCGATTAGAAAACGAACGGTGCTGATTTAAAGAACTTATTTGGCCGCATAGATATGCTTTGAAAAATTGTTTACTCGGGTTATATTCGAATATCCTTAACAAAACTACAATGATAACTACTATGTAGCCAGTAGAAGCTCAAGTCAGGGAACGAAATCTGAAAGGCCAGCTTACAATTATTTTCATCTAAGAACAAGCAGAGTTTCTCAGCTGGCACAGTTCAAACGCTATGGGACTAATGAATTTATTAATTTTATTGCGTTTCCCGTCACGTCATAATGCCCTCGAATATAAAGAACCAAACGAATCTTGCTAGAGTAGTTTCAAAGAATTGAAATAATTAGATATGGGCTAATAATTATAATGAGTTTCTCCAGAGTTCGGAATTAAATAGAAGTATGTCGAGTGTTACGTCGGATATTGCCGTTAGATATTGCTTCAGGCGGCTCGGTCTTAGCACAAGACGAAGTGTATCCAAGTTTCGTTTCGGGCATAGGCTACCTGATGTGTTTTCAGTCTTAATAGAAAAGCACGTTGCCAGCCGAAAAAGTATGGTATTGCTCTTCGGACATCGAGCGATAGCAGTACTTGCTAGGGAGGCTTTCCACTCCTGCCCAAAAATGAAACAGTAAACGCAGCTCACTATTACGAGCTTCTCAAAAGACCCATGAACTGTCAGAGTGGCAATCGAAAGTGCCTAGTCTGCTTACTTAACGATAATGCCGGATCCCAATTACTTCTTGCGTTGGGCTTTAGAGCGCCAATTCTCTTGACCTAAGCCCATATGATTACGGAGCTTTCCGTGCCGCAAAGAAGACAACAAGTCGTGGGCAAGAAGTAGGGAAATTACATATGGGAAAACGGATGGCAGGTGCTATCAAAGCTACAGAAAGCTATCAAAGCGCAGGGGAAGGTTTGTCAAGAATTAACGAAGATACATCTTACACACGTTAAGAATCATCGTTCTTGCACAGCGAATTCAGTTAAGAGTCCATTGTAACAGCTTAATAGTGTTTTCGATATTTCCCGACACTCCTTTCCGTATTCGAGATATCTTTGCACTGTTTGAAACCTGTGAAAATTTTGGCACGCGATTCACGGTGAGCCGAAAATTCTGGGAGGTTTACGAATTCAAGTTCTGTCATAGAACTACGGCGGCAAAGGCAGTTCGTCGGGCAAATTTCCTATTCGGTTAAAGCTCGATAAGGCGACGCCCGAAAAAATTATGTTCAATTGAGCTGTGTTAAGTTTAATAGCGAAAAAAGTAATTTACGCCGAATTTTTACTCTAATATTCGCTTATACCTCCTCTGTAGCGAGAACATATCCCTTAGCAGGCCGAGGAAGGCCCGTTTCGGCCAGTAAAAGACTTCTCAGAAAACTTTTACCACACAGTATAAGTGAATTTCTCCTGTGGCTATATTTTCGTTGCCATCGAAACTAAGTAACATACGTACGTCATCTTTCAGGATATAGACTATTGTTATATATATTTCGACAATATACGTTAGACGACGGACGTAATTATAGATATATATAAGAATCGTACGAACTGTTTCCAGTGTTTTTTTTTCCGATTTGCCGTTTGCTGTGTTGACGATTCTCACCGTTCGCCCGAGGTTACTACGTCTTAGACTGGCAAAAGGGACAGCAAAGGGCACCAATGACTTCAAGCGGGCTTTTTCTTTGAATGAGCTTCGTTATATACACTTCATAGTTGGACGATTTACGAAAAAGACATTAATGCTACAAAGCCGCATTGCGCGTCGAACGCATAATTACTATTTCTTCATTGAAAACTATTTTAGCATAGACATTTTTCCCTCAGCCTATCCTTCAGAGTTATTGCAACTTAGACAGTCGTAATGTTTATTTTTATAAGTTCCTGTTTGATAGGCGCAAGTTGTGTAAAATAATTTTATAAAAAGGTGGATAATATTCATACTGATCCATTGTTTTACAAATACAGTTCCAAATACAGTTTAATAACTGTATTTCGAGCACTACTATTTATGCGGTATTGAGTTAAAGTTGAAAAGGTCCAGTAGAATCAAGGTGTATATAGCAGATAATATGCTAGTATCGCATTCGATTGGCGTCGCTTCTTAAGTGGAAGCAGTCCTGAGATTGAAAGCGGCAAACATTACTGCTTCACAGACCCTCCAAAATGCGGATCCTTTTCCATGAACTCGTGCCCCCTACGTCTTCGAAACATTTGAACCGCCTGTTTATTTACACTTTCGTCAACGTCTGACTTTAGTAAGCATTGTTCAACATATCTAAAGTGCCTATACGGCAGATTTTATTTTTCGCATAAAAAAACCTAATAACAAACTTCCTGCTCCGTGCGAGACAATCACAGAACGCCCAGTTTGTACAGTCACATAATCAGCGAACTCAAGACTGCTTACAATTGCTACAGAATTTGATCTGTGGGTAGGAAAAGGCCTATTCTTTTCGTTAAGCAACACGTGGATCACGAGCGATCATTCGGTGACCGAAGAACTCGAATGACGAATCTTATGAAAATTCAATATATCTTTGTTTCAAAAACAACTGTATGTAATAACAAGAGGGTCAGAGAAACCGGCCTCGGTAAATTTGCTTTTTGAAGGTATGCGCCAGTAACTCTCGGTCAGTATGGTCTATATCCGATCGTCTTCAGGGTAGTCCATCTTTTCTCGAATCAATAATAATTAGTAATTTAGTAAGTATGATTATTGAGTGGGGTTGCGTGAGTCCTTCTTTCTTTTCATCAAAATCTTAGATATCAAGAACAGAACCCAGCTTCTCGCCACTTCTATGTGGTAAATTTTCCACTATACCGTTCCTTCAAAACTGCTACTCCGAAATACAATCTTAATTTTCGATTTTTTCACAGATATCTGGGCTATGGCAGTATTCGATCTGTATTTTCGTTCGCACGGTAATACCGAAATAGCTCAGGCTACTATACTGCTTTATGACCCAATATGCTAACCTAATTTGGCAAAACACAGAAAGATGAAGTATTCTATTTGGCCAAAAATCGCTTCATTGCCTTACAATGTAATTGCTCTAGCGTGGTTTTTTGCATACTGAAACACCTGAACTATTTACTGATAATATAGAGCGGCAACAAAAAATATCTATCACTTCTGCTACTGTCTACTGTTTATTTTGCAGACGCAAAGACTCCATTGCTGTTACTATCGTTATAGGGTGGAGTGTGCCATATTTCAAAACGGATCTTTTTCTCTGAATGATGATTCACGGTCTGACCGCGTTCTAGGACGCGTCAAGATGAGCACTTCAAGTATTTCTGACCAAAAATCCCGCTCAGACATAGGAAAAATTTGTCAATAACGTGTTTTATGGCTGCATATTTGTATTTGTTATTACTGCATATTACCACGTACTTGCATATGTCTATTCTTCACACAGCTGTAAAGTTAGTCCGCCTAACTTACAAATAATGGGTATATTACGGACACGTCCAACCGTGTAGGCTTCCAGGTAGAAGGGCTGAGAGCTGTTTACTAATAACTAACACACAACGAAGTTTTTTCGTGATTCATTTTATAGCACATAACGAGAGAGACCAACTGAAGGTAGCTTATAGTCGAAGCTTTTCCCTGACAAAACACAAGATTTTCATGAATGCAGGAAATGTTAAACAGATAAATATTTTTAAATGTTTAAAAATTAAATTATTTTCGCTGGTTGATCTTTACAAGCCACATACGACATACCAGAAGGAAAAGTATTGTAAAAAAAAAAGCTCCTGAAAAGGCTTCTTTAGAGAAGCCTTTTCAAGAGCTTTTTTAATTAAAATCGAAATTATCATATGACAAATTTCCGCACATCTATTTTAAATAGGATATTAAATAATGACGAATTATACCCTTAACGAGCTAAGAGCTTTAAATAGTTTCACTCTAAGATTTTTGCCGCGGGCAAAATATGTGTTGTGCGCAAACGTTTTGAAAATATCGTTAATTAAGCTAAAACAAAAATGATCTATTGCTGAAAACCTTAAAACTCAAGTTTCCAGCAACACTTACCAAAAAAGGTAAACATTGACAAATACTTATCTCCAAGAAAGTAAAAGGCCACTTTTGGTCGACTGGACGGGAATGTGCCTATATATATATATATATATATATGCATAGCCATTTAATAGATTCCCAATGTTGCATTCAATACAGATTAATAAATAGATAAAGTAAAACTTTAAAAAATATTCAATAGATTTATGTTTTGACACAACGTTGTTACAGCGTTTGCCCCAGTTAGTAAATCGAGTGAATTTAGATAAAAAATACACAGAATATTAATATATTAGCTTAAGTGAGTTGTTTCTATATGGATTAACAACATTCTAGTTCGATTACGAAGTAAACGAGGCTCATCGAGGGCAAATCAGCCTTCAAATTAGTGACGTGAAGAATGTCAATCCACAGCTTGCCACAGTAACAAAACGTAAATATAACAACTTGGTTGGTCGTTATATCTTGATAAAGATCAGGAAAATTTTAAATATCTATAATAATATATAATCTAATATATATATATATATATATATATATATATATATATATATATATAAAGGAAGCGGATCATGTTGATCCAGCAGGAAAATGAGCTCTTGCAAAATTTCACTTACTTTCGAGCAATATTTTCGTGCCCTTTACATGCAAATTGCCCTTGAGTCATTACAACTAGGCCGTCAGACGTACGACCGTTTGATGTCTTTTTAGCTCCATTGTTTTTCAATTAATTTGAATCATGAATACTATCTCGCTGTTAGATGCGACCAGCGTGAATATCATCATATTTTTCCTTGTATTTTACTAAAAATAAGCTTTGCTGATATATAAAGCGCTTGGCTGGAGCACTGGTGCTCAGCAACTTCAGCTTTACCCCAAAAAAAATGCTAGAAACTTATGCAATGATTTCGTTAACTCGAGGTCATACCTGCAAGCTTCGACAGGGGGGTGTGAATCTTAGCAGCAAGACAAAATAAAACAGTTTTGTTACTTACGACGTATCATCCTAAGACTACAATAAGTCAGTATAAACATCAGCTGGTAAACACCACAGTAAAAATTGATTACTTCGTTTCGATATGGTTTTCCAATATGGAAGACCCTTGGAAAAAGAGAAGGCTCAAGGTATGTTCACAGTTGGGAAAAAGGTTAGCAAACTGTAAAGCTATTTACCTTATCGCTGCTTCTTCCCGGCTGTTGTGTTAGTATATCCAAAAGTATCTTTCTCTATATTAAAGTGTATTGTATGTGTGTCGTACTTCTAGCTGAATATATATGGACACCTCTGTACGCATAGATGCAAACGATTTTCTTTGTATTATCCTAAAAAAAAAGCCCTTTATGTTATGCCCTAGTTTAGTAAGTTACTCCCTTTCTATCATAGTGCCACAAATGAACGAACTGTCAAATCTATCGAAAGACGCATTAAATGCTAGCAAATCAAAACGATCTAGCTAAACATGTAAACGATGTATCGAAATGCCCATTGCATAACCTGATTCTGTTTCTGTATAGCTGCTATATACAGTTACGTAGTGAGAGTTACGCAAAACCACACATTTGCTGAGCGTTTATTAGTAACGTAAATTTCCTACAGAAACTTGTGTTCTATGTAAAGCTCAACTTACATAGCTTAAGCGTGGGTAACTTACGTAGCTCTAGATTGGTGATTTGCATAAAACCTTTTCAGTAACAATCGTAGGTCATAGTCAACTTATGATGTCTAATCAACGACTTCTTTCTCATAATATTATCCGTTAAATATATAGAGAACGAGGAATCGCGCGATATTTAAGGACGCATCTTAGATACAATCGACTGCACAGATTGTTAACTGCTGATTGGTTTTTTTCCCTTCAATCGTATAATTCAACACATACATATCCAGGTTTATATACATATCCGATAAACACAACGTGCTAACGACCTCGCAAATACAAGTGCGAAATCAGTAATTTACAGTAGATTTCAAAGCTAATCTTAAACAGGTTTCTATCTGTAGTTTGTAAAAATGTTAGCTTTTGTACATAAAATTGGAACGTTAAAAATAATGCTCTTTATAAATGATATCACCTAACATCAACTGCGCTAAAAATTTGTGCAAAAATAAACTTAACACAAAAGTACAGATTAAAATTAAATATAAAATAAAATTCCGAATTTTAAGCATATTATTTTAATTTTCTAAAAAAGTTAGTGGAAATGTCAATAAAATCTGAGCTGAAGTAGCATCTATTGAGCCTCAATTGATTTTTCTATTTTGTCCGACAGTCAACTAAAAATAACATTGCAGTATGGCTAGTTTTTCCCTCGAAAATTTGTACGACTTTTCGAAAAGCGAGCTTAACAATAGATGAAAAAACATTTGAGTTTGTTTATCTATTTATTCTCCCTGCGAATCTCGATGACATTTCATTTAGGATTTTTTTTAATTATATTGATAATTATGTCCGTTTAAGAGTCGCTCTTTGGGCTCTCGAACGTAAAATCCCGACGGATGGTATAACATAGAGTGGGCGGAATCTAAGTCCGGTTCAGTCTTTTATAAGACCTCGCATTAGATAATTAAAAGTTTGCATTCTGGTCTGGATTATCCATGCTGGAGTCGGTCTTCCACCAAAAAAACGTCCAATTTCTTAAGTTTCGATTTACAACCTTTGCGTGATCGACAGATAACGACCGTCATTCTATCTTGACCTACTTATCTTACGAAAACGCATGTTTAAAAGCCTTAGGTCTATAGTATCTAAATTCGATGTTCTGACTTCAATTTGGCTTCAAAAGCATTACTTTGCAAATATTGATAATAATTTCCAGTTAGGTGGCTCTTAACAAGTACAATTTTCTATGTCAACTGTCGCAGCAGCGTATTACATTATGCACAAATAAAGATTAATCCACGACAACGCGATTGTTACTAGTTATATTGCTCCTAGGATTTTGCTGCACAAATTCTGTCACGTCATTACGTTGCTTCACAACAGTGTAATTTACGTAGCTCCAGCACAATGTATAGTTTCATTCTAGTTACTGCCGCTCATACCCGTTACCATACTGTTGTGTCCTGCTACTTGAAAGTTACCTCGAAAATGAAGCATCAAGTGTAAACCCAAACGGGGGTTTACTTGAGTTGCACATGTAGAGCTACCTTCGGACCGCGCATCTACCGCTCATCTAAAAGCTTACTGAATAACAAACATCTATTTTGTCACACATATTTCCATCCTCCCGTTGGGAGGTTGGAGGTAACCTTGACCTCGTTTCGTTATTTAATCGATCCGTTCCTCAACGGCTGTACCGACATATTTGAAAAATTCTTAATAATTTCGCCAAATTATACCGTTAACTTGGAAAAATACAAAACCTCAATGTCAATAATATACCTATTTTGTGCTGCCCAAACTGTTTCAGAAATAGGTAAAATCTGTGACATGAGCACTTCTATTGCACCAAGTGTCGATTACGAGGCGTCTGCATAGAGCTATAATACTTACACTTGTTTACCTGGCAACTTCGCTGTCTTGTTGAAACGCTCCGGTGGCAGTGATTAAGGCACGTCAAAAGATCCTTCTTCGTAGTCTTCTTTTCAGTTAATCCCTTTCCCAACTTTTGCAGCGATGTACTTGATAAACTATGAACCATCTCGATAGAAAATGGACCCTCAACGGAAAAAAATGTAAGAAGTCAAGCATTTTGCTTAAATGCGGTATTGCTTTTACAAAACTTTCAGGAATTATCACAAAAATCGCTGTAAAAACGTCGACTGGCCTAAACTAGCGCTACGAAATAATTACCTGGAAAGAAATACCTATCTGAGCGAAACATGTATAATCATATGCAGATATAACTCATACCCGATTAATTTTCGACAATTGCGGAACATTTTATCACTAAATTGTGTTAAGTATATGAAGAAAAACATCAAGAATCTTACCGAGCTTAAGAACAAACAACTTTTGCATCCGAAAGTGAGATTATTTGAGACGTCTGAGGTACTCTGAAAAGTACATTCAACATACCCAAATTAACATTATGTTCTTCACTGGAGAAGAACTTCACCCGATTGGACTTCATGAACAGTTTGCTCTATGATGACAGTCTACCTGCGCAAAAAGAAATCAGCCGAAAGCAGTCAATCTACAATGCGATTTGGGTCCGACAAACAGGCACGTGCAAAAGCATAAAGTTTTAGTCGTATTCTAGATAGATAGATAGATAGATAGATAGATAGATAGATAGACAGATAGATATAAAGCAGCCAAAAGCACGAGCGGATACCGCACCTACGAGCTTAATTTTGAACTTTTTGCAAAACCAAGCATTTCTTTCAGGAAATTTATCGGCTGTCCATTCAGTCGCTAATTATCACTATCTGATTTCAATGGACGTAACGATTCACGCTCTAGTTGCGGTCGACATAAACGGGCCAACCATGGTAAAAAAAGGGGAAGTCGAACAAAAAAGTTGTGCCTGTTGCCCTTTCTGAGGCGCACTAAAACTCAACCGACAAAATAGCTTCCATAACGGTTACGATGGCAGCTGTTTACCCCAATGAAAGTTCACGAGAAAAACAGCTCTTTCTCACTACCTAGTTTTACTTTTCTGGTTACCCCCTTTAACTCAACGCTCCCGCTAAGTTGACGGTTACAATAGACGCTTACTTTAGGTTTCTAGACGCGGCTCTTTACGCTCGCACTAGGGTCGTGGTAAACAATCGACTTCGCACGCGCGTTTAGAGTTTTAGATATCATGTATTAACAATTTTTTTGAAACAGTCGTAATTAGGAAGCTTACTACACATCACATATATAGTGAATTAACACAAACAGAAACCTAAACTTAACCATACACAAGTATTGAATAACTTATGCATTCATTGTACAATATCTTCATAGGTAACTATCGTGACCACTTAACTAGACTCCAACGGATCACATAATTGAGCGCTGCCTGCGAGCAATAGTAAACGTGTGTCCTTCAACTTGTTTTTATGTGCATAAAAAACAACTCTCAGAATCGCGATTTGTATAAATGCTGTTACATATTTACACACTCATGGCATCATACGGATAGTTCATGTATCAACGCGATCTGAAGTGATTGTCGCCTGAAAAGATTCTCCGAAACATTCAAGGCCTCGAACTGTTAAACGTCGCAGACGTTTTTTTAAATTTTTATAAGTCAGTTTATATATATATATATATATATACATTATTCAAGAATTTATTTACATATAAAATATGGTTGCTGAATCTCGAATGATCCATAAAGTGACATGTATTTTGCTTCTTGCCTAAACCGAAAAAGAAAAAAACGATTCTCGAAAATCACGATGAAAAACGTGTTTATTCCTAGGATATTTATTGTATTTTTTTTCCTAGGTTTTTTTCTAGGTTCCCTGTTGAAGACTACTGGCAGGATTAATTAAAAGACAATGACGTTTAAAATTTTCGTCTGTGATATGCGCCCATGGAACAGTATCGTAGACAATACTGAGGGGAAGGAAAGGGAGCCATCAAGAAGCCAGGGAACTATGTAATCTGTTAATCCTCTCTGAGCATTTACAGTCGTTTTTAATTCGTTTAATAGGGCGCCTGTCGATGTTGAAGATTGCCGAAGAGCAAACTGAAGCTCAGACGGTCACGTTTGGTCTGCCCTGTCTTTACCAATCGAATTGTTGAACATCGTCTAAATTAGAGTCGTGTTAACCAGCGGAGCTTTTCCTATGGTAATCACGCTCAAGCACCATTGGTTTTGTACAAGGATCTGTCAAGAAGGAAGAAATGTCACTTTTGTGAAGATGGTGCATAAACAACAATGGTGGAGTACACTTTCGAATTTAAATATACATACGGATCTAAGGATAAGATAAATACTATAATAATTTGAAACCTATTGAAAATGGTTTCTTCTTCCTGACTAGCTAATTAAGCTAGCAGGCAGCAATTTTTTTTTTGTAGTAATTGTCTTTTTTCCATGATAAAATATTCAGCAATTTAGTAACTTAATTCAAATGGTAACGGATTTTGTCTGTGTCTTAGACGTTGTTCTTTCTTTGGGTTATCAATGCTCTTATGGGCCAGGTTGTCAAGTTGCTTTAGTGATTGTTCTATGTTTACCCAACAATTTCAATGATCAAACGAAGAATACACAAAAAGATCCACAAAAAAGACCGTTTTCAATTCAGAAGATTAACTAGTTAGCTGTCAAAGTATACAGCAAGCAGTAGAAAGGCGGGCTCCCTTCACTGAAAATTCAAGTGAAAAAGAATCAAAGGTGCCCATGTTGAAGATTTTTTAGAAAAACGTTTATTACATTAGCTTGTTGCATTAATAATAACTATTCTGTTATATATATCACAACGGTAAAGTCTTTTGACAATTGGAGGATCTGCATTTCACATCAATAGGACAAAATAAAATCGTAGCAGACTTGACCCTGAGATATATTTGAGACAGAGGCATCGCTTCTAATATTCTGATAATATTATATAGCGGTATTAATCAAGCCAGCCATGGTTCCAGCTAAGATTTTTTAAGCTAAGATTCGATAACACTGTATTATAAGGGATAGAGAAATAGTATCTCTGTTACATTTACATTGTCAGTTAAATCTTCTTCTTATTCAACCATTCTGCTGTTTTAACAGATATTAAATCAACACTCTTCAATACACATATCTACATAGCGTTGCCTATTGTCGAGGATTTCATAAAGCAGCTTAACGAAAATAGGCCAGTTTTAAAAAAAAAAAAAAAAAACAAGAGGGTAAATCTTCTAAGTAACTGATAGCCAATTTCGAGGTTACCTTAACTCGTACGCAATCCGCAGTGGTCGAGTTGCATTTACACTATACATCTCAGCAAAAATATACTCATCAGCTATACGAAAGATGTTATTTCTTTTTTATTATTCTGTATGCGTCTAGTGACGGTTAATTGTTTCAACTATGCGATAATCATTACTAACCTGAAGTTAATAGGTGACTGCTAGAAAAAAAAAAAAAAAACGTTATTTCAAGTATTACATTTTAAAACTTAACTGTCTTGAACTTAACATAGTTCTATTCAAGTTTTACACAAGTTTACTTTCGCACAAAACAACATAATAGTATTTATCTTAAAATCATGGCGAACTGTTATCTCTATCTATTTCGCTTTTTTTTTCCCTCCATGTTTTCGTTTTAAGGCAATGGCTTTTCCTGTCTTGATCGTGATCTACTTGATGCTCTTTGTAACTTGATTTTGAAGTTTTTTTTGAAAACAGTTTCCATTGCCCAGATGAGGTACAACCTAACGAGTATACCCAATTTCCTGCATTTAGTTCTGCGAGAATGGAATGAAGGTTTTCAGCAGTCGTATATTAAAAAAATGTACCATGTTTCAGTTGTCATTTTTGTAGCTGCCCTTTTACACGTCAGGCTAAGTTAGCATATTTACGCCAATTTAAAAATTGGCCCATCTCTGTAGGTGCAATGCCTTAGCTCCCCGGATATTTTTACATGTTTACTGAACCTTTTGCACGTCTTTGCAAGAACCAATGATACTAAATACCTAAGATAAGGCGCTGTAAATTATATAGAAGGGGCAGAATTACAGCAAGTCATGAACAAATGCTCACTATATAGGACGCTGCTTAGGAATTTGTTTAACGTGACATATCAGACCTGATAAGCGTTTTGTAAAAAAAAAAAAAAAAGCCATTATCCTTAATGCAACCATTCTGCAGCTGCCCGGTTTATGAAGAAAAGCACCGTATCGCTAGAAAGCAACATCTGATAAAAGTTCATCTGTGGCAATTCTACTGCAGTCCTCAAAACTAAAGAGTCTCATGTAAAAAATGATTGAATGTGCCACTAGTTCGACGGGAAGTTTGAAATGATACGAAAGTCAGGCTCCAGAACCAAACTTGTATAAGACATGAATAAGTTGATGTTATTTCTAAAGGGTTATTGAAGTGGGAAAGCTATGTTTTTTTGCTAAAAAAAAAACCGATTAAGGCCAGTTGGCTGTGGTAGGAGAGAGAGAAAATACGTGGCTTCAGCTATAGATATCCTACCTCTAATACCTAACGTCTCAGCTAGGCTGCGTTCGAGAAATACGTCATGCCAACTAAAACTTCAACCGCAAGGGTTGCTTTTTTGTTTTCGCTTTTATTTCTCAAACCTTCCTACACGGAAACTCATAAGTCCAGGTTCTCTGCTTATTAGGCCCAGGGTCCACATACTCGAGGTCTTAATAGGTAAGAAACTTGCGCGGCGTGAGTTTCTCTAGGTAACAGATTTCGCGCGAAGGTGCACGCTCGTTGATTCTTGACTCGGATAGGGGAACAGACGTTCGAATGACTCGATGTCCAAATGTAGTAGACACAAATGGATGCGTAACAAAGAGGGGGCGTCTACGTTCACAAAAAAAAGTGGCTCGGGGGATTCTTCTCTGTCGCCTCATTGATGTAGATTCGTTTCATATGAGCGTAAACTAAATGTGATAAATGCAAACGCTACAAGATGTTCCTTACTGTTATAAAATTACATACTCATCGTTAGACGCCGTATAGTGTCACCTAAATATGACCCAGAGAGCAATCGTGTACGATATCGCTAGATGTCTTATACCCATTATATGCCGTAAATATATAAAATAAATGCCGTAAATATATATGCTATAAAAAGCGGAAAGAATTTCCATTTATCGAACACTGAGCGGACCTCAACAAATGAACACAGATGAATTCTGCTTCAGCTTTTTATCTTTCATGTCCATCGTGTTACAATGCGCTCAAAAGGTCAAATAAGTAAGGTATAGCCTAACAGTTAATAGACCTATAGGGAACTAATATCTGAGATTTTCAGCTGTCGTTCGCTGCGCCAGCAAGTTCATACTACAATTCAAAGTACGGCCTATAATCGTAGTTTTCCTACCATTCAGATAACGAATAACGTGTGTGATTATAGATAAAATGAAAAAAATTAACATTGATGACTATAAAAATCAGTTAACGAACTTCATTGTCGCCACTAAATCGCGTGAGATGAGACTCTGGTCTGGACTCTGGAGAAACGGGTCTAGAAAAACGTTTTTCGAAAATTTGTCGGAGCCATTTTGTCAGCTTTCGCGTTTGTTTTGCTAAGGGAAATAGTGTATACCTGTTAGCGAAAGATATCAAACTCCTATTTAACACTGAATTTTTTATACAGTTAGGACTCCCAATGTAAACTTCTGTAAACTATGAATAATCACAAAACTAACATACATGTAAAAATTTTTTATAGCTAAACAAAATGTAATGAAAAAAAATTTAGGTTGTTTATGACTCATATTATATTCAGTAAATAGGTAGAGCTAAAATACAATAGGTCGAAATTCTGCTTTTTGTACTCTGTTTCTGCTTCCGAGCGTATGTGAACGAATCTTTAGGTCAATCTCGCGATGGAACACGCCACGATTTTCCCAACCAATGTCGCTTCGTAACTGCATCGGAACTCATAAAAATAAGGGCCATAATCAGTAGGCTCGCTTTTTTAATGCCGAGGATTGTGCAGGACATGAAAAGAGCATTATAAGAGGCTTCCGCAGAGCAAATAATAGTTAAGAATACTTACCCTTGCAGTGCTTTCTCCGAAGTTCAGAACGTGAAGCTAGCGTTGACAGGACAGATCGGCCTGCCACAGCTATACCATAAGGCCATTTTAGAGCGTTGGTTCAAGACGAAGCGCCGGGACCACTAGCCCAATCTCTGATTAGCAAAATTTCGGGTGATACAGGGCCAAACCACGTGATGCGTTTTGAATAAGAAAAAAAAGGCATATTCGCGTTGTATAAAAGGAGCAAAAAGTATCAGGGACATCTTTTGGCGTAAGATAGAGTGTTAGCAGCGTGATGTTTAAAGAAAGCAATATTTTTCCGAATGAAAATGCATTACGTATAGTTGTCGAGTTAAATTATAGCCTAAATATTATATCAACTTTATGTTATTGGCTTCGGAGCTTTATTAAGTAGCACTAAGTTCTGCCATCGACCAGTGTGATATTGTTAGAAATTAAATTCTAGCGGTTAATTTTTCATGACAATTCGGATTGATTACAGCTGGCTCTGGTTTAGCATGGTGTCCGATAGTCTGGGACGGCATCTCCTGCTGGCCGCCAGTACCGGTAGGCGAATCTGCTGAGAAACCTTGTAAGCCTCTGCTCGCTAATATTGGAAGAACGCACCATATCTATGACCACACAGGTAAATAGTACATACTTTTATCTCTAATCTGCCTTACGTAATTCGGTCTCGATCGCACCATATAACGTTTCGAAAGCCATTCAAACGAGGAATGATCTACGAAGCGCCTATGGTATAAATTCCAAGTGCGGTCTATTTCCAGCTTATCCTAGCGCGATATTTGTGCGCCTACTAAAGCAACTCCCACGCGAATTAAGCGTAAAAAAGCACAACGTAGACAATCCGTGTACTGATAATTACGAAAACATATGTTATATATTGATTTGGGACTCTGTCAGGAATGCTGTTTCGTACTTTGGCCGACTAGATCATTGTATGGTAACACTAACAACTTCTCTAGCTGCTCACTGTAAAATAGGATTGTTATAAACGGTTACTAGTACTCCCTGAAAATGTGACGCATTTGTTTTGTACACTTCAATTATAGGCATAATAATAATAATAATAATAGAAGTCATAAAGCTTTCTTTTTTTATAATTGAGCTCTATGTGTCCTGAGTTGTCTAAGTAGATATTGGCATCTAAATGATGATAACCTAGTTCGTTTCAAAGGAGTAGTTACAGATTTCAACTTAAAACTCTAAACAGAAAACGTATTTCAAAAATCCATCCTGTGGTATATATATATATATCTATGCAACATGTTTGATGCACGTAGTGATAACGCGCCCGGTTACGGGGAAACGTTGGTGGCACCTTTTTCATTCAGTAAAATGTAGAGATTGCTGGCTAGATCTACGCCGGAGACCTGTTAAGTTTAGTAAAGACGGCGAAAGTTGCTAACCCGGCAAAGTGGACAAAAATCGCTTTTGTGACAACTACTTGCCACAATCTGTGCCAGCCTCTTCTAGAAAATGATCATCTTAACGATTTACTTGAAAATTATTTGCAAAGTTCACGACAACTTACATTACGATATACGGTCTATGTCCCATCCAAGACAATGTTACGTTCCAGTATGCCGTTCGAACCACTTGGAAGTGGTACTATGTTACAGAAGCAGGCAGAACACTACGGGTATGGCCAAAACCAATCGATCGTCTTTAGTTGAACTTTCATCGTATAGAAGCTGACTGTAAGAATGAATATCGGAAAAACCGCGTTTATAAGGCTTCTTTGAAAACGGTTGCGTAAGACCCTTTTCAGCTGCCTCCGTTAACTGTGAAATCTCTGTTATATATATATATATATTTGTACGACTAAAATACTGAAAGATTTTACAAAACAAACAAGAAAAGAAAAAGTTTACCTGTCAGGGCAGTGAGGGTTATTAATTTCGTCTGAGCCATTTCCGGTGTTGGATTCAATGAACAAAAGCTGGGCTAGGGAAATCCGTTGGAAGTGGGGTACGGAAACGACGACTGCTAATAAATGAATTAGTTTTTTTTTGCGTTAAATTCACATTATAAACCTCGTATTGAGAAGATGGCTGACTAAACGACCACTATATTACAGTTTAGGTAACGCTAACAAAAATTAAACATTCTTTTACGGCACATCGTCTTGGCCCACATTTGATTTTGCAAACTTTCCTTCTTATACAAAAATGGGCACAATATTTAAGGTTTTTTTTTTTATTATACATAAAAGTATATAGGACGATGCCAACCTCTAAATACTTAAATATCAGATGGAATTATCCATACGGTAGAAATTAGCAGAACGATAAATGTAAGGAACATTTTTTTCTCTCAATTGCCCTGTTTGAATATCAGAAATCATTTAGAATAGAAAAACATTTTTATTAACTGAAGTAATTTTGGTCGCACGTTATATGATAACACGTCACATTGGCTCTGTGAATTATAGTTGAAAAAACCCAGCAACATCACTATCATGGCTCCCAGATTCAAAACCCAAAAAGCTGGCTCAATAGTTGATCCATATGATGGCTGAGGTAAAAGCGTTCAGTTTAACGTACATTACGAGCACACATTATATGTTTTCCCCTTTGAGCTTTGATTGACGGCAATCGACCTGCTGTGCAAAGCGGTGCCAGAAGCACATTGTTCCAAGCCATACTTCCAGAGTAGCTAAACTCACTAATCTTGACATATCGCTACGCGGCAGATCGGCTATGGCCAGGATGGCAACAAAACCCTGCTGCTCGACGGTCTTCAAACACAGAACAGTTTTACCAAATAAAACGATACAATCATCTTCATTATCATATTGTTGCATAATTGAAAACCCATTCTTCCTGTGTTCCACTTTTACTCTTTTTTTCTGTAATACATTAAGCAGCATTGTCCTCGAATAAGAATACCGCGTATATGGACATTGATTGAAAACGAATGACGGGTTTTATCTATTAAATGCTGACTTTCTGTCATTGTGACCGTTGTTCAGCTTCCGTATCAGCTCTAGAAGCGCGGCGTTATTTCCGCGCACTTTAACCATTCGAGAGGCGCTGTTTATTGCCTGCGCTGTAAAGTAAAAACACGACGACGGCAACCGCAAGAACTATAAAACATCTCACACCCGGAAAGAAGTGGGGTAATTAGTGCTAGAAGGCCCACATTGTGGCTATAGCGTGCCTCTAATTAATCAGGATCAGCGGCTGGATGGATGGGTTCAAACCTCTGAATGAGCAACGATTCGAGTCCCCTTTGTGACGCTTTATATGCTCATTTTGTTCGCATGGACCTGAACACAGCTTGAACATAAATGTACATTTAGGTGAAGGTAACCAATGCTTAAAGTCTAAATATACATTCGAGTTGAATTTCTTGGGAATAAACAGGAGCTCTGACGTACTATTAAATGAGCTGTTGAGTCTGTAATAAAACTAGACGAATAGTTAGATGATTTTTACTAGATCCTTTATAGCCGATTTTTTTTTAGCCCGGAGCCCGATGCTGAAACATCGCAACAATAAACTAAACGCAGTTCACACCTGACCCACAGTTAGGTAATAAATAGAAAGTAATTTTCGTTCCGCTCCCTGTTTATTGTCTGTTTGAGGCCAGCCACGTAGAAGTGTGGATTCCGGCAGTTATATGCCATATGCAAATCGGTCTTGGAAGTTTATATATACATGTGTGACCGTTGGCAGCTTCCACATATCAGTGAAGCAGCTGGCACTCTGCGGCCTGGTTGTGAGAAAGCGCGTATAGTCAGCTATGGCTACGATCGTGTTCGACTTGAAGCGAAGTCCCCCCGACATTTGCAATCAGGACTTTTTGATAAAACGAGGCTTTTATTTTAGGAAATAATAGGAAATTTTTCACTTGGATTGAGATCGATTAAATCGTAAACGATTCCCGGCGCGGCAATTCGAACTTCATTGAAGTATTTTATACATCATATAAGTTACTAATGGATAGAATTCAAGACGGCCAACATCGTCTGCTAGTGCGTTAAATCAACGGGCTTTATTTTTGTCGTTTTCTATGTGTTTCAGATGCCCATGCTTATCGTGTCTGTGGGCAAAATGGCCGTTGGATGGAGAATCAGACCAACTACAATGCGTGCGTAGCACTGATCAATGTATGTCTTTTTCAATAAGTTTACTAGGAAACTGGATTAGGAAAATGATGCTAATAGTTTGTCGTCATAGTTCCTTGCTTGTAGCGAATCATAGATCAGCTACTATCATTTGAGGGTATATTTCTGTGTTGTAGTGGTATACATATAGAGCGTTCCCTCTAACTAAAACCAACTTTCTGATCCGACTGAGGAGGTTATCAGAATTAAATCATCTCTTACTAGCTTTATGTAATAATGTTCGAAGAGGACATACAATAGGATTCGGGGAATCATAAGGTAGTGGCATATACACACAAAGTTCATTTTGCGTAAGAAACGAATAGGAAATACTAAAAAAAATTCGTAAAAAAAATTATATAACAAAGATTGACAACGTTAGCCCTATCTAGCCCAATGGTTGCCTGACAGCACCGACGTTAGAGACTAACATCATGTTAGATTCCAGCATCGATGTTGAAACTGTACAGCGGTGCAATAGTTAGGCATTTACTCACTAAGTTCAAAAACGCTTGGAAACAAGCATCGTATTTTGTTTCACTCTAGGAGCCATCTGATTCAAGCAATTTAAAGCAACTTAAAGATGGAAAGTTTCTACAATCAGAATGTATACTAGCCATGATCTTATTATTTTCACTATAATCTACAGATGAATATGCTTACAGACACGTTTGGATATCGTCGTTCGTTTTATTAATATTGTATTATACATCTTTTAATAATAGTATATATAAGAAGTAAACGTTATTTTATTGGTTTAATTTCTTTCAAAGCTTTTGTGAGCAGGACTGCTTACCCTAGGGAATCTATTTTTCCTTTTAATCGTTTACCTTCCGCTTTTCATTCTAACGAATTTCTCTGAAACAACAGGATACTTGAATACTTTTATTAGTACATATATATTATATGTACCGAGAAGCGACTGGCATAGTACCAGGACACTGGTACAAGATTTAGAGGCTACCTTATTATATTATAGTACAGTTTATCACAGTTCGAAAAGCAGGTATTTAGTGCATCTTACCCGTAACCGTCTTTCGTTCGATCGTTAGGAATTTCGTAGTTGGTACTAGCGGTTCACGGTGTAGGATATGCCCCTTTTAACATCTCGTTTTTCTGAGACAAACAATAGCACGCTGACTAATCGCGAAGGTCTGTTTTACTCAACTAAGGACACCTCAGCAGGCTTCGTCGGACAGTGGAACATTATTTAACAAGTTGAAAAATATCTCGACAGTTTCATAGTTATGAGGCCAAGCAGCCACCCCAGAAGCCCTGACGGGGGAGAAATTTCTCATATGATTTTGGCTTCGGCGCGGGTACCACGTGGTATCGACAAGGGACCAAACAATGAAAAAAAAAAACTTAGATTTGGGAAACACAGTCTATCTCAGGACAACCGTCGTCCCGGTTGGAGAAGGTGGTTGCTTAGCAGTGATATAATTTTTTTCTCGTATAGTTATACGAGTCGTGTGTACTATACACTACAACATACACGAAAAAGACTTAAGAAGATTACATTAATGTCTTTAGCTTAGCATTCTGATGGGACGACTAATCGGATCATTTCTTCATTGTTTTGGGTAGTAGTCAAACAGTGCATACATCCGCGGTGACTAGAATAAACTATAATGGTCCATTGAACCGCTTTCCGTCGCATGGATTGTACTTGTCGAATTTATTTTTTCATGTTTCCAGGCACGATGCTTCCGTCACTAGGCATTATTTCGAATTACTTGCTTACAGTATGGAACGAAGAGTGTCTACGCCGAAACACACGTTATATTGGTCTAGTTGAGTTTGTATGAACTCAACTTTTTAGTTTTCAAACATCTTGTAAATGATAATAGCGACATCACATCTGTAGTAAACTTCCGCGCATCTAGAACACCTACGCTCGTCGTCAGCTTCGTGGATGGCCTGTTCCCTTCAGGGTCCGTTTTAGAATCCGTGCGCAACAAAGCCAGTTGTTTGTACATCGCGTCAATGCAGCTAACTAGTCCCTTTCTGTTCGCAGTTCCTAACGACACTAGAATCGAAAAGTGTCCGTTGATATCCACGAATATTTGCCCCTAGTTCCTAAAATTCGTCTTAAAGGCCTCTTTTGCCAGAAGCTTAAAGGGGTGACGCAGGCCTTCGGATAGTAAATTATGACCTCTGGTCGGCTATAAGATAAGCAAGGCGATTATATGAGTAACTTCAGCGTTCTCTTGAGGAAGGAGGTTTTGGCGTGACTTAACTGTTCAACGCTCTTCGCTTAAGATCTTCCAAATGGCGTGGATCCTATACGTTGCGATGTGATTTATCTTGATGTCAAATAAGTCAAGATCGGTTGCAACTTTGTGACCGCCGCGTAAAGTCGGCCAGAGCTTAACACGTGAGACCTGTTCGGCCCATATATCATCAAGTAATCCACACACAGGACGACTTTGACTAACTTTTTCGGTACCCTTATTCGATCCAAGGGGCTTTTTAGTAAAATGTAAATTAGGAATGGGTTTAAGTTGTCCCCGTGGGTTAGACCAATCGTTCGTGTTAAGAGCGCGAGTTAGGCCACTTAATCTCTAACATTTTAATAAAAAAAAATTTTTTAGAGAGCTGCACCGAGAAAACTGAGCGCGTACCTAAAGACATTCATTTCGGCCACCTTGCCATACCGCGTACAGAGAATTGTGTAGTGTGGTCCTCTCGCGCCAGCCATTAGGACAGTGCATGCCTTTCTGTAAAGTATTCTCTTTGGAACCTATGTTTACTACGTTAGGATAGGATTCGGTTTCGTAGTCAGTAGGCCGGGGAGCAGCTTATAACAAACGCTTTTGTCCTTGATCTTTAACCACGATAACGGCGTTGTTGCATTTCTTTTCTCTTAGGGATCAAGTAACTGCTAAGCGTCGCGGGGCAAACCGCCGAGCTGCAGTGGTGTGTTAGCCACGTGTATGGCTAACGTAGTGTATCGGTGATCATGCGGGCCCCTAGCCGTTCAAGGTATTTTGGCCGTAGTCATTGAGAACGAAAACTGAAGCGCAGAACGTATTCTAGCCAGAGGCCTGATACCCACCTAAGCCCTCCGAGCAAAGCAGCAAGCATTAAACTACCAGCTTTTGGAAGGATAAAGGGGCCGAGCAATGACCTGAAAAATTCCGTAAACGCATTTCAAAAGCTTGTCCATATCTAAACAATGGAGCTTGGAATTTGACAGTCCACACAGGTACAACTTGGACAGTGAGGTCTTCTGGTACGGGTACGTGAGCTTGAATACTTGCAGTCTCTGGAAATAAATGATTTCTAGTCTTAGCCATCCCTGGCTACATTCGTTGCAAGTATATGGTAAACTAAACTCCCTGTTTGCCCCAGGAAGGCCAGTATTGAGATCATATTGAAGCACTTAGCAACCGTAATCCGTAAGCGTGTATTGAAGGCCCGTAATGTGGCTCGAATTTGGCTGGTTTAAAGTAATGCCTGATGGCTTAAGATCCGCACGCAACATACAAAGAAGCACCTTTTTGTAATCAAAGCAGGCCTTGAAATCGATGGATATGGTAAGCTCCATATATGACTCTTCAGGGCTGGACAATGCATAAAGCAGACATGTGGTAGGTCGAACAGACTAGCTGTCTAAATCTTTAGTACGAAAATTCATGGATCTTTTTTTAGGTCTCTCAGAAAAGGAGCACTAAAGTTGCTGCCATTTTGCAGTTTTATGGTGCCATTCCTAGCTTGAAGTTTGGCGTTGCTGCATACTTTATGATTGTTCTCGCGAGCGGCAGCGCTGACTGGAGGCGACGCGTGCTAAAACCGGCTCTCCTGTCGTCGGTGATACCAGAGTCTGCTTTACGAAATCCTGGGCCATCGGCTCATCGTTACGAAGCTGACCCGGCTTTTGAAACGTTCAGCTCGGAAAATCCCGTTGAGCCTACTGAGTTAGCTGTTCAAGCCTTCTCAAGCTGTGGCCGTTGTTAACCTTCAACTGAACACTGTCTGACTCCTCTCCACCCGGTTGTCAGAATTCCCATTCCTGCAGAAGGCTCTATCCTTCTGGCAATATTATAGCCAATCTTTGGCCACCTAACCTTTACAGATGTACCGTCCATTCTTGCCGATTGGTCACTGTGACATGAAGAGCGGACGAGTCGAAAGTTCTGCATTTTGTTGATCGCTTCCTTCGTAGTAATCCAATTTAAGACTTTGCAATCGTCGGTAAAAGAATTCATGTGAGCTCGAAGAACGCCTTTTTAGACAGTGTGAAAGAAAATCGAAGGTTTGGCATATCCCTTGGGTTCTGTTCTAATCACTGCTGTGGTGACAGAGTAGTTGTTTGCTGGACTTAGGGACATATTCATTTCGGAATGAGCACCTTTTATTCGAGCCGGAAATCAGCTGTCTGAAGCAATGCTAACACAGTCCACCGTACAATAGTCATCCCCGTGGTAAGTTAATGAATAATGTATGTGCCTGCTAATCTTTACGATATCGAGACATCGAACCCGAGCATGTCGTTCGACTATGCCTTCGAACTATGCCTGACGGTGGTACTGGACCTATAAATAAAAACACAGAGGGTGCAGTAGTCGAAACTTATATTTCGATTTGAAACCGGTTTATATTTTTTTTGCTAAAGTCAGTCAAACGTCTGTACCAAAGGCGAAATTGAAGGTATTGACTGGCAAGTGAAAGGATCTCGAGCTGACCTTATCCACAAAATTCCAGCAGACTTGTTACAGGTACTTCGAAGCAGTCAGATAGCTCAAACCGTGTATCAAGATTATGTATGGTGTCATATCCTTTAGTTCAAATTGAAAATGACGGTGTCTTGAAAATCGAACTTCTAATATAAAGAGAAATATAGTTCGAAAACAGTTGCTGTTACTTAGATCATGTCACGCTTGTTTATTTTAGGAAAGCAATCAATGTGTAAGTGACTTTCAACCTCGCTCACTTTCTGACAATGATCTACAATCTTCTACTGTGATCAAATATGAGAAAGACCTGTCATAGCTTTGCCGATATGAAGTACATCGTGCTTGCCTGAGTTGCGGCTCATTTGGCCAATTATATATCATCCGCAGCATTTGTTCTCCAAAAGCAGGTTTTATCAAAAGCACCTGTGCCGAAACCATCAAGTGCCTGCCATACAATACGACTATTTCAGTTTAAAACATAGCTCTTATGAGCTTCTGACATGCTTCTTATATTTTAAAAAAAAAAAAAAAAAAAAGTGGCTGTTCTGCATTCTTAAATAGCTTCAATCACAAAGTATCTATCTGTCTTTGATCCTTTTCTGAGGAAAATCTACTGGTAACAGAAAGGTTAGTCGGAAGAACAACCTCTGGTTTGTTCACTGCTTCAGAGATGATTCCGTTGTGGCTCGAACCGCATTTTTTTTAGAAAAAAAATGCAATTGCTACAAATATAAGTATTCGGGATTTTCTTAAACCAAGTGAAACCTAGGTCATACTTTTGCGAGATAATTACCATGCTTATTGGAATCACTTGGAATGAATAACTTCAAGCAAGTTTTAAAGCTCGAATCCAAATTTTTTGTGTGAGCCATATTTGAGCGGAACTCCAAACAGTCTCGTAATAAATAAATGTTTTTCCGCATTTCTATTTAAAAATATTTAAAAAATGTAACATATTTTTTCGGGAGATGGATAAGTTCTGAATCAGGATATGGTGAGCCACAACAAACTGGCAACGGTCGCTTCTTTTGACTGATAGGGTTTAGAGTTTTGAGGTGTGGAGGTGTTTTGAAACGATTTCCACTAACACTCTGCCCACACGGGGTTGTCTGTACTGCTCTAAAGATGGACTATTAGATCAAACAATCTAGGAAATGATTTACTGAAGAAAAGCTTAGAAGGCGGTACATCAAGGCAGACGCCTTGTCCCGTGTACCGTCTTTCATTTTTTATTATCAGTCGCACATATGGTTGGATGATCTCTTCCTGAAGCTGGGTCGCCGAATTGTCATCGGATTTAAACGACTTTAATAACTCCAATAGCTATTCCCCTTACGTGCCTCGCTCAGAACATAATCGTGACCCCTTTGAAGGCGATGGCTTGTTTATTCAGTTTGTCACATCTGACATTATTAGGCATATATTGTAGGCATGTAAGCTTTATAACAAAGAGAAGCTACGTGTCAGGCGTATGACAAAATCCACATTCAACTATAACAAAATATTCTATAAGAGAATTACCAGTTATCAGAAGGCTGCTTTAGTTTACCAAGCTAAAAGTTACGTAAAGTGATAAAGTACGTATATTTGAGTTTCTGTTTGATCGATAGTAGTTAGGCTTAGTTCACTATCAGCTCCAATCGGGTAAATCGAAATTCTGAAAATTCTGGAAAGGATCTGGTCGCTTTTGCTACAGCCTGGATTTTTCTCTCCGCTAAAGGTCATATCTAAGTCGCCAGGTAAATTTACAAGCGTTGGCAGCGTTCGAGAACCGACATAATTTTTGACCAACCAAATAGAAATTATCTTTAGAAAAAAAAGAAGAATTTTTAGAAAATTAGAATCGGATTCATTGTTTCTTCAGAAACAGTATCAATTTAGCCTCAGAGGACTTGAAGAACGCATAAGTAACATGGCTCACAAGCCATCTTTACCCGCATATAATTTAATTATGTAACATTGTTGAATACAAGATGTCATCAAGTTGCTTATAACAATTTGATCTAACTAGATCAAATGTAAGTACCATAACTAAACGTTTCTTGGTGATCGTAAATCGACGATTCCTGATGAACGGGTCACGAGGCGACTTATGGTAGGCCTGATCAGGGTTTGTTCAGAGTGAATTAGATAAGAAATTGAAAAAAAGGACCGAAAGAACCCACGATCTCTCTGAACAAATTTAGTGAAGACCTTATACAGCGACGTTACTTTGGTATAATTTTTAACACCTATTCAGCGTCCCTGAGTGTTTGGGTGTACTACCGTACACCCGTTAAAAATTTCATTTATCTTTACATTTATTTTTCAAAAATTTTTACATTTATTAGTGGTCCAAACATAGGTTTCTATAAAAATACGTCCAGTAAAAAGGCTTTCAAATGTTATTAAAATTATTGTGATTATTAAAATAACAACAATTTTTGCCATAAATAAAGTATATCTAGACACAAAAGATGAGCGCCGTTGTCAACAGGCCCTACGACATAGGTAGAATTTGTTGCCTTCACAACGATAAGGTTTACCTATCTTTGGGTTTCTCCCGCAAAATGCAACATTATTAAAACATAACGTGATGTTGTTTGTGACTTTATGGTCAATTGGTGATAAAGAATTAATTTTATGTTAGCCGAATAATTCAAGCACTCGGGTAAATCGTTCTCCGTCTCATCGAGCGAGCTGAACTCCTTCTACAATATCTAGCGGAGAGGCTCTGATGTTCTCCGGCAGAGGTCGCTTGGTTGTTTTTAAATATACTCTAATAAAAATCGTTAGAATTAAGCAATTCGAACATCTATCCTATTTGTTATATATTTCTAATTTTAAGACCTTTAATTCGTCTGTTGGGTTTCAGCCATCGGCGGTGTCGCCGCCATCACTCGCTATGACTGTGACGGGTATTCTTCTTGTATTTTCTTGTATTTCATTGATATTCCTCACCGCTACAGCTTTCATATTTACGCATTTCAGGTAGGGTAATCTTTGAAGAATATTTGAGTCGGTAAGAACCAAGCACCTAGTGAATTATTAGAAAGTTAAGTAAAATTAGTAAATAAAAAGTAGATAAGATATGTCTATTAGCTATCCACTATATATCAAAGTGTTTCAGACGTGTAAATTATTACACATAGGGAATATGCTATGCAAACTGGGAACTTCTTAACCACTGCCGTAAATACCGAACCCGTGTAGGCATCAAGGTTCCTGCCTAAACGCATTGAGGCCCTTGCTTTGAGAGCTGCGATAAATTCACAGATATTAGTGAGACATAAGAACGTCCTGTCGCAGGATGCTCCATTAGTGTGTGGCACATCTAAGTCATCACTTAGATTATAATTCAAAATTGCGTCTACTAAAAGGTACTAATTAGTCAAGTGAAAATCCAGCAAAGGCCATAAAAGTCTAGAAAACTAGTAGATGCTTTGTACTGCAATTACACGGCATATAGTTTTTCAAAGCTACCCAAAATTTTATGGCACCAAAAAACTCGTCTGTGGACAGCGTACGATGTCAAATTTCAAAACGTTTAATGCATTATACATAACTTACCATTAAAACAGTCTTTGTGAGGCATTGTCTTCAGATCACATCTTATAAACCAATAACAATGGTCTTCTCAACACTCAAATGCTTTATTATGTCAAGATAGGATCAGAAGTCTGGCTGCGAACTTGTTACTCGCGCCAGGTATGCAAAAAAGCTGATTACATTATAAAATAACCAGGGGATGACTGTCGGATCACTAGTCAGTTTCTTCTTCCAGATCAGGTAGCTTTGTTGGTCCAAGCGGCTAGGTCTAGTACCTGTTCAGTCACACGTGACCCCGTTCTGTTCCTGTGCTTTCATATTCTTCATTGCTTTCGAAATCAGTAGATATCACATGGCATCAATGCCGCTATGCTTTGGGCCCGTAAACTTAACACCAATGAATAAATAGCTGACAACGAAGTTCCAAAAAGAAAAAGTCGAAGACCTTTATTAAGCAACGGTGCGTTACCTGACATTTGCTGTAATTAATGCTTGAGATGTCATTTCAGTATTTGGTAGAAAGGACATAATAGATATCGAACACATCCTCCTCAAGTACGTTTTAATGGCTTTTGCAGAAGTAGGCTAACATCTTTTCAAAGCACATTAACGATTGCTTATCCAAGCAAGCATGTATTTCTGAAAGCGACCGTTGTCCCTTGGATACTTTCATTCGACCTGGTCACCCATGTGCAGACTTGTACGTGCCGCACGTTAGAACACCATGTTCATCTAATCAATCTTGTTATTCTTTTTTTCTGCCTGGGTATGTTATATAATAATTACGTATTTTTCAACTTCGCTAAGCAATTGTTGCTGATGAAGCCACAGGGTTTTGCAGTATACATACCCAAAATTTGATTTTTTTGGGTTTATTTTTTCCCCAACATTTCCTCAAACCCGATATCGTGCTGCTGCTGTTAGAGTTTTATCTAAATATTTATTATGGGTGCGGGTACAGGTTTAATTAAAAAAAAATCCGTTGTTGGAATAACTCCTTGCGGAGAGCAGTGTTTCGTCCTGTTAGATAAAAAAAAAAAAAAAAGGTAACCCAAATATCTATAAACGACGTTTGCACCTAATTTGGTATGCTCTCTTTGGGATTAGTCTATTTACATGATTCCATTGAAATGTACGCCGAAGTAGGAGTTGAATCTAGATAGTTCTGGTGTTTCTTTAATTATTAAAGCCAATGGTGATTTATATTAATGCAAAGATTCTAGGACAACCCGGATAGCTCATTTCCTTCCTGGTTTTATTGAACGGACGTGGGCCTATAAGATCACGGCAAAAGTAGCAGGCCTGATAATCGCCTGAGATGATACTGCCATCAAAAACCCTAGGTGTCAATTTTTATATTCCATCCCATCATAAAGGATAATAATCTTGAAGACCGAAAGCTAAACCAAACACTATAACGAATCATAGTACAGAGATCGAGTCTATTATAATTCTGTACATTGTTCTATTAATGTATTATAATCGAAAACATTTGTGCCATCGAGAACGAACTTCCGCTTTTTTGAGGATGTTTCCATCAACTTTATATAGCAAACATGGACCTTACTAGTGATTTCTCACTTCATACTTGTACGTTCTTTTTGGCCTGTATATCAGATCCTTACATTGCAGTCGTACGCGGGTTCATTTAAATCTTGTCGTGTCTCTGATGATAAATTCAGTCATGCTAATTTCGCTATCGATGCCTATCGCCCTGAACTCGACTGATGAAGAGGACGCTGGAGCACTCATCCGACAAATTGTGAGCTAGTAATTTTTTCTTCTTCAAATACTATACACTTTGTTTGAATATTAAAAAAAAATCATTGAAATAGGATTTCGCGTTCGGTATTTTCCTTCTCAAACTTATCTGTTTTAATTAGTTTTATTTGATAGTACAATATTGATCTAGGAAAAGTGTGCCTTGAAAGGCACACTTTTCTTAGATCAATATTGTGCTGTAGGACCCTATACGACTGACGTTTTGAGGATCATCGAAGCGGACTCACTCATATTCTAAACTGTACATTTATTTCTTGTGAGACTAACATATGCATCATGATCTAGTCACTTCGAGGACGCCAATAGCCCGTACATCTTCATTCGAGGTAGCCTAGATCATCATACGGTAACGCACAGATCAAGCTTCTGCGTTTCCACTTGCTAGCATTGAAAAAAAAAATGTTTATTTTGGTGTTGCTCGATTTAAGTGATGGCTCGTTTAGTCTAGGCTCAATGTTCTTCGTTGGAGCCCCGCAATTTGATTCAACGTCCACTGAGCGTTAGTTTGAACGTAATATAATGTATTAGATGCAGATTGTATTTATCGCCATTAGCCATCAATCTTAATCTAAAACTACCTGTCGTTGAAAATGCTTCACGATCAGCATCATTGTCCCCAACAGAGAAAAGAGAAAGCACCATACCGACAGAAGTGTAAGCTGGCATACGTATCATCTTCAATTATACGGAACGGTTTCTTTTCATGCAAATGAAAAATGCTGCAAGAAGAAAGTTCCATTAAAAGCTAGCCGTGTTTATTGTTTGTTTGCAAGCCTGCTTGCATTTACGGTGCCTGTTTCTTTCTAGCATATCATTGTTGTCATTCAAAATGAATAAATGAATTTGATTGATTGATTGATTGATTGATTGTTATTTCATTCATTTTGTTCCTGATGAGATACCTTCATGATACATAGCCATGGTTATGCAAAGCTATCCTCGTGTTCAAGATGTACTCATCGTCGTCATCGATCAACTGGATGTTCGTCGAGGGACTTCTGCTTCATTCACGAATTACTACCTCGATCTTTCAAACTAAGCCCGCGCCCTTTAAATTGTACCACTTCATTGGATGGGGTGCGTAATAATAATAGGAATATTATGTAATAACTTGTTGTCTGACTTAGAATGGCTTCAACGTGATAGTTTTAAGCGAATCCGATTTTTAGTTACATCAAATTTTGCCCGCAATTGCAAAACCCGCAATGGGTTATAAAGAAAATGAGATTTATATATATATATATGTTTTTTGTGGATATAAGGGATAGCTTAGTCGAAAGCTGGTCCAAGCTTGTTCAAGTTAAAATCTATATTACGGGTCGCATGAAGATGCTGTGAACAAATCGCATATAGCAATTAAATTCTTCGATAGGCTATTTGTTAGATTTCCAGAGGATCTGTACTTTCTATGTTATGTTAATGTTTATGCAAGTGTCTGTTTGGTAACTTTGGCAATACATATACATAAGAACTTTGTCTCAGCGAGGTCCTACATGTCTACCCTATAACCCAGTAGGGCCAGATGGTTTTGCGTGCATAACAGGGGGGATATACCGGATAGATGGACAAGCCACAAGCATGCCGTCTTAAACCCAGTTAATCTCGAATACAATAAAAAAAAAGGGACGAATTAATTGAATAACTGCTACGCTAACGGCCGACAGCCAGTAACAGAGTGACAGGAATAAGGCATCCATTCAAATACGAATCTACGAGCAGGAGTTCCCTTGGCTTTCTGCATCCCGTGGGCAATCCAGATGGAAGAGGCAATGGGCTCCTCCACTTGTTGGGAGGGTTACGTCTATTCGTCCTGGCTGTGGTTGATCATCGCTCCACGACTCGTTGCAGTCATTGTGAGTACGGCTATAATAGACATAACAATTATTTGTTGTGTATATTAAGTTGAGAAAAGTGTTAATCTAGATTTTTTTCACCCTGTTTTTCCGTTAGTAGTCGTTTGCTTGATAGACCCAGGCTGCAAATTTCGAATCTCGCACACCTACCGACACCACTTTGATTCAGCACGTGATTTCAGCTGTACCAACATGAAACGAGAACACGCTGTGGAATTCAAGCTAGATGGGCTATTGTTTGTCGGTAGGACTCTGGAGAAATCTAGTTGATTGTACGTCGCCCGTTATAGCCATAGGTCGGCATAGTCAGCCGATACCGACACGGACTTACGAGTGAACGTAATGCAAATACCATGTGTAAAAACAGATAAATCACATATTTTTCCTATAATTTCCAAATTGAAAGTCAAAAACCAAACATCTATTGCGCTATTAGGCAAAGCAAGCGAACTTGCAAAACCGCTACCAAATATAGAAAACGCCCCGTATTTATTTGGTGTATTTTCATGAAGTTGAATCGGTTTTATTATATATTATGAGTCCCATAATAGTTGTCTTGTTTTGTGAATAATTTATTGAAGACAATTACGTTAACGACAGTGCTGCAGGCTAATTGAAGAAGTTGGTAAGTAAGTTTTGAGAAGATTTGAAGGCTAGATTGGAATGATCTGGTTCAAAATCTAGCACGGCTGGTAGAGCGATTGGCGTTTCTCGTCGAACCCTATGACATTGAACATAGTAGACTTTGAAATAAATCTAAATGTAGGTACAACGACTTTTGCCAACTGATTTATGGGCGCCAATTTAGCGGATTTTACAGCCGCAGCGAAGAACTTAAGCAATTTGTTTGAGGTGGAGACTTACTGGCGTGGCTCGTTTGAATAGGTTGAATAACAACTATCGGAAGGCTCGATCAATAGCAAGGCTTGCCCCTCTTACAATTCAAATCACCTAAAGCGTCATTTAGTACCTGTGATTTTCACTGCAAGAGACCTAAGCAGAGATATAGGAAACAGGCGATGTTATAATTAAACCGTTCATCAATATACTTTGCTTTCAAAGTTCGAACTTCAAACATAGTAGCACAAAAGTGTCATTCCGTCACGGCTGTCCTTTCGCCAGTACTCATGACAGGGTAATGTTTTAAATATGATCAACTTGTTGTTATTAATGGCTCCTTTTACATCACATGTTCACATTTACACGCGTCACACGAATTATAGTAGACGTTTACTCATGTAGACGCACACAAACGGCAGCAAGGGATTGCAGGAATGGTGGTATACGGGTCGACCATTTAGTGCCAATGGCAGTGGTACGTGTTCAAAGGACGGCCTAAGCGGATTTGTTCCGCTCTCCAAACTAGGGGAACTACATGTCGAGGTGCCTGAAGAGATCAGATTATTAAGACGAAGTCACTGGTTGAAGCGTTTTCGGCCATTTGCGGACACACATACTAGATCGTGCTTGGATTTCGAATACCGAATTTGCCTTGCTGGCCTCCTTACTGAATTGATCGATTATTGGTTCCGCCCAAGCATTTGCTTTAATGCGACACTAACAATCATTCCCATTTCGTCACACGGTGCAGGGAGGCCGTGTTCGCAGATTTCGAGCCCCAATGAGACGAAAAATTGTTTCGGCCAAAGTTACTTCTACGGACAGGTTACAGTTCTGTAGCCGTTTGCAGATTGTGATCGATGATTGCAAATTTATCAGAGCGTTATTTCTGCACGCCTCGAAATGAGCTTCTTATGTTTACACAGATGGCACGTAAAAGGACAACAACAAACACTCTGAGACATTTGTTAATTGCAAAATTGACTCGTATTTTTGAAAATCATAAGGAAAGACCAATTAACTTAAAGTCCACAATAGGTCAAGAAGTTTAAAATACTCACGTGTCACGATTGTTTGCGCGCAGCTGTTGGTCTTGTTGCCAGACAAGTATCCCTTAATAGTTTGTCTAACTTAAGCTGCTTTTTGCACTACTGCGACGTATCCGAGTTACGCAACGTAACGTTGTCACTCGGTCGCATCCTTGGCTTCAAAATAGTGATCCCGATCGTGACCAGTTTAACGCCTGATATAAGGCATAAATTACAATGGAGCGTATTAAAAATCATAGTGGTATTGGCAAGTAGGGTGCCAGGGTCGCGGGCACGAGATTTCGGACCCGACCCCCCGCCGCTGATTCATTCGAATTATTTGAACTCTTAATATCAGCTTGTCCGTTCGGTTATCTAACAAAATCAACTAAGCTTATTTATCAGTACTAGTCTCACTTGAATACCTGTTCATCCTATGTCGAAATTGATCCTCTCAACGCTCACTCAGCCATTCGAATGTCAATAGTATCTCGTTTATACATTTCTCAATTTCGTTAAAGGCTACGTGTTTCGTTAGCTGTTGTTTACCGTAACGAAAGTAAAATGAAATCAAGGACAGCTTTTTGTGGCCTCATGCCTGATACGGTTAGCTCCCAGTATGAAATATCTACTATTGAACAGATTAATATCAGCAGCGTAAACAGAGGCTTTAGACGGAGAATTATCGTATAAGTACTCCAGCTCCATGATCTCGAGGCTATTTGTAACTTCAGTTAGAACGCCAGTCAGTTTTATGATGCTAGCGTTGTTTTGAGGGAAAATGGCGTTCATTCAAATGGTGCCTGTCTCCTATATACAAACGGCTATGAATTACTGTGTTCTCGCCACGTAATGGCGATCTTAGAATTAACGCCGATGTAGTAATTTCTGCAAATTTCAATTTGCCAGTACAATAGTGCCATAGTTCAATATGCCGCTATCCTATTACACGAATGTTCTGCTGGCATCTCGGCACAAATGGAGACAACCAAATCCCATAAGAATATGACGTCGTGCGTTCGGCAAGGGGTCCTTTTCAAGTCGCTAGGCCACACAAAATGGCTGACTCGGTCATTTATGAATATATTTGCTGTGCCTCGTTGAATATTACTGATGATACGTCCTGCCCTGACCTAAACAATTTACTTGTCTAGCGTAAATATCCGAGAAAATGACTAATTAGCGTGTTATTAATTCATTGGATAGAAACATTTCTGCATTGTATTATGTAGTACTATTAAAGATGCCATTTGTCTCAAAAACCTTTCCGATCACAGCTCTCCACCATCTGTGGCAGGTTCCAATACCATTTGATATAACTGCATCAAAACTTGTCCATAGAAAGGGTTCGACCACATTGTCGATCGACGTATATGCCTAAAGCCTTCCTGTTCTAGCTTTCTCCGGATGACTGACTCTGGTCGATTAATCAGACGTTTCTCTAATAGACACGTGTTCTGACATGTCAACTTCAACCATGTTCCATCAGTTTTTAGGAGTCAAATTTACACCGCAAATTACGGTACAGTTGTTCGCGGTTTTCAAGATGGTAGTATGTATCAGCTCCCTAAGTCACACTGGAAGTCTCTACCGAATTATTCATTAACTACATAAAAGCAAGTAAAGATAATTCTGCAGAGAAGATTTTTTGATAAACAATCTGTCCCTATTAAGGACACCCGTTAGAGTTCTATATTGTTTTATTGTGTTGTACTTGTTTCCCTTGTTCGTTTGTTACATATAAAAAATATTGATTGGAAAATATTATGTTTGTTTACAGGTTAATTTTATATTTCTTGTGAACATTATTCGCATACTCGTGACACGAGTAAAGGCTGTCTCCGTAGAAAACACGCAGTTCAAGTAAGTTGTCCTAGGCCGAAAACCTGTTTATCGTCTGTTCCTGCCTCGTTGAGATAGGTCGTATTAGCGAATGTGTTGCCATTCGATTTGGCAGACAATACATTTCAGTCTATTCTAACATAAGCGATAGGAGGAGGTTCTGCATAAAGAATTCTACAATCGTAAGCTTCGAAGCATCATTGCCTAGCTCATTTAGCTCAAAAGAGCCATAGCTTTTATTCGGCGGATATGATGGCCTGTGACCCCACAGAACTGTCGGGCTAGTTCTTTGGTTTGCGGTTGGCGATTCGACCTAACCTGCATAGGTTCGACTCTAGGAAGGCGACCAAGGCGACGGTCCTGCTCTTCCCACTGCTCGGGCTCACACATCTCCTCTTCTGCATCAATCCACAAGAAGCGGAACCCAGACTCAGAAACATGTACATGCTGACCAACAGCATTCTTCAGTCGTCGCAGGTCAGTATAATTTACGTAATTGCCATTCAAATTTACGTTACTTTTACTCTATATTATTTATTGTTACTATATCTGTTTATTAGATAATAGTCGGACAAACATGCGTAGCGTTATTTGCGTTTTGCACACAGATTGCAATATCTGATGTTGTTTTATTACAGTCACTAGCTATTAGATAAGCATGTTAGCGTCTGCCGATTTTACACATCTGCTTGGTAAAGTACAACCTAGACGGACACCTTTAGACCAAGGTTTGGTGAGCTTGTAATGTGACTTTTTCAGAAAGTGAAACTAAGACTCTCGATCAATAATACTAATCCAAAGACACTAGCCCATCCCGATAAATTGCCGTCTCTAGCCCCTGATCCATTTTGTCGTTTTGTTAGGCCTTTTAGGATTGTTTTCAGTTAGTCCTACCATCAAGAGTGGTTTCGTTGCATTCTCGGTCACGGTCATACGAGACAAAAGCCGGATAATAAATTACCTCCAGAAGCTGACCGAATGCTAATACATGCCGGCCGTTGAAATGATAGGACGCATAATCATCTGGGGTTTAACGCTAAGCTCTACGTGTAGATGAATCCTACCGTTCTCGGCTAATACGTCGCTTCCTTGTAGTTGAAATAACTTCTCTATAATATAACTCTTCTAATAATCTTCTTTATATAGCATAATCGTTACATTCTTGCTTGCTAGCTTAACATACGCCCTCGTATGCAACGCAGACTTGGGAATACATTTTAAATTAAATTAATTAAATTAAATTAAAGAAGTTTATGCAACAAGTTGCCTATCGTGTTACAATACTGAAGTGTATTACATTGAGTGTGACAGCATGTTTCAATTTGTGCAGCAAAATAATGACTCCAACAGAGTAATATGTATCCTTGACCACTTGGAATAACTGCAAGTTCCGTGCAATAGTCGGTAAATACCTGTATGCTATTGGACGAACGAACTGCGACGGTTGCCACAACTATACGATACAAATTGTGTCTTTTTATTGAAAAATAAATTGTATATTGATAGAACTATTTTTTTTTAACATTTCTATAGCGCGGAATATCCTTTAACTTATTATCTCGAGAACTGAGTGAAAATCAGCGCCCACAGGCGTATTCTACCTGACTGTTGCCAACAGATTGTTCTTGAAAAAAAGAGCAAGCGTTGTTTGGAGGATCTAAATAAAAATGTGATTGATGGCTACCTTTTGCAGGTGAAGTAATCATTCAAATGGAGCAAACTTGGTGCTTTTAGGTTGGTTCTCAGAAAAATCGAAATGTTTGGAAGCTCCGGAACACCATATGCATTTTGATCGTTTCGGGTCATTTCTTGAAACACGCAGCTTAAGGCTGTTATCTTTCTATTGCTGGTCGACGCCTGCATTCGAACGAAACCCAAGAGGTAACTTGGTCGTTCTATTGAGAGTAAGCAGATCCGACCGCCACTTTTTTGTACTTAACATTTCACCAAGAACTAAAATGTCGACGATTTTACCGTCTTTGATTTGCGAGCTTGAGGTAGTTGCTCTAAAAATACTTGGTGCATTCTCTGCAATTCTCGCTGTCACACCCATGGTTTTATTCATGATGTTGATGCATCTCAATTTGTTGGTCTGATTTACCGTTCATAAGGCAGAGAGTTTCCATACACTCTGTTGCTCGGTAGTCAATCTCATCACGACACTGACTTTCCTTTAGAAGTTCGACTATCGATATATTTTCGAAGAACCTAACCAGCGACAGCGTAGAGCTCTGAAATCAAGATCACGCTCCGTCCGATGGAACAAGCATTCGTGCTCAAATACCGACAGCAGATAGACCTCGATGTCCAACTATGCAACCTATCGAACGCTCCGTAGCAACAAGCCTCTGGAACGTACTTACAAAGTTCGCTTTGTATCTGGCGCAGTGAATGCTGCAGTTTATGCGCAGTATCTAGTTAAAGCTCTCTAACTGACGGTACAGCCTTCCTGTCCACCTTGAAATCGTAGGTTGGAATCCAGCTACATTTGCAGCGATGCCCGGAGGGCCCAGGTGGCCGTCAGGCTTATAGCCGATGTACAAATCGAGTTCTATTTTTAAGCTTTCGCTTTTAAGACGATCTATCTAAAAACGTACGCGTCACATAGGCAGTAAAAATACCGCGGATGCCAAGAGACCCGTTTGATCGCCGATGCAGAGCGTCAACCGTACAAGTGACTGGCGCATCATAGTACCTCTATGACTTTCCCTATTAGATCATTAGCCTTCATGAATCATCTTTCAGGAACGTTTGCGTCAAGGAATACGGCGCGACGCGTGGTGCCTTTTTTTGCCATAGTGTAGGGATTTCAATACAACGTGATAGCCTTCATCAAGCCCTTGCAGAATGAGAAATAATGCCGTAAGAACTGAGGTGCTACGGAACAAGAATGCCACCGGTACAGATGAGATTTGTACGAACGTCTCAAGTGTACTGGACGGCACTATTAATTAAATCTTTATACATCGGTACACTCTCAGCCTACGAAGAAGTACTACCCTGCGAGTGATGCTTAGGGGGCAATTCAACCGCGCTTACATTATGGCGCAGAGTAGCAAAGAAAAACATTTGTTTTTCTCTGACCTGCTGACTAAGAGACTGAACAGCTACATAGAAAGTGCACGTGTTAATTCAATGAAGCAGCGTGAATCAGCGTTAAAAGGGTACTGGCGCAACTCGCTACATGCGGTGTTTGCTTACCTAAGGCCGTCTTCGACCCGGTGTTCAGGAACGAGGTAACCGTGACGTTAGCCACGATGTGCGTCCCTATGTACTCAACCTTCTGGCTGCGATTATCTAGGTGAACAGAGTAATCATCGACGACGGAGCGGCCGAACCCCCACCTCTTATTCCCCAGACCTGCCTTAAGGAGGTGACCTAAGTCCACTGTTACTCTTCATCTTATTAAATAGCCTCCTTGATAAAATAAGGAGGCTGAAAAAATCAGCCGAAATAATCTTGTATGCAGATGAATCAGTGATATAAGGACCGAGTAAGTTCCAAAAACGGCTCCACGCGGCAATGACAGATTTGGGGCTGACCGTTAACCCGCTCAGGATGCAGGCGATGAAGTTTAGAAGGACAAGCAGCACAGCGGCCAGTGATACGTTGTACCTTTCAAATTGTTTTTTGCCGGTAAATTTGTGTCCGTGTTCGAAGTTTCTAGTCTCCGCGAACGGCAGAAATTTTATGATGAACGTCGTCAAAGATGCAAAAGAGTATGCAAAAGTATCGGCCTTATGGATGGTCAAATCGCTTCATTTTTCAACCCTTACAACCGTTTTTACTTTGTTCGATCTCAAGCTAGCTCCGATCACGACATACAAGATACAGATTATTTGGGAAGACCTAACAGTGGAAAAGGTCGAACAATTTAGTGTTCGAGCTCACACCTCAAAACCTCCGTTCTAGAAAAAAAAAAGCACTAGAACTGCATATAATGACCCCAAAATATACCCGACTTGCTACTGCTGTCGAACGATCTGTTTGTCGCTTTTAGTTCTCGGTGACAGAAGCCTTCAAGGCGAAGACGGAAATTTTTTTGCTTCGAGTACGTTGAGGAGCAACAAATGAAAAAGATCAGTCGACTGAAACGGCATGCTCAACCGGATTCGCTGTGTTGTGCATGGATTCGACCACGAACCCCACAAGAAGCAAGGTTTCCACGAGTCTAGCGATACATATAGTTCTTCCAGATGCTGTTTCTCTCTAGTACCATATTTCGCACATCTGGCAAATGTCCTAAATAGATTCGATCAGACTCGTATATGGCGGAAAATGTTTCTTCATATTCTCTCCGATATCGCGCTATGGACCTGTAGTTATGAAGTTTTTGACTATTGCCAGCAAAGGTGAATAAGTGGAATCTCACTAACTGTTTAGCTTGTCGGAGTTAACTATGTCGGATGTAATTGATTGAAACCAATGTGACTGGTTCTGGTATTAACTCCGATTTTGTCTATTATCTGTGTATATACAGATTTATTAGTAGACCAGGTAGACTAATATCTATTTATAAGATACTCAAAACATTTCCTTTTTTACCCCAACAGGACCTGCCGTCAGCGACTCCTGGAGTATACTATTACTAGAAAAGTGCCAAACAACATAATAAGTTTCGTAACGATAGGGATTAACTCAGCATCAGGACGCCAGATTCGAAACTAGGCTTCATCCTAGTTCGATTCCCAGTTTAGACCCAGCAATTATTTTAAAAAGTTGGGGTTTTCTGCTTTATGGATGGAGGGAAAAGAGTGATTTTCAAACATGCGACACTGATGTTGTTATTGATAGTATTAAACACATGCACCAGCTGAGCACTAGGCCAAGAAGGCTCGCTGTTGAAGAGCACTTATTTTCTCGTTGCTTATTAAGCATTAAAATACTTTGTTTTTGTTTTATGTTATAAGGATTCGTTCCTATATGTAGTATTCGAAACCATTATGAACCAATCATTTGCGACAGGTTCTATTAGATTTCCATTGCTTATAGAACTGAAAGGAAAATTTTAGCCTCATCAAGTGTTATAGATTATTTATATATATATTTGCGTTGGAATACACTTTGCAGAGTATACACATATAGAAACAGGTATCCTCTGTATATGGTCCTAATAGAACATGTTACATCCATGTTGGTAACTTGATAAACGAAATCTTATCTCGTCAAGTTCTCTTGAAGCGTGTCCTCGACTTCTGCATGAGCAGTATAGTGAGACCTATTATGATGCAGAGAATTACTCACATTAATGCGTTTGAGGATATTAGGGTTGCGTTAGACTCAACGTTGGCAGAAACGCCAATTTTCTTAAAAATAACGTTGTTGAATTCTTATAATTACCTGAGGACACCAAAAACTATGTACTATATATACTCCACTCCATCGAGTTGAAAATAGGCTTAGGTAAATGCGAGTGCACGTCCTACCCATATAGGAATATATATGTATAAACATACATATTTTGCACGTGGACCAAAACCTCTCGACCATAACACGTGTATTATGTGCGGTAACGTGATTTACGTCCGGTATCGCCGTCAGATATTCCATCAGACGGACGGCGTGCTCCCAACACGAAACGATCCGCGGGTTTGAACCTAGGCCACATTGTGCCCCCCAATTACGTTACACGTTAAGCCACTACGGTGTTAATGGCATAAATCATAAGTATTACCTATGGAACAGATTATGTATATCGCTTCTGCAGATCCAGTGGACTGCATGCTAATGGTGCGGAAACCACTTAATACACCTGAAATAGTACATAGCTTAAAAAAATAAAAATTATTCTACATATAGCAGATCATATTTGGCTGTTACCAATAAAAATACGTTCTTTGTATTGCAGGGAATTTTCGTGTCTGTGATCTATTGCTTCATGAACTCGGAGGTAAGGCCGAAAAAGGTATTTGCCTTTAGCTATCAATAGTCTTCTTTAATGGTTTTAGGATCAGCCGTAAAAAGTATAGGCAAAAAAAAAACGCTGTCCAGTTTGGTGGCGCATGTTGATCAGGTACGAGAACAGCTCATTATACCCATCCTAAAACACTATCGCTACTGCAGCACATGTATAGTCTCGTCTTGTAAATCATTCAGACAACAGACAACAACGGGAACGCAATGGTGGACTACATTATAGCAATTTTTTAATGTCTGAATTTAGTGTTTGTCACTATGTTTTTTTTCTAGCTAGATAAACATTATGAATCGTCTCTCTGGAAGGGCTCAGATTTGCTACATATATGGCTTATGTCATGTAATTTTTGTGGATCTATATTTTTATTTTTAATATGTGCGCATGGACTTTTGGGTGTTTTATTCCCTGTCTTTGATTTAATGATAGGGCTAGATATCATAAGATTATAGTTTTTTCTGTTTGTTCGTCAATTTTTTTTTTGACAAAATGAATACGTTGCCAAATCTATGAGCTAGGCAACTGTTGTTTGTGTCAGACATATTGTTATAGCACATATACACGGTTAGGTAGAATAGAAACTGAATCAGAGCCCAAGCCCGATCCCTTTTCAAGAAATGTTAACGATTTTGTGTTATTACAAGACATTTAGGAAGCCTGAGCTCTATTTGTGGCTAATGATATGCCCAAGTAAACGATGTTTCACTTATATATAGATGTATATTATATATTATATAGAAGATATATTATATACACTTATATATATATATATATATATATAAATGACTTAGAAGAATTCATCTTATTGAAGAATTAAAGCTGTTCTTCAAAAGCACCTCCTCTGTGCACTTATCACCAGTATTGTCATCACTGATATGAACGCTTCTATTCCATATGATTGCCACTATGCATGGATATATAAGGACATATTGTTGAAATATCTATTGGATAAGTGTTTTAGTGTTATCTGGAAAAGTTAAACTACGGCCAAAGCCTCAAAGAAATTGGCCTGAAATTGCAGCTTTCCTAAGGTTAGAGATACCGCAAAGCTATACAACCTTACCAGATGTGCTCCAGTCATTTCGATTCGAACTTAAGGCCGCAGCAGTTTGAAGAATAACGCTATATATACGTTCTGCTGCATTCGCGAATCGATAGGTGCATGCTTACCGGAACTCTTTCAAATCACCGCTCTAATTGATTAACGTCGGAAGTTCAAAGAGGTTAAGAGAATGAATCATAAATTGATCTCTTCAGAACGTCATATTCCATTGAGTTGTTCGATCCTCACAAATTTCGTACTTGGTTGATCGGCATCGTGTAATATGTTTCCTTTGCGAGATCCAGTATCTGCTGGCAGGTAATCTAGGAAGCCACTGCTCCAGCAATCATAAGCGTCCTCGTCATTCTTTATGGAAAACGGAAATAAAGTACCCAGGAAGCTCAATTTTTGTTGGTCGTATTATGTGCTCATAGGTGCAGGCTTGTCTTCGAAATGCATATTTACGTGCCGTGCTTCGACGGAATCCAAACCAGCGATCCTTGCTTAGAGGAGGGCATTCACAGACGTCAATATACCTCACACACTTCAGCCATCGTCACAATCAGCATCACATTAATGGGTCGTCGAACACCACAACAGGTCATAATCTGCAACCAGCCAGTACAGCAGCAGGTGAAAAAAAGGTTGACAGGACAACTTTGGATAGGCATCATAACCGGATAAACAACTACGGCAAGGTAATTGCTACTGACCTATACAATAAAGTGCGTCACTAGCTATGGTTAAAAAACGTTTCGTTCCTAGCAGAGAAAATTACTTTCAATGACTATTTTTTAGTCCAGAAAGTTAACTGGAAACACGGCGTCTGACCATTGTCACTTCATCACAAGTCTATGGCTAGCGAAAATTAATACCTTCGAAAGAACTTTCTTTTCCATTCTAGAGCAGATATTGTATGGTGCTTCTACAGTAGTAAGAGCATTCTATTTGGCCCTGTTTGTCTGCCTTAGGATACACATCACAGAGACACACAGGATAGTTCAAAATTGGTTTATTCGATTTAATTATATAGAACGTAAGTAGGAATACACGCTGTCAGCGCTTCCCCAGCGTGCGAGTTAGATTCATTCAATGTACTACTGTTTGGAGATCTTCACTCTATCGCTGATTCTCGCTACTCGTAAATTAAAAAAAAAAAAAAAATCTTATTACATAAAAGCTTCATTATTTATACTTTTTTTTATATTAAAAATTTTCCAGTTGTCTGAAGTTCTTAAGCTTTTATTTGATCCCTAAGCTTTCCAAGCCGTACACCGTACATCGTACAATTCTTGCCACGTCCGCTCTTGTTATACTCAACAGCGGCATCATTTCGAGCTTTTTATCTCTCAGTGTCAATCTCAAGACCAACATTATACGAATTTGAGTGAGTTTACAACAAGTTCCTAGAATATGTTAAAAAAATTATCAATAAATATTTTAACAACCAAGAACGCTTCACATTTTCAGGTCATGTCTACAACGCCATATTCAAAAGTAGGCCTCAATTGCAAATTCAGGATTACATCCCGTATTTTATGTAACTGCTAGAAATGTTTATAATAGCAATATTATGAGCTACTAAATACCACAAAGATAACGTCACGTAAACATAAGTAGTCTCCGTATGTTTCTTCCCACTGTGCACTTTCGTGCACAAAAAACGTGCACTAAAAACGAAAGTGCACAAAAGTGCACTTTCGTTTTTAAGTTCGCTTCAACTTTTTTGCACACTGAACGATAATCATTAGGCTCCAAAAGCCCTAAGGATTTCAAATGGAAAAAGGTGCATTCTCGATATCTGCCCTATGTCGCCTCCTTGCTGTGGTCAAGCAGCACGGGGTACTGGTGCAGTGTATAGGGAGGATTCCACAAATGAGAGGACTTCTCGGAAGGTCTGGAAGGTTCAAGAATGGTATCTTAAAACTGCAGGATTTACTTTCGCCCTGATCAACCATCTGAAAGTTATTAAGACAGATTAAAAGTGTTTTTAAAGGAAGACGGGCAAACAACTGTTTGTAAATTCAGTAAGAACATAAGCAGCAGCCACACGACTATCGACAGCTACTTTAAATAGATTGAATTAACCGAAAAAAAATCAGAGCTTATGGCCTCATGATTTTAAGTGAACGAACACGGCTTCCTATTGTCCTTCAACGTCCTGATCACCACTGGGCAATATGCGGCCACAATAACAGGTTTCTATTTCTATGTAGCATTGTCATCGGCCACGAAAAGTGGTATCTCCGTGCTGATATAAAACAGACAAACGAATGGGTCATTTTGTGAGATATCTAAAGTTCATTTAGACCTCTGTTACATAATGCAGTGACTCGCGCTTCGTCACTTCGAGTGACTCGCGGAAGAACCTTGAACAGTTGAAAATGTTTGAGAGGGACGGAGCGGTCCACACAGAGCTGCACACAGCCCCCTGCATAGAGTGAACAAAGCTATCCAATAAAAGGACTTGGAAACAAAGCCATCCTCCTATAGGACAATATCAGGCTGCACACGGAAAAATCCGTAAAAGTCATCCTACCAGAACTTGAACGGAAGATTCCTATAGCCCCCATATTCCCAGGCCCTCTCAAGTGAAATTCATAATCTATACATAATAGTTTTCCAATAATAGAGCTCAAATGAGTTGGATGGGGAGTGGCGAGTACCGAATAAATTCAACGAATAAATTCGTTGAAATAATCAATAGGAAACGCTGTGTAAAATGAAAAATAAAAATTCTAATCAAATAATATTACTGCTATTATGCTGCAACAGTGCCATTTTATGAGGCTATTTACGTAAACTGCTCCAAAGTATGCCCCATTACTACAGGTAGACTAAGTTGCAGTTTATAAAGACCAACGAAACAACTACCGCCCTACGGCTCTTTTAACATTTGGACAGTTACTAAGAAATGTCTTAATCACATTGGCAGTCTTATAATAAACATTTAAAAGTCACGTTCACTTTATGAAATCTTTTAAACGAATGTTACCGCAGCTGTCTACACAATCTGCACCGAATTTACGATGTTTCGCTTAATTTCCTACCTAATCGATATTTACTCCTGATAAATCTGAATTGTCCACCCCCCAGCTCGAGGTGCTTGTATATATGACCTCCAAACGATGCAGCAACAGATATATTTGATATTGTCCCTTTCATCTGTATAATATAATTGAGCCTAAAGAACTCCCATGGAAAACTCCCGAAGAACGAATGCCTAATTACAAAAGGTATCATTTGTGCCTTCCGTAAAAGGGAACTTAAATAAGCATGGTTATCTAGTCGACTTCCCGTCACCATTTAATAGCCTAGATTAAAAAAACCAACTGACAAATTTAGGTATTCTCACTTTATTCGACTTCTTCTTAAAAGCTACCACGGTTAGCTACTTCTTCAAAGCATCAGCAATTTTTACATTTTACAAAATTTATAATATGCAAGCTAAAGTGGCTCATGAAAGCCACACCTTTTAAGTACCCGGAGGTCGTCAACAAACCTACAGTTATTAGATGTTCTCTTCTAACCTCATTAAAGAGCAGGGTATTATCAGCCCTGAGGTGGTGAGAACTACTCTTTCACATAAACCGCTGACAGAAAGTCTTTAAAAACTATCTCGTGTAAGTTCCAACTTATGAACTTGCTACCATATTATTTCTTCTAACAATTTTCTTCCATTTATCCGCTCAGAAACAACTAGGGGAAACTTTTAAAACTAAGATTTGATTTTTCCAAGATTCTTCCTTTCAAAAACAATTCTCGACTTAGTATACAGAGTCGAGCTGTAAGTAAGTTACTTGACGTCTCGTGATGTGAAAGCAGATTTTTCTAGCCGTAGTTGGTTTCAGTTCTGTCATAGTCACCTTTACAAAAAAGATCTTAGCCCCTGGTGGCAAAACAAAATCTAAGCATTATGATCAGAAGTAGTATAATTGGTTTCAAAACTGACAACTTTTAATTTAGAGGAAGGTCTGTTGTGGTTGAGATACCTGTCGTAGTTGCGTCCTTGAAGATATTGTATTCGTATAAACATTAATTCATTTCACCACTCGAAATGATAAAATATCAAATAACGATTTTTACCTAACAATAAACATAAACTTTGCGGAAAAATTTAAACCAGATAGGTGTATAGATGCTTCCACTACGAGAATCATATGATTCTCCCTTTGAAGTATATATGTGTGTAACCAGGACTCTATGATTATTTGTATATATATTTTTTTAAAAGAATATGAAAACATTTAGTAAAGTTTTGACGCTTGTGCGCTTTTTTTTTTAAGGCACACGTCATTTTCTCTGACATTCCGGGACTGACTGAGAGTTTAGAGAAAATGTCGCTATTCAACCTCGAACGAGGTAGTAGCAAGAGTGAACGGGGACGTGTAGTGGTATGTGTTGTTGCGGTATATATACATATCACAACAATGACTAGGTTCGATTGCTTGTGACATTATCTATAGATATACAATACCCACCAACTGGTCGCAATACAACATATTACAACAATATCGCTGTTCACCGATTTGAACGCGGCCTGCGACCCCGCGCTTCAGGACTCCTTACAGCAGCGCTTGCCAAAATCTATGAATATGCTTAACCTTCTCGATACGATTCCATAGAAAAATAAAATAACTATCGACAAGTAACCGAACTTTCGCTTCTCACAGAGACAACTTACCAGGCTCCGCGGGGCGACCTAAGCCCACTCTTATTCTACATCTCGTTGAAAGGCTTCGCTGATCAAATAAAAGGGCCAAGGGAATCGTGCACACGACTTAGATGTAGACGGGTCGAACCGGTTTGTAATGGAACACGCCCTCACCTGGCTCCATGGGGCGGTCACAAATTTAAGACTGACTTAAAACTTCACCAAAATAAAGGCGATTTGGCACCTCGTGAAACGGCCTCTTGTTTAGGTAAACCGGTATCAAAGTTGCTATTTTCCGTGAACGGCAAAAGTCTCACTGATTAAAAGACGTAAGCAAGAGTTCAGCTTGGTCGCATGGCTCTCGGAACTGTTGTCAGCTTAAGGTAGTTATGATCACAGCACATAAGACACGCGTTGGCTGGGAAGATCTTACTGTGAAGGGAAAACATTAAACAATTGAATATCTTTAAAGTATGCCGCCTCAAAAGAACACAGTGACTACACTAGTCTTCCCTCTGAACCGCCACTGCTGTTTGAAAACTTACGTTGTCGCTTTAAAACAAATTTCAGGAACCGAGAGTAAAAATTCACGGGCAATTCGCGTGAGATTTAAGTAGACGGCTAGGTAGATCTGTCGTCGCTTGCTTTATCGTAAATAGGTTCGACTATCGAATTTACCAGAAGCCAGGTTTCGATTTGACGATACGTGTAAACGTTCCATCCGGGGAAAGTTTTGTGGAGATCAAGCGGTTTGTTGCCCCCTAGTCTTATCCTATGGGCGTCTGAAGAATGTCCTAAATTAGTTTTATAACTTAACAAAACCCACACAATCCGTATGGAGCAGTGTTTCAATTGACACTTTCTGGACGTTGTGTTTGTCGTTTACTTTATATTTTGTATAGTTTTTGATTACTGGTGGTCAAAAGTGGGTAAGTTGAATTCTACTGATACATATTTTAAGTTCGTTTCTATATATATATATATATATATATATATATATATATATATATATATAGTTTAACTAAATTCGGACGTTTCCTTATGACGTTTCTCTGAGGCTGTTTATATGCAGATGCTTTTTCTTGTGGGTTCTCGTGGGTTATTGCAAATGCTCTAATTGCATATCCGTGAAAATTTTCTTACCAAAAGTACAGATACAGAGCGAGTTTACGCCATCACCTCGGGACTTGTTGAGCTATCGTTCAGCACAATATTAATTATGAATATTTTCTCATCGAAAACCATCTGCTCGTTTACTTTGACAGAACTTAAAAATAATAATTTCCTCATTTGATCGACTTCTACGCCATACGATGTATAGCTGAGGTTTGGCGAACAATCTGGTGACACATGCTGGTTCTACTTATATCAATGTTTCCACTGATCATCAGAGGGAAGCCGAAAGGTCTTCAGTGTAACAGTTTTGAACAATATCGATTAACTTCCTAAACAGAACCTGCTCAGGTTTCTCTGCAACCGCTAGCGCATGTATGATGCCGTAGGTTGTCGATTTAGGTTAACTCGAAAAAATTGATTACGTAAGATGGACTTATAGGTAACCTAGACTCGAATGTCGAGTACAGATCTCCATTTATTCTTTCAGCGCTCAGAACAGTGGGAACTGTGCGTCTCACCGACTGCCGACACCATTCTGCATGTATCCCATCATATCGTACATCATGCTTCATTAAGAATGATCAAATTAATTGCTTTCTATGCACGCTTCTTCGATGAACTTGAATAGAGTGATTCAGCAATGTAAAACACCAATCTGCGTGTTTTCTATAGCTTGAGTAATCTAGATGAGCCAATGGCTTAGGTCTGCCCAGCGCAAGACTGTTTGGTAACACTAATCTCTTTGGTAAAAAGCTGGTTAGACTTGTAACGACAGTTTGAACTACTAGGTCAGACCTAATAACAGAAAAACCAGATATCTAGTGTGAACCATTTAAGAATTAAGAAATGTTTCTAGTAACAGAAAGCATCTCGACATTACTATTACATATTCTGGGCTTGATGTTTTTCCCTTTTCCATCGCGAGCAGAGAAAGTAATCTCGCTATCTTTCGATTTGACTTTACGACCCGGTGCCGCAGTGTATATCCTTAAACTTGGTTGTTTCCAAGATTAGTCGAGAAGTCATATGGTTCCGCTCGACAGATTATAATCAATTTGAAAAAAAGGATACAATATGGGTGTCCTTCTAAAAGATTTTGCATAGAGTACTGGTGTCATGGGTAGGTTTTCCACATCGGAATAGCACCAATAACATAAATTATATTATGTATGGTAGAAAAGAAACAGTAAATTTTGGGGAATTGTGAAATCTAATATTTAAAACTACTATTCTATACTGCATTGTATTTTTATGATAAACGCTAGAGAAGAAAAGACGTCGGTCGGCGCTCGTTAGTAAAACAGATCGGGCGCATCTCTGAATGAGTAAACCACTCATCTAAAATATCCTAGGACATTAATAGCCTATAGGACATGCTGCAAATACCTTAAATTTACTTGCGTGCTACTAGCATGCGCCTTTAGTAGTTTGGCTCTAACTAACTCGACCGAACGGTTAAGAGTGTTATTTGGATAACAAGCTTATCGTCAAGGGCAGCCCATAGTTAATTTAAAAGAAAAAGTTGAAAAAACCGAAGGAATATTACGCGATTGAGATGAAATATTATTCAGCTAGCTGAAAAACTAACATTGCTTTTCCTTGCGACCTTCTAGAAGAGAATATCTTCTCTACATCGCGCATTCGTTACACGCGTTATTATTGATACACGATTGGTTTGGGACCCATAATCTTGTGCTCAGTTGCTGTTACCCGTGTACAGAGATGTACCGAGCGTACATATCAGAGATGTACGCAAATACGCCAGGCTATATTTTCCGAGTCCGCCTTCTAGACGGATACCTTGTGGGCCACCTAGCTAAGGCCTTAGTTCGTTAATTTCGAGCTGATAGCACCCTTTAAGCTTCGTTTTGTCATAAAGCGACACTATCAATCGAACGCGGATGGGACAAATCGTATTAGAACTTCGATCGCGTTCCATTCGGCAGCTGAGCTTCAGTGGCACCGTGATCTCCTGGACTACTAACTGGTCGTTGAGGAAGATTTATGATTACTTCGCCTTTTTCGCCAACAGGAAGACTTCGACCAGGAACACTGATGCTTCGCGTCAGTTATGGTGGGCCATGCCAAAGATACATTGCACCAATAGCATAAGTTTCACTATTTACCAGTAGCAACCCCTGATGACCTAATTGCGCGTGTCAAGTTGGACAGCTATACGTAACCGTAACGACGTGCTTTTACCATAAGTTCATAGGCCGACGTAAGTAACAGTGCAAGTTGTACGTAGTCCAACTAGACTAGGCACGTAACTAGCGGACAACGACTGCTGGGTGCTAAATACTGGCTGAAAAATTCGTAGAAAGTAACAATGGAGACAAGGCACCGTGTGTCTGCCCTTCGCAATTTTATAAAAAAAGAAAGCGGCGCTTTTGGGTGACATTGTCTGACAGTGTCATTAGTACTCCGAGCCACTATAGATATAAGAGAAATAGCTCTTATATACAGAAATGTGTACTTCAAAGTGTGCTGTGTTGGTCGGCGGAACGAGGATAAGTACCGCCAGTGATGTACCTGTAAGTGTCGCACTCCAAGGACCGATCGCTATCAGTAAACCATTCGTGAGTCTTAGACCCTCTTGATAAATTAGAGATATATTGCCATAATCTAAAAGCATAAAAGTGCCTAAATGTGTCCTACCGAATTAGCTCGTTTCGTGATGAGTTTAACCGTTGTAATCTGACAAGCTTTTTGATAAACATTACGTACTTATGGTAATAAACACATACTGTTATTTTTGTTTGTTTATTATGGTAATAACTTAAAAATGGTAGGGGTTGCTTTCCCTATCGTATCCTGTTGGATGTCGAAAAGCTTTTTTTGTTTTGCCCCTGGACTTAGCACACTGTTGCATCGTGCCGTTATTTGTGTATTCATCACTGACAAACAAGTGTTGTCTAAGCTAAGATTAATCAGCATGAAATACATCGCAAAAACGTTGATATTTTTATAGCAGAAGGATATTTTTAGAAGTTTACGGAACTGATTTGAGAAGTTACAAAGCAGCCTTTTACATACCGTGCACTTTTAGGACCATATGGGGTATGGGGTATTTAGCTTGCTCGGAAAGAGGTGGCGTTCTTTTCGAACGTTTGTTTTTTTCTCTACATTTGTTTCATCAGACCCAATGCGCATCCCTTTACGAACGTTGCCATGGTAACTATGAACGTACGGCCATGATTAATTCAAATTTCAGTGTTGGCAAACGCCATGTTGTTTCTATGTCGTTTTACATGTCCATTAAAGATACATGCAAACACGATCAGTGTAATGCTTAACAACATTAGGAATTACTCGTCTTCAACAATTCAACATAGGCTATCATCGGGATATCATGAATTCAGGCTCATGACTAATCTAGAATTCAATTTCAGTATACCTTCCCGTCGTTTCATAGGATTACTTAACTTTAGCACTTGCCGATTACGACCTATATACCGATAAACCTTAAAAGTCGAAACCGATATCATTATTAGATGCAACTGACTGCCAGTGCTATATTTCGTAAGGATAGATAATTTCGAAACGGTTACTGTGTAGTAATAACGTTACTGTATTGCAAAAGAAGCATATAAGACCGTCACTTGCGTCCCTCCGTCCGTTCTTCCGTTACTCAACGGTTTAACTTTGTATACATCTTGACGACTACCAGGAACAATTTGACAAAGTAAATGTTTCGATTTACATTTCCAATAGTACAGATATACGGTGTCACATATATGTCGACGTGGTAACTTCCAGTGTTTGTTATATCGAAAAGGGTAAAATTTAAGAAAGTTAATCCAATATTGTTTATTGTGCATCCCTTGATTATTATCCAATGCTAACACAATAGGCATTACTACGCACTAAAATTGCCAATATTATGGCCAAGGTCTTACATATATAGGTTCAGCTTTAGACATTGATATCATCAAAATAAGATATATTTATTGTGAATTATAAAATAGGATTTTTTTAGGGTATCTCACGTATTGGCCTGGACAATGCGCCTTAAACTTCGATACGAGCGAATATCATTGGTACCCGTCTCTAATGAACCAGCAAACATTCAGCTTTCTTCATAGAAAGCTATGCGATTGGAAACTGGACGACTGGAAAATGGAAATCATTGGATATACAACCTTCTTAACTTGTTAATAATGCACTGTTTTGTAAATAACCAGGAAAATATTGATATTTCTTTTTTAAAAGAATTGCAACAATCGTGTGTCGATATTCAGCCGCTGATGGCACTAACGTAAACAGATTATTTTTAGGTAGGTTTACGCAGTTAGCCTAGGCCTTACGCAAACGCAGATGCTGGTTTGGTAGGAATGTAAACATTTGTTTCTCATGCAGCTCATCCTGATATACCGTCCAAAGTACTTGAGCAGGTTTCAGGTGCCCTCCGCAATATTTTAAAACTGTGAAAAGTATCCAAAGAACGTTCATTTTAGACCCCGTATGATTTGTTTAAAGAGAATTAAAACAGGACTTTATAAGAAGCATAAAACGGATTGAGATTTGTCCACCTTCAAAGTATTGAATTATTATACATTCGAGAGTTTACAGAGAGAATGGTATTTGAATCTGAAAGTCTGCCATTTTAAGAGAAAAAATTTGAGTACAGGTCGATTTCAACGGGTGTTTGGGGCATGCGACGGCTTTCGGTCGAGCCTGTTCAGATAAGCTGCATTGTTTTACAAAAGAACGCAAATTTTTTACTACGAACTTGATAAACGTCAATGGACGGGTACCATACGCACTTGACACTACTTGCCACGAATTCAAATCGTTGCTTGATAGAACAAAGTACGTGAAAAGTACTATTATTTGCAGGTACACGCCGGATTACGGCACTCGCATCTAGAAACGCAACGTAGGGCATGGAAATTATGTGATAGAAACATAACCTGACGCCTGAAAAGTGCCTATGCAGGTGATGGGGCATACGCGTACGATTGAGATGCCCTCACAGAGCTAGCCATTAATTTGACTTATGCCCCCCGTGGAGGGCCGTATTGACAGGTGATGCCATACCGTTAACCATTTTAAAAAGTTAACGATCTTTACGTTCTATAATAGCCATCACGGCACCCATCTAATAGTGGCTGGCTCGTTCTTGTCTTACGCTTTTTTGTCTGTCACTGGCTAAGCAGCCCGCGGTTTACGTAGCTGTACAATGCGCGTACTCAATGGGTGCATTTTTTTCCAACATGGCTATCTCTATTGAATGATGTTATCGAGCTTTGCTACTTGTTATTGAACTTTGTTTTTTCTAATTCGGGCATTTTGATCCGATTCGAGTTAGGCCAGTTGATATTACAATATTTAAAGGCCAAGTAATTTTCCATTTAAGGCAAAGGTGATCAAACTGTCTAATCATCACAGAAAACTATTGTTAATAATAGGGGGCTATTTCATAAGGGCTCTTGCTTTAGTTCCTCGATTTCTATGCACTGAAATGTATTTGCCAGACTAATTTTGTTTCTCGTATTTGAGAGATGTATACAAATTGGTAATTTTGAGTGACATTTAAATTATTAACGCTACCCATCTTAGCCCAGTTGTAAGCACCTGGTTTTGCGTTTACGTGTAAAAACGAACAGACAACGATGCCAGACGACAGGCATCTTCTAGTTAAGATAACCTTTAGTTTATACTACGTCGCCTAAAATCCTCGATCTACATTCGAGTTCGTAGTGCCTGCTAGCCGTGATGCTCGATAAACCTTATACACGCTTTGTCGCCTTTAGTCCCAATACGAGGGTAAATTGAATATAGTATCGATAGAGGAACGTTGTCCTCAACACAAACTAACTAATCGCCATTTTTTTCCTGTGTAGGTTATACGGAAATACCCTCCAGATCTGGTTCCAGAGGCTACAACGACAATACGATATTTACCTAATTCAGGAGCTTTCCATTCGGAACGACTTATCACATCGTCACCAAGAGAGGTCCAACTGTAACTATTCTCAGTAGACCACTCTATATTTTGACCGTATGGCATATATAATAGTACTAGCAGAAGTCATAATATGCTATTTCAAGTACGGCAGTACGTACTCATAGCTGCCTGCCTAACTGGCTTTCTCAACACGAGTTGCTCCTCTGATCTTCATATAATCATCACGTATAGAAACGCCAATGGAAGTACACATTCGTAGAGCACATCTGTCTGTACTATGATTTACGGTCGCTTTGTTGCGTTGATGATCTATGATGAATAGCCTTGTATAGATAAGTACTATAACTATAGTTACAATGAATGCTATATACCATTAGCGACAGTTATCAGCTGCATGATGCTCACACACCTACGGCTATCTTCGAGAATAAGATCATTGTATCAGAGACGCATATGATAGCCGTTGAAGCATGCGCGAAATCAAGGAACTTGAGTGTTAGAACTTGTTGTAAATACGCTCTACTTTCTATTTTGTGAAAAAAAAAAAACAAAAAAAAAATTCCAATATTTTAGGTTTATCGTTTCATCTACCGCGCACGCCCCGGACTTAGTGTACATATTTAAGAAGCAACTATTTCTTTGCGTCCCGAAAAAAGTTGATCCGGGGAACCATCGAGTCGTTAGAGTAACAAATACTAATGCAACTGTCTATAATATCTACGACGAGGGAACATGATGAAAAATTTATTTGAATTTCTTTTTGTTTAGAACAATTTAGAAGTCCTATAGAGGATTAGGTTGAAATTTTCGCTTAGAACCCTAGTCTAGTCTCAGTGTGTTGGCAACGTCGCATTTGTTTCCTGCAGTTTGCAAATTATAGAACGCACTCTAAAGCGGCCGCGTATTAGATTCAGAGAAAAATTCTATTAAAAAGAATAAATGTAAATAAAGTGAATTATGAAGATTCGGGTTTCCTCCCCGGAACCTTTTTCTTAAAGACAAGTTCCCTTACTATTTTATTAAGTTGATTAGTTATTGAAGAAAACAAATAATGACAATGATCGGAGTTAACAGTGCTGCGGCACAACATTTGTACCTGCTGTGAATACTTGAAAAAAATTACAAAATAGTTCATCACTTAGGTAATGTATTAGACCAGAGCTAACTTCAAAGTACACTTACAAACAGCGACGGATGAAAGGTACAAAAGCCGGCTAAAGACAGAAATAACGGAAGGAAATCGCGCGAATATATATATATATACTGTGCTAAAAAAGGTATTGACAAAATGCTAGCCTTTGGTGTCGTATCATAGTTAGGTTGGCGATGCGTGCGTGCGTGCGTGCGTGCGTGTTATTTATGTGCATTGCAATTCGATGGCATTTTAGCTATAATTTCTGATTCATTCAGATCGTTATGTGCCTATATTGCAGAAGACTTTTCCTGATATCAATCGCCTTTTAGTTGACGCTAAATAGACAAATGCCACCATCGATTTTGAGAATCGAAGAGTCACCGTCGGACGAACTTTCCTAAAGGGTTAGATATCTCGTACGAGTTATGTTCGGCTATGTTAAAAGATCTTTTAGAGGGGCGACATTTCCGAACATCTCGAGGCCAGTTTCCCTAGGGGCTTCCAGAGGGGCTAGAAGAAAAAAGCTTTGAAATGCTTGAGACTAGGGCTAACGTCTACTCGTATAATTAAGTTTGAAAACTTTTTGTCAACGAATGAAAAGGTAGCGGAGAAGTGAAAGTATGTTGAACCTGGTGGAAGCGGACAATAATACTGTCCAACAAACCAGTGTGTATTAAGTTTAATTTTAAACAAAGCGTTGCTTATTCTATTATATTGCAGTTTGTCCCGTGTTGGTTTGTCAAGACAGTTAGCTAGAATTTTAATCGTCAGTTATTATGCACTGATATGACGCCTAAGCATACTAATGAGAAAAACGATAGGCTGAGTAAATGTTTTAAGTTTCACATCCGATGCGTCTGCTTTCACAACTAAATCACCTCTTCAATCACAGAAACAATGGAATAAATAAATAAATGTGTACAGCTCTATGTATGGTACTGTCGTTGAAAATAATTAACAAGTATAGGGATTCGTTCGTACATAGATTGAAAAATCCTGGACGAGAGCTCGTATTGTGGCATTAATGTTTTATAAATGCATGCAAAATTTTCCTTTGTGCATTTTTCAACCAATCGTTTTTGAATTCAAATAAAATTTTGATCCGGAATATTTTTTTCGTAGTGCCGTGACAACAGGACACAATATATTAAGTACGCTTGGTCAAATATCGAGTTCGGAGTCGTAGCCATCGGATATTAAGCGTTTAGTACCATCAAATTTAAATACTTATAAAATGTTTGTGTGGGTCACATCAACCCCCGAGTAAACAGCATTATTTTACTGGTATTACGGCTTAAAAATCGTTTCCGTACAAAGTATAAAAATTCATGCATTGGTATCGAACATATATTTTAGATAAATTGGTCTATTGAACCCCACCAGGTTCTGGTGTTACTAGTAATTACGGAAGACTATTCGTATTTTCTATTAGGAAATTTAGGGACGGATTATGTCCTTTCGTAGTAACAATAATAACAATAACAATATATTACGGATAATACTAAACGCCATACCAAATCTAGCACTGACATTTTTCGTATACAACAACAATGGCATATATAAATATATATATATATATGTATATAATCTATAATATATATACATATATATATAAATATATATATATATATATATTATAGATTATATACATTAGTATATATATATATATATATATATACAGCCGATAATTATTTCAGGAACTGTTTTTCTTCTAATAATGCAAATACATTTACATTGTGCAGCATCCATAGATTACTTAGCTTTTCGTTAGGAAAAATGGTAGATCAGGCTTTTTAATTTAACTCTATTGGTAATAACTTAGTGGGACTTTTATAATTCGTTTCATTAATCGATCGTTTTTTTACTTCGGTCTAATTATTACTCTCTATGCGATTTAGTTATGTTATGTTATATCTGATTTTTAACTCTTGAAAAAATGCGATGATGCATATCTTCAATTAAAGATCTTCTTCAACTACAAAGTAAACGGGTCACGGAATACTTATAGATAAACGTGTATTTAGTTAAGATTAAAAATCATACGATAAATATATTGATGGCATATTCAGTGGTAATACGCAATCAATTATCGGCTCCTATCAAAAATAGGATTTTCATTATTAACGGACGATTTTTTGCACTTCGCGATGAAATATAGCCTCTTGAATAAATTCTTTTTTTTTTTATAGATTTGCTTACCATTTATTTTACATTATCTTCGTATAGTATTTACAACTTAAGGAAGAATAATTTATCATGATGATGATGATCAAAATATTGTCTTCGCCAGGCGTCTTCAGTTAAGTAACCTCCGAGGCAATGACGAATCAAATTAGGTTCACCTTTCGTGCGTCAACATAGAGAGATTATTAATAAATTTGCAATACGGCAGCAGTGTGGATAATGATAAATATTCTAGATATAATAGATAGACAAATATAGTAGATATTACAAACAGCATACAAACAGCGTTGTTTGATTTATCTACATCGAAGTTCACAGCAACTTTCCATGAAAACATATAATTCAGTCTCGTACTCGAGCCACCTCTTACGCGGTGATTGTAGCGGAAGGACGTTACGCGCAGACTGAAGAGTAAACCAGTTCTACCCACACCACGTATTAGAACAACTTTACGAAGAAACCGATCTCATATTTTACCAGTAATGTCCATATGTTTTCTGCTATAGAATTTTGAAACTAGACCTTTATGAAAACTATTTTTTTTAAACGGGAAATTTCTCAAGGCGTCTAAAAATCAGATCGGCGGTAACTGACAGCCGGTCGAATTATGTGCTTAACATAAAAATCAAAATTGGGCGTGATGGTAATTTTATCAAGCTTAGTGCAGAAGTGGTGACCTCATTTGAAACGTACTTCCTAGTCTGTTTGTAAGAACATATAGCCATACATACTATTGGCCGTAAACAATTTAAATTAGTTAATAGTTTACGCATTGGTAAGTTACCCATTATAGGATCGTCGACTTTGAGCTTCTTACGCGAAGTACATTTGTATCGATCCACTCCCTACTTCGGGAGTACGCAGAAATAATACTTCCTGCGCGTGCTGCTTGAAACAGCCACTTTCTGACGTTTCAAGTGCTTCTGATGGGAATAAAACAGTTCGCTAGTTGAATGCTTTCGTGTGGACAATTGGATATATCTACACAAATAAGCGGTACCACAGTCGAGATGCCCTTACAGCATAAAAAGAGCCGCCGTTTTGGCCTTAGTGGCAAAGCCAGTAGACCTTATACCAGGACTGGTGCCACAAAACGAGATTAATATATAGTTACTAAGTTTTTCACGGTAGACGCGATCAATATGGTTACTATTTGCCGTAATCATTCAGATGATGATGATGATTCGAAAATAATTAAGTGCTTCACACAAATGTGTCACAAACATCCGTGAAAATTATCAGCTGACTGCTGAACGGTGTAATCGGGTTTGTGTGTGTTCCTCAGTCTATGCGCGTTTTACGAAGCTCCCTTGAATAGCCCTACGTGTGCTAGGCACCAACGTCTTAACAATGCTGCGAGAACATTCACATACCTCTTCCTCGAATTAGAAAAGTGAATATCAATGCTGAGACTTACGTCCTGTTGATTGAACGTAATCAACCCACGGACACGCACTCTGACCATTCCGGTTACACCTTATACGACTGGTCGGCGGAAATCACATCAGCCCAGGCGTAAAATCAATAGAACCAACAACGAATACGAGCCAAATGTGCAGGTATTCCATTATGCAGGTGATACACAGCTTATAGTCGTTGGAGTAGCCATAAATACTCAAAAATGCTGCAGTCCCAATGGATCGCGGCTACGTTTGGGTGAGTTGTAACAAGAATACGCGAAGCAACGTTTATGCACGCTGTCTGAAGTACTACAAACAAATACATGTCACTTGTCAGATTAGCGGTGAGGCCAATACGACAGTCGATTTAGCGGGAACTGATACGAGCATCAGATTGATCAGCAGAATAATTTACAAAATTTTCGCATATCATTGTATAATGTTCGCACATAATTAATGGATCTCGTTATGTTCCTATTTTATCAAGCGACGGAGTTAGACGCGCAAATATCAAACTTACATGCGAAACAGACGATATTTGGCGTCGGTAACGGTAGCTGACTGTGAAGTACGAATATCTCCTAAAGACCCTCAGACGCCCCCAATCCCTCCTCCTTCACGAACAACAGACAATTTCGTGTACGAAGCAGAAAAGAGGTTCTATAGCACCTATGAACCAGTTACGGTATTTTTACTGGGTAGTTATTATAAACGAGCGCAATTTGAAAAGGACAGATGTGTCAGCAAGCTTTTTTCGGAAACGCCAACCCCCTCGCGTCCCAGATCAAAAATATGTGCGCTTGTCGTTGCCCCTTCGGTCAGGACTGCGAAACAGTAAACGATATTTTTGTGAAAAGAGCGGTTCAAGACAATGCAAAATTCTCGATTCTTCTATTTCCATGTCAGACTGCCCGATTATCGAGAATGGATGATACCGTCTGTCCTAATAGTCAAGGGTTTTGCGAAGCACGCTTTCGCAGCATTGATGCCTGGAGGGCCAGCTCCAGTCAGTTGCCGCAGCCGCCCGTAAGGGCCATCATGGAACTTGCAACGAGACAGGACCTAGAGGAGGCGCTAAGAATTGCACAGTAGAACTGTCGGGGGACCGCAACTCTAACGTTCCTTTCGCCGGAAGCCCTGAGCAATATATTTTCGTAATAACGGATACTTAGGAAACTAGCCCTTTTAATTTACAGCGCTTCTATTCTGCGCACTGCCTCGTAATGAAGAGCAACGGACCAGGCCACCCTAGTAGAAGCATCTCTGTTTTCTACAATCGCAAGATAAGCATTCTCGCGACGTGCCTAGTAAAGAATGATACGAATGGTGTCACTGACCAGAAAGTAAGTCTCGTAGCGGCCTATGTTCGGATGGTTGATTCGAAATCAACGTACGTACCGGTGGGGAAACTCGTCGGTGGAATGGAGGCACTCTCTTCCCATTCTGCTTTTTCTTTGGTTATGGCCAGTGACTTCAATTCCTGCTTTTACCAGCCAAACTCGAGCAGGACTACAGCCCTTCGAGACAAAGGCGCGGATCTTCGTTGCTAAGCAGTCAATCCCACCTTGACATTGACCTCCTTAGAACATGTAGGGGGTCTGGTTAACGATATATTTGCAGGGAATGTAACCAGGAATCAAGTAAATTTTCTGGGTAAAAATCATTCTCGGTCAGAGGATGCAAGCATCCGTGCTCATCTAGCGCCAGCAATAGACTTCACTGTTCAGATTGCATCTTAACGCATTATCAAACGCCAAGCTCCGTCACAACGTTTAGATGTAGACAAATTCCTGGAAAGCTCTTACGAAGCTTACGTAGTGTACCTTACGTAGTGAATGTTGAACTCAATAAGCAGCACCTGATTGACATTCTCTAGTCTAAGGTACAACCTTTCATTTCCCCGGAAGCATAGGCCGTGATTCAACTGTACTTGCAGCCTTGGCAAGGGTGCCCAGATCGTTTTCAGGATTATGGTTAAAATGCAGCCCAAGTTCTTACTGTTTAGTCTCCTTTCCTATGACTATGTATCGAAAAACATGTGTTTCTTAAGGGGAACAATACTTTGAAGGGCTGGAGATTAGCTTGACCGCTTATGCAGAGCGTACCATACAAACGGCTAATGCACCACGAGAGCTCACCAGGTCGTTCGATCACCTCCCTAACCCTCGTAAATCATTTTTCAGAGATTTTTGCGTCAAAGTATACAATACCACATGCTTTGCCCCTTTTTCGCCACAACATGGAAAAAGGGGACCCCAATTCAATGCGATGTTCTTCAACGAGACCTCACAGTGCAGGGGTAAATGGACGATATTGGTAGATTACTCAACAAGAGCGCTTCCGCTCAAGATAAGGTTTGCAACGGGCATCTCAAATGTACCGTTGTCCTGGCATTATGACATTACCTAATAAATGTTTAGATAGTGCTACAACCCCCAGCTCAGTCAAAAGATGCTACGGTGTTGGTGATGCCTAAAGGAAAGGGCGACCCGATTGCGCCGATATCATGGTGAAGAAATACGCTTATTATAAACGACTCTCCAGTGCGCTGACTGGAAGACTAAATAGCTACATCGAGTGCACACATATCATCCTAACGGAGCAACATAGGTTTCGGACAGAACTCTCGACGAAAAATAACGTGCAGCGTCCCGCTGACCGACGTCAATAGAGCACTGGCCGCACTGTGCAAAATGCTATAAGGGGTGTTAATCGGCTCCTTCGACTCGGCCTCTAGAGGCAAAGTTTTGCTGCCGCCGATCGGCTGTGTATCTCTACGAATTCTGCGATTCTATAGGGGAACAGAATAATCAGTGACGAGTAATTCCTGCTTTTCACACATATAATTGACCTGGCTCAGCGCGAAAATTTTGTATGCAGATAACCTAGTAATGTACGGGTCGAACAGATTCCGAGTGCGATAAGCTCTAGCCTGACTCCACGTGGTACTCACAGATTTGTAACTGACCGTAAACCCGACCAAAATGGGCTTTGAGCTTCCAGCAATAAAGGCTTTTAAAACAAACCTTAGGAATTAAGAAAAAAAAATGGCGGAAATCGATGGGGATTTCTTTTTTCGGGTACGATAAGGAATAACGAATGGTAAACGATGAACCAGTTAAACAGACATGTGGTCACTCGCTTTGCCCAACGTTAGTTCCACCATAGACTCCGCAGCCGTGTTTCCATTGGCCTGACGATACATGTATTTCAGATGCAGCGGAATGGTTATTGCTCGTTTCCCCCTGCTGTCGCCTTTAAGACATTTGGCTTTCACTTCATGGCTAATCACTTTTATAAATTAAATATAATTCGTTGTTGTTTTCAACGATTTTATGTACTATATTTCATATTGGGATATTGTGTTGTATAAAGTATTATCAACAAAGGTGAATAAATAAAATTTGCCTGATTAAAGATACCACACACAAGGTAAAAACGTTGCTGGAGGATATAACAAGTACGTTTACATATATATATATATGGTGAGAGTTAGTCGCTGACGACTAGCGCTTAGCCAACCGGTTGGAGGGTATTATATACCTACCACCAGTCAGAACTGAATTTAGATTTATTGCAGTAATATACATTTTCTGCGTTCGACCACGTTACCGGGCGGGATGCCTCTATCCCGCACCCAACATTGCCTAATATCCTATAAGCTGACAATGACACGCTGCTACTAGAAGATGCGTTCTCGATACGTATACAGCGCAACTGGTTCCTCGACACTCCAGCTCAGCTCGAACTTATGCGACACTTCCTTTTCGCGTTGGTAATACAACACAGAGTCACGCATGTGCCCGTAGGAGAGGCATGCAACATTTAATCCATCTAAACGGTGGCCCTCGGAAACCCGACGATCTTTACCCCCACGATTTTAAAAATATTAGTTGGCCTTTCTTGGCTGTCACGGAATAAAAACGACTTCGCACGTACTGAGACGCAACACCTTATTTATTATTTACAATACTGAGCTAGCGTGGCCCGCTGTTCAACGGTCGTCAGGCGATCAACTTGGAGGCGGTCTCGTTCTCGGCGCCGATAACCTACTACGTCGATACGATAACTCGTGGGATTATATTAAACAAACGTAGTCCTGGTAATTATCGGCCGCCATCTGTCGCGGTCTTCGGGTATATAACGTCAGGAAGCCTATACGAGAGCATCGTACAAGGCCGAATTAGCCTCTTCAATTAAGTTTTTAAAGGGAATCGACTTTGCTGTTTCTTTTTTTTTATTTAGATAGGAAGCCTGTACGGTCCTAATCGAATTCCAGCTCGTCTCAGAAAGTTTGCTTGACCCTAATGAAAGTCCCAAACGTCGCCTTTTTTGTCTCCCTTGTGTGTGAAAAACTTCCGGTAGGCCGATCGTTTTTGGAAGAGAACTTCCCAATCGTCTGCTCCAGCTAGGACCATTAAATCATACTATACTAAGACCGGACCACTTTTAAACGACCTCACGCGCCATAGTACTTGTTTTAAAATGCAAGTTTCTATAGCCTTCTCTCCAGACAGGTTCCAAAATCGAAGGTTCGCTGCAGGTACCGTGCTGCAGATTTTTCACGAAAAGATGAATCAAGTCGGCCTCAATGTCTTGCATTTCAGTGCTGCTTTAGAGCAGCGTGACCCGTGTGGCTAGGTGTTCTCTTGAATGCCCTACTATGGTAATAAAAATTAAACAGAGTGCCACCATGGTGGTTCATTCCCAGCAATGGTAAATATTGTGACCGATAATTCATAATCAGAAGAAAGGTATTACGGGAAAAGAGGAAGTCAATATCAAATTTAATAGCTGCCTGTATAGTTGTCATGCTGTTTCATAGATCTGTTAGAGAAACTCTGGGTAAGTACAGCAGGACCCACCACAGCTGGATTCCTAATGGGGGCGGGTCCTTGATATTGTACCACCAAACAGATGGACCTGTACGCATAGAAAAAATAGATGACACCGCTAAATAATAAATGTAGGAAAAAAGAATAGGCTGTTACAGACGGACTTTGACATTGAATGACCTTTAAACTACGCACTGCTAAAAGCCAAAATTAGGCCTGTAGATACTTCAACCTTGTAGAAACCCGTGAACGAAAATCGGACAAGTTTAGGAGGAGAAATTAGTTCAGAAGAAAAAAATGTCGACTCGTAAAGACATTCGGCAGGGAGGCTTTAAGCAAGACCACAGTGCGTTTTGCAGAATGCTATAAACGTTTCAAGAAGGAGACTGGACTGGTTGAATACCAGTGAAAAAGTGATGTCGGGATCTGAGGGACAGGAAAGCATGGCCGCAAATGAAAAGGCTTTTCATTAAACGTAGATCTTCAAGTCGAAGGACTCTGTCGGCTAAAACTGGTACTTCACATAGAGTTATAACACATGTTCTAAAAAGGCGAAAATTAAGTAAAAAATTAGTTTCACGGGGGTTGACCCCACGCCACTTAGAAGTGCATGCAGTTTATTTCACGCAGTATTTGTGGAAGTCGATTCTCCTGAAGCATACACTCACCATAGGTGAAGCATGGTACAGCTTATACGGCCAGACGGAGAGGATTTAAGTGAGACTATAGAAAAATTGAGTTTGGTTGGTATTGAATAGGCTCGGACCCATGGTAAGGGCATTACTTGCAGTGGACATAGTAGGCATCTTATATTATGAGATCGAAAATGAAATAGTGAATATACCCGCTTATATCAAACACCTCTAAGACTCGTAGACCGCTGGCAAGTAAATAGAAAGCACACAGTCTGCTCATTTGATGGATTACTTTCAGCATTGAATAAAGAAATAACCGACATCGGCTTTAACCTGTTTATTCTCCCTACCTAAGTCATTCTAAACACTAAAAGAAGCGACTTGTGGGCATGCATGCCCCACTATCGATATACTTGGAGAAACCATCGGTAGAAAAGAAAGATGTTCAAAAGCTACTAAGCGGCAGGACAAGAATCAAAAAAGTACTTTTTATACATATCAAAAAATTTTAGCCCAACCATTTTATAACTCATCAAACTTCAGAATCACTTGTAGCAACCTAATAAAAAAAATCCCACTACTGCCGCTTAATTTTCAGCGACAACGAGGTTCGACTGCTAGAAACTAGCGATCACCTGCCACCTAAAGGGCGTCATGTACCCACAGCCGGCTAGAACAGAAAACATACTTTTTGCACGATATATATTTTCTGCATTCGTATATATATATATAATTACTCATAATTAAATTTCGGCGGATGTTCTAATGCTGCCGTCTTTAAAGATTAATTTTCGCTGCTTTTACGGCCTTGTAACTCAACTGGTAAAACTTTTTGTCTCAAGAACAAATGTAAATAGAACGTTATTGCGCACAGCACGTAAATACCGACTAGAACGAAGCCGTTTTAGAGGGCATTGAAGACGATAGCATGATAGACAGGTATTTACCGCTAGACATATTGAAATCTTTCCACATATGTGCAAGACCATCTATGGACGTCTCGTTGATGTGAAACCCCACCTACAAAAGAAAGACGACATTTTTATTTCAGCGCCTTCTTCAATCAGCCTATTGTAAATGTTGTTTGTATCCCCCAGAAATTGAAGTTCCCATTTTGAGCCTTAAATATTTATGTTGTAAGCTTAATGAGTGTTATAAAACAATTGTTGTTGTATATCTAGGAACACAGAATAAAACGCGCTAGCACAAGACATTCCATTCAATAGTCTGAATCGAATCCTTCTTATCCAAGTGGATATATCTTGAGGCTTGTTACGGCCACGAAAAAGAGCTTGATTTCGGAGGAACGCACGAGCGACCATAATATCAGCCGGTGTTTAAACGCAAGACTAAATTTTGTCGTACGTATAGATGAGTCGTTACTTTCATATTGTAGTAAGTATTGAAATAATTTTCAAGATCCATATATTTAATCGTAAATATCTATGTTTCGAAATACTAAATCATAGGCAAATCTTCTGCAACATGTTCTGAAATTTAGTTTTTTTCTATAATTATAATGTTTTTTTCCTTAATTAGTTAATCTTACTGCTTTTTTTTGTAAGGACGTTACATACCTTAGTAATCGACTGTACAATGGCCACGTTAATAAAGAACGCTGGCGTTAACGAAGCCGTATCATGCACCATTGACAGAGGTATACTTAGGTAAAAGGATTCTGGATGAAAAGACTATTTTTTAATTGGAAAAAAGGGGAAAGTGTTTTGAATATACTTTTAACCAAGATTGCGTCTACGGCGTAAAATCGTTAAATCCTGGCTAATACATAATTCGTTTGTGGAATTGTTTATGAAGTATGAAATTAAATTCCCTTTATGTGAGAATAACTAAGAAAGTGGGACAGTTCGAATATCAAAACATAGTACTTTGTTGCCTTGTTATTTGGAAGTTTGGCCACCATAAAAGTAAAACGTTTTAAGTCTTTATTCGCTTTAGATGTTCTAGTAGATAAAAATTTATAGAGCAGTCACAGCGAAATTAGCAGTCTCTGTCGAGAGGTTACACGTTGAGTGAACGCAGACCAGTGCCTACTTGGGGTTGTCAGCCCAAGCAAGGGAATACTATAAAAGCCCTGGATGAGCAAAAATTGTGCAACTTTCTTCTTGTTACATCAAAGCGAATGTTGAGTTACCACTCACCGCCGCGGCCCGAAAATGATTAAAAAATAGGCTATGATTCACCTTCACGTGGATTTTTTTAATAAGCTTATAGTAGCACCCTAACAGCCTGATTTATATTAATTTTATTTAAGAATTAGTGTCCATTAAAATTAACGTAATAAAGGAAACTATATATAATAGCTTCTGAATGAGTTTTCAAAAAATAGTCTACTTATCCCGCTGTCGTGGAAATCTGAGTCTATGAGGTAGTATTTCATTATTAGTCTTAATTCGGTGTAACTGTGGGTCATTGTCGTACGTGAAAACGAAGATCAGCAATCATCTCTCGTTTTTGTTTTTGATCCTGGCCCAAAACACGCGACAACGACGCGTTCAATTTTTCTATCTTACAAATTAGAACGAGATGAAGAAGTATAGTACTTTCACATACATCGAATTTGAATATTAACAGCCGCGCGTTTCAAGATGGGTCGGCATGCCCCAAGGCTTTTGACTCTCTGTTATTTACCTTCGTTTCACGAAACTCGTTTCCTAAGAGTAAACGAGTCACGATTTTCTCAATAGTAGAAGTTTTACCGAATGCAACGTCTACACAGCGAACTATTTCTGCTGAAGATATTTCTATCCTGAAGATAAAACCTATAGTCATGAATTACTCAAATTTTCTCGGCTGCTACGGCCCACCGAAGACTCGCCTGCTGAAAGCCCGAGTGACGATAATCGAGTAAATGGCTTTTAATTTTAGAGCGCACAAGGGCACCTTGAGTACTCAAAAAAGTTCTGCGAAACGTCGCATCATTAGAAAATAAGATCATAGCGAATACTGAACGACATGTACTCCACAAAAAATCAAATATTGGCTGATCACGATTCGCGATTGAACATATACCTCGGGAGTAGCAACCTTATTGGTGCACCGATAATAAGACCTTCCCAACAGAGATGGCATGCATATCAGAGGCTTACCCGTTGAAGTTCTACAGCGTTCCTACGCTGAAGACGTTGATGCTTTGTTTACTGCAACTGGAAGTGTTTAATAGCCAAAGCTATTCTTAGGGATGCCATATTCTCGTACAGGCGAATCCATTAAGATGAACCGCGCACAACGTTCAAGGTTTGGCCCATAGCTCCTCCGTTATTAGTTGGCTATTATGAAATTACACGAGGCCGTTGTTGGAAACTGAAAAATCCGCACGGCGTGCTGATGAAAAACTTTTTTCTTTGCTCTTCCTTTTTTTAAGAGCGTTACTTCGCTTTAGGTTTCGACTAATACCAGTCTCCGCCTTGCGACAACAATACCACTTTAGAATCTGTAAGCAATTCAAATAAGTGAATGAATACCTGCCTCAATATTTGACATCTCGTTTTAAATAATAACTATAGGAGGTCCTACTAGAAGTTCGGTGGAAGAATAGTTAGGATTTTATTACAGTTCAACTGAAACCAAAACCTACCTGATCGCGTAAACAGGAGCTAGCACAATGATGATTAATGCAGGCGAAATTTTAAAGAAGGTAGGCTACACGTGAGGAAAACTTCATTTTATTTGGTCCGTTATTACTATAATCTAATAAATTGGCAATGTCTGGTAAACTTGTACATCAAACTCTGTATAGTATCATATTTGAGCCATAAAAAGTAGCCCTCTCAAATCGCGCTTTTATTTACATAAACGGAGGCAAAGATCAACTTCAGTAGATTATAACTGTCTGAAACTCTTTTTTACAAACGTTTTTTTTACAAACAAGATAATTGATTGACACGTTTATCCGGCTCAGCTCTATCGAGTCTAACAGACTGCTCAAAAGAAAAGACTTGACAGATTAGGTCAACCTAATCCATGAAAACTCGAGGCCATTCACGGAAAACATCGTCAGAGCTACTCTCCTGAATTTCGAATGGGAAGCTTTGTTGCACTCCTGGCTCTATGCTGACGGATTTCCATCCTTCCCACTCACCTTTGTGGCGGGGAATTACCTTTGTGGCCTTACCTTCGCCAGGGATCAACAAATCCTCAAAAAATCCTGTACGATTATTTTGCTTGGAATCCCTGTCATCGCATTTATTATGACATGCGAATACTGCCCAACTGCAACGCTACGGCCATACTACTGTTTCTGCCCAGTGACACAGTGTATTTCTAGTTTGATCTACAGACAGACCGCACGGAGTCCAGCATAACGCACGAACAGGTAAGAACTGACGAAGTAGACGTCCTCTGAATACTCACAACCGTAAAAGGTATTCAGTCCTGTTTGGGCTAAGACGTTTCTTCTTTGTCACTTATTGGCACAGATGTCGGATATTGCCACTTCCCTATTTCCTTTAAGCAGGCCATTGGGACAACTGGAAATAATAGACGATGTTGTGTTTCCTCTTCTCCTTACTGAGATGGCCGCCTGCATTCGCTTTCTCATGTAATCAATGAAAGCAAGACAAGCAAATAGAAGCCACTTTAATATGTAGAATGTACTCCCATCAGGCTTAAGCCCACACGCTCTAACTTAGGTAATGGAACAGCTCTCGGGCTACTTCGCTGTTCATAGCAGCGCTGATCCAATAGTCCCGGCAGGCCACTAGAAACTAAGTGTGTCAATCAAATGTGAACGAATATCCTTTACCTATATTGGGTGCGTATCATCCACATTGGTTTCTGACTGGACTGCGAACTTTACGCACTCACTGAAGTTTGATTCTTTACGGCTAATATATATATATATATATATATATATATATATATATAGAGAGAGAGAGAGAGAGAGAGAGAAAATCGTCCGTACGACAGTGCAGCGGTAACATATTTTTTTTACATAACCTAGAAGCACATGATTATCTAAATTCGACACTTTGCTTCGTGCTGGCAGCTAATCCTAATAGCAGTGTACTGAGAACAATTTAGATACCATCTTTGTTATTAGAGACTTTCACGCTGGCCATGAAGCGAATATCGAATTAGCTACCTGCAGTCCTTCGAAAGCCCAGAACCTTAGGTAGGGTAAATGCAAGTTTGGCGCTAAACAAGTATATAAAACCATAACAACGCAAAGATAACGTACAAAGCCAGATGAGCGGGCAACACATCCACACGGAATGTCACCCTAACCCCGACTGCAGCATCTCTTTTGCCCTACGCATAAAAAATAGGTCTGATTGCGCTGGTACGATACTCCTGCGTATCCCCGACCTATAAACTATTGAAGTTAAAGATTTCGGCAACCCATTCGAAGCCGTATTTTCCGATACGCAACACAGGTATTAATCAAGTTTTTATACGTTTGCCTGGAACAGCAACTTAGCAATCAAAGTTGAAGCGAAATACACAGACAGCGTATATAGAAGTGCTCCCCAACAACCCTGATCCCGGTGGAAGAGGCTAATACGTCCAGGCTTGCTCCGGCAGGGCCTAACACGTTTAACACAGTGAAATAAATAGCGAGTTCACCAGATGTAAGTGCCTACTTAAAAGTATTTGTCTATCCCATAACAGAGAACACAAAATGCCAATAACTGTAAAAAGCTTGTTCTACAAGGATAGACCACTTACAGCGTGTAGACGTTACGCACTTTGAAAGCCTAAAAACAAGCAAACAAAGAGCCCTAGTTATTATTTATTGTACAAAACGCGCTGAGCAGTCAGACTGGATAACTTAGACGTATATACAGATCTAAATGCAAGGCTGACTAGTACGCTACACCTCAGCTAGCCTGTCAATTTACAGACTTCACTCGACAATGACGTACTAACATAAGTTGCACTCACGTAAATTTGGCAAAAATAAGTTTTATGAAGTGACTCATGGAATTAACAGGCATTGAAGAAGAAACGTAGTTAGGTAGAATGTTCGACAGAGTAAACGGAACGATACTGGTCAGCACGCTTCGAAGTTCCAAGTTGCAGGAAAAGATTGTGAGGTTTGCCACCTGAATTGACATCAACAATAGGACTGCGTTTAGGTCTTCGTCTGCTGTTTGGGCCGAAACAAGCAATCCAGGAATACGAACTATTAGAGCCGCGTTACAACTCACAGAACCTGTTAAGCAATAATGAATCAATGGCATAACAGGTGTCGCTGCTGACCTTTTACTGCTAAAGAGCCATGGATGTGGCAATGAAACCATGATTGCGTTATCGATGACCTTTGTGTACAGTTGACGTCTTGCAGGTAACTCATCACCACCATCACACAGCCAAACGCCCATGGCCCTTGGGAGAGAAAAAGATACCATCGAAATGCACTTTTAAGTAAAAGTGTTCAAGGAGTGCTGGTACTTGGGTAATCCAAGCCCACTACATTAGTAACATGAACGCGGTCCTGATCTTGCAGGCACTACTACCTGGAACCTTAGAGTTAAAAAAGGTGACTATCTGAACCACGGATTAGGGATCAGCTGACGACGGATAGTGCGAAAGGAAAAGTCTTGAGAATGTGGCAAGAAGTGTGACAGGCATTATCTAGGTTTGCTCTGGGAGCGGCGATAAGAAATGTTACCGTTGATATAGAGGCCTGGATCGAGGTCAGGGCTGATGAAGGCTGGCTTACTGCCTCACATAGAGGGCCACAGGCTACGGAGCTTTTCAAGATTCATCAAGCCCTATCGGATATCTGTGCCGTATGCACTGAGGGTCTAGAAGATATGACGTACCACACGCTGTACCGCATTAATCTGCACTGAAGAAAAATATACGATGGGAGAAAAAGGTTACCTCATAAAAGGGTTAACATCCTTTCACAAAATTATTGGGCGAGGAGTAAGATACAGAAGGAAACAGAGCATCTTATGAGGTTACGGTTGAGGAACATAGCAGAGAGCGCTTGGTAGTCAGATTAAACAGTGCAGGTAAGCGCTCTAGGAGTCATTTTCTTGTATAGGGGACCAGCTTGGTCAGGGTAGTGGGGAACCTTAGCAGTTTAACATTGATCTGATAATTCCATGAGGCTAGCCACTCTTTTTTTATCGATCTGTAGTACTCTTAAAGGAAGCCTTGGCCTGATTTGGAGTGACCCTTAAGAAGTAGTAGTTTCGGCTGACATAAATCCAACACTTGGCCCATATAACATAGGCATTACATCCTAGTGGTGCTGAGCGTATATAAACCATATTATTCAAATCCATCTAAAAAGTCCTAGAAATATGTATCACTAAGTAATTGGTATGCTCATAACGTTTTCAAAGTATGACGCGATATTTCCAACCGCCAGGGATAATAGCAGCTCTTTATGAAGGCAAAATATAAGGCTACCCGTATAAGGCAAATGTCGCTCTACTTGTGACATTCATAGAGCGCTTGTGGAATTTCTAGTAAAGATTTATTCTTGGAAACATCGTCATATAACTGAACTTGCTTGCCAAACTTAGCTTACTGAATGTTAACTTCTATGATCTTGTATCAAGACCTTGAGGTCCATGATCATATTGTATAGAGGATAGTCTTTGGTAACTTGCAGACGTTGCATCTTATTTACAAAAGAAATGATCAAATAATTTTAGTGCATCTCTTTGAGAAAAAAGGGTTGGTTCTATCTGTTTGAGCAAATAAACTAATGGTTGCTCTCAAAGTGGCAAGTGATTATACAGGCAAATGTCCTATAGATGACCCCTTTTTTTACAGCGCCACTGGATTGAATAACGCAAACGCTAGAGGAATAAAACCGTTTTGCCTAAGCCACTCGAGAGACTGTCGTCACGTTTTCCGCAGAGAGCTTTGTTCCCCCGCGAAGGAAATTTCCTTTATTCCATTTTTCGAGAACGTCAGACCCTCACTACAGGGATTTATTCTGCGGCAGCAGATTTCTCTATGAAGTATTTTTTTAGACCTTAAGTCAACATGGGAAAGAGGCACAGCTTTCTAATCGTCCCTGAGTCGCGTTTACGAGGATGACGCACGGTGCTTGCGATACGGCAATGTTTCTCTCCATTTTCATCACACGTCTTACTTGCCGAAGCTCCCGTGTGAGGTTATCCGTAAAAAAAAAAACCTTTTTTTAAATACCTTCGGCCTTATTGCTGTAGCTACACGACAGTGGCTTCGAAATCTGTGATATCTTGATTCGTGCATCTCGATACATATTTCAACTGGTGTTTAACTAGTTTAGAGAACCAGGAATATCTACATTGGATTTAGTCAGAGCACTGCAATACTTGTCGTTGTATGCAGTTTAGCTTTGTAATTTTTTATTAGTCGGCGCAGGAAAACGTCGCCGCTTAGTCGTTTTGATCCTGCCGTTGTTCAGTCTATGAATTCGAAGTCTGTAAGCCATGACGTCGCTACCAGTATGAGTCGATGCTATTTCACCCGACCTATGTCATTATGCGTGTGAAAAGAAACGTGTCGTATGTGCCAGTTTTTAAACACGTACATTGGCGTGAGTCTCAATCGGATGTTTTAAAAAAATATTTTCGGTTTTTTTTTTACTCAAAAATGGTGACGAAAACTTCACTTTTTAGTGTAATAGACATGGGAAAAACCAGCGAGACATCGAATCATTTTCCTTTGTTCGATATATTACATAATAGTTAGTACCTCAACAAACTATAAGAGGAATCGAATGAATATTGACGCTACTCGTAATGAGCCCTCGTGCATGTAACAAGTGACACGCTTTCGTTAACACAAGAAGTTAGGCAATGTACACAGTGAGAGAGTATTTTTGCCGCGAAAGACTTTCTCTACACGATTTTACTGAATGATTACTTCAACCACCATTACTATAAGATGATTTTGGCCAGTTCTGTAAATTTACTTAGTGTAGTTTTTTTTACTAAACTAGCGTTGATGGTTGAGAAACGTTTATGCGTAAACTTTTTTTGCTCCGTATTTCACGCGCTTCTAAGGAACTAGTGGATTCGCTTCGCCATCTTCTCTTTGAACCGCTGAGAGTATTACTCTCGAACAAATGTATACAAACAAAAAACCTGATTGAATTTTTCTTTGTTCAAATAGCGTTGTTTTGTGATAATACAATTAATAGTTCACCGTCGTTTTACAAAGTTGCTGGATCTGTTCCGACGCTATGGTGAAGAGTATGCCCGTGATAAGCCAATGGCTAACGCGTTTCGATTAAGGACACGTCATCGTTTATGTTCAAGTTTAGGCCGAGACCTGCTGTTTTGTGCCCGGGCCACCCGCTTGAAGTAATGTCGAACAGGCTAAAGGCCGGATGTCATATATTTTGTCTCTCAAACTTCAGTTAGAACACCTTTTTTCCTTGAACAGCTTTAGCGATTCCAGGGCTGTTTCGTGCAGAATGCTTTAGTACTTTGCAATAGCAATTTTAACAGTTTCGTGTACTGCACATATAATATCATCACATATAACATGTAACGAAACGCAATTTCTGAAGTGTACCATTTTCAAACAGTCTAGAAAAAAAGGTCTGATTGGCATTCGTGAAGTTAGAATATGAGTTGATGTACGACAGCGAAGCGTTGAACTATAGGTTCAATTTACTATTTTCAGGTTTTTATACTAATACAATTGGCTTGCCATTAGTACGTTTGAATTATCAGCGTCGTCGATACCAATCAGTAATGAAGGATTACTCAGTGCTAATGGCAAAAAAGCTCTCGAAGTTTATTGTGAACACTAATGTTTGCATGTACGTCAACAAGCGGACCGAAAGGTACATTAATATTCGGCTGGCACTTATTATTAAAATTATATATGTGAAATAATTCCCTATGACCATATACAGACCACTTCCTATCAATATTTGATACCTTGTCATTCGCCTGGTATTAATTAAAACTTTTACAAGCTACATAACCCCATTCTTGAAATTCACGTATTGTTCAAATGTTTATTAATAATGATGTTAATACTTTAGTATCTACGTTCATGTTCAGGAATATTTAAGTTGGACAAAGGAACTGACGTTGATTCCGTCTCAATTGAGCAGGTTTGTTTACCTGTTTTAAGGGGACGATACATCAATAATGGCTTAAGCTAAACGTTTCTCAATCTCGACACGATTGTCACATCTAAGGTCCCAAGTTCCCTCCCGTGACAAATTGCCGGCAAGTTGATCATCGTGCGTGGCAAGTTGATCGCATAGCTTTTAAAGACGGCATAGCTGCATCTATGTGCAATAAAGCTATTGATCAAACCTCATAAGTTACAACCTACAATTCTTTCTTTGGCCCATACCCTGTATATCAATTTCCTAAAATGTGATATATTTCTGAATGCCCTAAAGGACAGGTAACACAGACCTTCAGTGTAGACAAGACTTGAAGTTTTCTTAGAAGGAACATGCTCTAAGGATTGTTCAGGTTATTATTAGCACAGAAATCTGATGATTTATATGGTATTTTGTCCACCAATCTGATTTCAAAAAGTACCAATTTAGTAAATGGCTTATGTTAAAAATACAAAACATTTCGCCGCAGATTCTAATGTAAGTTGTTACGATTCATTACGAAATAAGTGAAGCGGAAGTACCAATTCGTTCCAGACATTGATCTTTTAATTCAGGATTACATCTTTTAATCTATGAAGTTCGACTTCCAAAGGATGTGTCCGCTTCGTTGCCAGTCTCCCGCTATTCTTCTATAGCTGACGGCTCTTAGATAGCCCTTCTACAACCATTTACCCCTGTTCAGTATCTGTCAAAAGACCTGTCCGACTAGGGGCTCAATACAAAGAAGAAGGAGAATATGAATATTGTCTTTGCCATTCGAATCTTTACCAAAGGATCAAAGTGCAGCTAAGCCTAGATTTTATCAAGTTTAATAAATATATATATATATATTATTAAATTTAATGCTATCGATGCTAATTTTACAGAGAGATTGTAACAACATGGCAGCTTTAGAGTAAAATTCGTACGGATACGTAGATAACTATTAATTCAAGCCAAGACATCAAAATTATACAGGTTTTACTACGGTGAAGTTAACTGAGCGGTGCGTCCATTACTGTTGTTCCTCTTCTCTTTTCAAACAAAATGCAAGTTATTCATTCAAAAAGCCACCGCTGTACTCCGCAACAGAGGTCCATGTAAACCTATGGCGGATCTAATTTGAAAAGTGATAAAATGTATCTGCTTCTCTAGCCACAACCACAATCCCTTCTGGGAAGAAAAATATTTTCTCTTTAACTTCTTCGCGGGAAATCTTATATAATTTTACCGATATATATATATATATATATATATATCGGTCAAGGATATAAATAATAGATAGCTATCAATTAAGCGCTCTTGGCGTATAAAAGCCCTAACCGCCAGCCGCTAAACTGACGAACAGCTTAGTCCTTTATAATTTGGTAGCACTGACGAAGTCCTCGGTCAGCAATGCCCATGGGAGCAACCGAAGAAGAAAACCGGGGGACCGGCCACCTGCCTGTCAGCCGATTCGTGGTCGAGTGTGAAGGAAGGATGGCAAACGGAGACGAAGATGCCACCAGTTAGATTGCTATGAGAGGCAGGTCGGCTGGTTGCCAAATCAAGGCACGCTATCGTCAAGGCAAGCATTAACACTGACAGTGGCGTCAAGTCGTGTTTCACGTACATGAGAACGCAAAACCAAAAGGCACAACCGCACGAAAGACTGGCAAATCCTGTATTGGTGCAGCATGGCTACAAAGTAAATAATCAACAGCTACTAAATGAATAGTATAAATAGTATGTGTGTACATGGAGCTTTACAAATTCGGTAAACTCAGACAGTTAGGTGTATGTATATAGTTGTATAGCTCTATAGAAGCTACATGATTTTAAGCAATGTCAATCCAAAGCCAGCAATATTTCCGCAACCAATAGCTGAAGTTTTCTTTCCGTTCCTGGCGAACAAATCTAATTCGCCGTTTACCATATCTGCCGCACATAACTGGACTGCCTAGAATCAAATTCGCAAAGTTCAGGATCGAGGCGAAATGTGCCACAGTGGTACGCAATAATTAATCAATCTCTCTATGCAGAAGCCCATAACTAATCATTCTATCTGTGCAGAGTTTTCAGGTATTTACGTACAAAACATAAGGCCTTATGATGACTGAAACATTACAACTAGGAAATAATTTCTGGGTGATTTTTAAGATGACCGAAACAGTAAAATTTAAAATAGAACGCTATAATTTCTGATAATCTCTTGAGCAACCTTCTGAGCGTTGTCTCTATGTTCACATAAATGCGTATTCGACCATAGTAAAAAAAAACGTGGCGTAGAATTATTCTCAACTTACATAATCCCACGTCATTAACATAGTGCTGTGCTCCTACTGACGTAGGTGTGGTTCCATATATCGTTTTTACTCATCGGTAATTGTTAAGTGTAGTCGAACAAGATAATTGCAATAATTTAGTTGGCCTATACGATAGATAGAATCGTACTTTTCCTGTAATCTAAATGAAACGAACTTAATCTGTATGCATTTTAGTACTGTATTGATAACCAGCCTAGCATACCATTAGCGACATCTTCCTACAACATATCGTTAGTAGGAAAGATGACAAACGAATACTCTATTAAGCAAAAAAGACAGGGATAAATCTGTATATATATATAAATCTATGCAGACAAAAGCGGTAACGGCAAAATCATCGTGGGGATGGCACCACAGTCAACGCTGATAGATATGAGTGCAAAACTAAAAATTAACTCCGACACAGAAAAAAGAACTTTGGAAAAACGAAAAGCTTCTGGGAATGGCTGCTCATTGGAGAAATAGGGCCCATTGATATCTCACGCACGAACTGGTCCAAAGAGGGCCTCAAAAATTCACAGCATTGACAAAGCACTCGATCTGATACGCATTTACAGCAGAACAAAGGAATGTGAGAACTTGACCCACATTTTACTCGAATATTCTGTTATCGGAAACGCTCAAGAAAACGGACGATCTAGCTAGCTTGGTGGCGAAGTTCGTCAATAGCGCGATAGAAAGCAGAGAACAAAGGAGAACAGCTGTTAGACAAAGTAATGAAGGGAAAAGTCGACCTAAAGGGTGAAACAGACGCACAGCCAATCAAGGCAGTCATCAGTAACGTGCTACACATAATCCCGCTAGATATCGATGTAAACTTTAAATTGGAAAAAAATGAAAAACACAGTTTAGTCGAATCGCGTAAAAAAAATAAGTGTATCTATCGGACAGAGTCAGAATCAAATATTGACTGACACGAATAGCTGACAATAAATATATTCACTATATTACATTTCGAGCTTTTTCTATTACCCACATATATAAAGGTATCATACTCTCGTAGGCATATACATGTGCAGACAACGTGTGCTAGCTTATGAAGTACAGCATCAGGTCTTTGTTTAATGGAGTTCAAATATGTTCTTTACATAGACCTGTAATATAAGATATCAGGCGTAAAATCAAAAGTTTGCGTGACCTAATACCTAATGAGTGACCGAATAAGTACCAGTGACCTAACAAGAGATTTCCCCCTCTTTCTTTGTCGATAGATATATATGACAGCTTGCCACATAATTTTGCATTCGATGAAAACCCAACTTCTAGAGAAAATTGCCCTTCGAGACTCTATAGACATTTCCACCCTGAACTTTTACTCTAGTAGGATAAATGAACTACAAAACGAATAGCGGAAGGTCATTGGTAATGATGGCTTATACATCAATTGAAACTAGAAGAAAGAAGAAGAAAAAAAATCGAAATTTTATTTTTTTTAGAAAATTTAGTTAGCTTTTTTTTTATATCTACCCATATTTTACTTGAAAAAATCTAGATTCGCAAATTTATCCAGCTCAAAAGACCCCTCAGAGAATAAAATTGAACTATTTTTTACGGATTGTTTGAATTGCCTCCTAGGAATATCTAGAACATCAAAACAAAAAAAAAAACAAGGACAAGCTTTTTTGTTCCCCACAAAGCGTAACGATAGTTGAATTGGCCGTAAGCCGAGGTCAGCAATCCTTTCGTAACTTCTACATTTAAAAGCAAAACTGCAGTACCCTATTGCAACACCAATGCTGATATATCATCAATTACACAAGTGTCTATTTCTGTAAAACTTTACTATGTAAACATCTGCACTTAACTGTGTTACATGGAAAGCCATGCGTAAACTGTGGAAGAATGGCTATTAGGTTATAACTAGCCGAAATCACTTCTGTTATGAATACGATTAGCTTGATACCTTTGCATAAGTGAAACAAAATGTGTTTAATAGCAAAACAGGTACATGGTGTAGTTCACGTATGGCGCTCTAGAGTATCTATCTATCTATTTAAATATAGAGCAGCACACTTTTCCAACCCAAATCGACTCCCTTGTGTGCATAAATTCAACTGATTTCTCCGAGCTTTCTATTGTCTTTCCCCGCGAAGAACTAGTCCCAATATAAATCCAATCTCATACACGTGTACTTTCATATACGGATCACTTGTATTTATATCTACTGCAATCCTATTCGATCCGACATCACCTGCAGTAAAACGGTGAGGCTGATTAATATCGCACGCTTGTACGAGCGAGATGGGAAGGTTCTATGGCTGAATTATGATAGCTTACTATTATGCTGCATATGCTCACTTGGTCGAAATCGAACATTTGTGAAAAGTCAGTGCAGCTGAGAACAGTACCACTTTCCAAATTTTGTTCAAGCTAGACAGCGTACCAATCTGGCCGATAATGCAATGCAGTGTTACACTGGCTGTTTTGTTACCGCTAAATCAGCGGGATAATCCATATATTTGGCACCTCCTAATAGTTTGGGTTGTATTGAAGTTTGACGGGACGTTCGCAATAATGATGATCTTGATTGACAGTCGTCGGGCGAGCACATAACGTACAAGCAGAGCTAAATGTAGAAATAATTGTTACAAATAAGTTTAATGGGTGACAAGTAATAACTATTGAAAAATATGAAGTTACTAGTAGATTAGTTAAGGCTGTGTGCAATGTTAATTCCAGTGTACAAGTTGAGTAAAATTTGTACGTTTTTCTGTTGGTCGCTTTAAAATTAAGTCCAATTGCTTCTACAAGTAGCACGATACACGCAATGCCTTAAAGCATTATTTCAAAAAAATCAATGAGATTACTGGAGCATTTGAATAGAAAGGCGGCGCCATTCAACTGCTGGAACCAAAGCATTTCAACGGCATGCCAGAATTTATGCATCACGACCACTAAACAATAGGTGCCGATAATTATCGAGTAATATTTCCTGTTAAGTCGGGTTAAAATATTAGAACAACTGCAGGATAACAGTAATACTGTTGTGATATTTCAATCGAAGTACGGTAGCTGTGACGAGACAACGATTGCTAACAGATTAGACTGAACCATAGTTAATAATTAACTAGTTAATAATGAACGAGATAACCAAATTGGTCGGGGCGGACCAGCCGTTTCGCCTGTGGACCGTGCACGAAAATGCAACGGCAGAAGATTTTCCACATAAGGCACACTTGTCGATGCGCAACATGACGCTCTCAACCGCCGACATCTACTACCATAAAGTTCTCGCGTGTAATTAGGGCAAGCTATAGAATACGAGAATACATTACACGATTTCAATTTTCCCCACCATAAAACGACGCCCAGAATTCAGCATAAACGATCGCTAAGATCGGCGACGAGTTCCAATATGCCATAGCTGAAATCGGTAGTCACACCTGAAGGTTTTTAGATGACTCCCAAATAGTAATTTACAGTGATGTCCGCGCTCGCCTATAAGCAAGCCTTTTATCTCCGTCGATACGGCTGACGGGCTAAATTTTCGTCACTAATTTACTCCTTGCGAATCAGCTCGCCGGGAAAGTAGTGTTTGCAGTATCATTATCAGGCGTCGCTATAGCTTTGACGCCTATCCGCCATATTGCGGACTCCCGCTTCAGGATATCTACCCAGGTCATTGCAAACATGCTATGCAGTATTGACAAAAATTCGAATACAACTAATTTTCTTCGCCTAATAGCACTTACTGTATTGGAGGAGTGCCCCAGGATTAAACGCGAAGTTTTCGGAACCGTTGACCGATTTTTTCGTAACAGATGCAGCGCTAACGAATCATTAGGTGAAACTCTAGAGGCATGCTGCGATAACTCCGCCAGGTTAGGAGTGGTACCTGTGCCAACATTGTCAAGAACATGTGTATCAAGCACATCCGTCTATGGAAATACCTCCCGATGCACAAATTAACCACGAACATGCGTCCTACAGCGGCTGCTGCCGACTGCTCAGTTTCCGTTGGTCATCGATGACGATAGGTAGCCAAAACTGTTCGTAATAGTATCATTCCGTTTACTAATATTGTTGTTGACGAGATTTTTTTTCATTTAAGACTCCAATAGACACTTGCTTGATCACATTTGTCGCCAGAAGTGGAATGGTCTAGAATATTAACAACACTTGCACAATCTTTTTTCTAGGAATGCCACCGTGTATCGCACGTTCAATCAGGTCTCGCTGACCCGACTCACATCACGATTAAATTCTTTGACAGTTTTAAACTGCCGGTTCATATTCTGCGAATTTAAACAAGTAGCCTCAATTATTTTCATGAATAACGTTCACTCTGCGAAAGTAAAAAACGTCGTTTAAAGTCTGACAACTTGACATGATGATTCATGCATATGGGTATTTTTTATCAATCAGCTGAGAGAAAAATCCAGATGTATGCATATAGGGCAAAAATCGATGGTGGTATTTTTTTCTCCTACCTATAACCAGGGTAGAAATCTATTCTTTTAGTTAGAGTATTTTTTTTTAACTATCTTCAAAGGTCCTCTGAAGAAAGAACTAGAAAATCTAGGACATTTTTTAACGTCAGGTGTTACTTTGTTGGCGCCAGTTTATCACCAATCGATATCTGTTGACAAGTAAGCCCTAACCTTAAGGGATATTTGGCATGAAATAGAATTGCAATTTTTTTAGGAATTCGAATTACTGAAATTGATTTTCCACGGCTAAGTCTTACATAGGAAAAGTATTTCATAGTATTAATCAAAAGCTCTTGACAGGCCGAACCCAAATCCAATACATGTTAGTTTTAGCTTTGGAGCGAAAATGCCGTTTGGAGGCTGAACATTTAACATAGGGTAACAGTCAATATAAATAGGGTTATGTTTTCTTATAATATATATATATATATATATATATATATATATATACATATGTTTCTTTCGCAGTTCTTTAAACGACAATTTGATTGCACGAGCGAGCAAGTTAACGTTATTACATCCAGCCTTATTGTTTTGTCGTTCAACAACACTCCATACATAGTACTTTAACTGATTCAAATCTGGGCCGTTCGGCGGCCACTATATACTTATTTCAGGCCAGGCTTGCACTGCATTTTCAAGCACCTAGCGCTGCACTAATCGGCTGATATGAGCCCGGGCACCATTTTCTTGGTCTTCTTTCGGACACTTCAACTATTCATGATCGTACGTCAGTTTGTAAGGCATGCAAAAAAAACTTTAGTGATGTATTTGCCATTCGGAAAGACGTATGGTGACATGACCATTATTAGACGTCACACTCAGATTGGCTTCGATGAAACATGGTGTGTACCTCAGGTCTTCGTGAAACAGCTGTGATACCGTATGCTCACGCAAAACAATTTTTTTTTTAGTAACGTTCTTATCGAAACAGAAAAAGGATTAGAAATGCGTCTTTGGAAAGCAGCAGTTCCTCCATAGTAGATTTCCTGGTCCTTTCTGCTTGAACTTGCCTCTCCGACGCGGTAACCTATTCATTTGGAGTTTCGTCTAACACACTGAGATTGGTTAGTAGATTAGTTTTGATAGAACTTTACCACAGCGCTTTTTTGTTTAGTACGATGAGTTTGCTACTGTGTGGCATATATTAACAGATTAAGACACTTTACTTTAAAATATATGAATAGAGTGGTTTGAATTTTTACTGAGATACATTCCTCCATCTATTTATTAGTCCTTATTCATTGATGAGTTTGTCCTTTTCTCGTTACGACTAATCTTGAGGGCGCTCGTCTAATGCGACCTAGTATTATTGTTGTCTTGAATGTGATCGGTATACATACTGTGAGTAAGGTTTTTGCGGGTGGGATTATTTGAGCGATGGCGGTATGAAGAACTATGTCCGGACAGAACCTTGCCTGGTAGACCAATACCAAGCTGCATGGGCGCCATTTACCAATGAATACGTAATTATCCCTAACTGAAAGAAAGTAGTCTATCTTTTCTAATTGTTATGCCGCGAAACCCCACATACCGACTACGTAGTCAGTCAGAACTTAAAAAACTTAACCAGGAACTATTGATTTCGTGGAGGACAAGATGCCATATTGAACTCTAGGAATCTACGTTCACTCGTTCTCACTTAATAGATTTTTAAGCATAGTAATATTGTTTCCGTAGATAGCCCCCCTTCGCATCGCGAAAAATAAAAGAAGAACGTAAGCTGTTGAAGACGGTGATGTTCAGTAACTGAAAACCTAATAAACCTTACTCCCAATCCGCAATATCTCCAAACTAATTTCTTTTGTATGGGTGTAAATGATAAACTACATATCATGTGCTTCATCATATAAATAAACTATTGCATTGATTATTTATTTTATTTTATTTTATTCTAGACTTCTCGTAAGTATCTTTTAACGAAGCCTTAAGTTCTGTTGAGCCCAACGTTTATTTAACATGTCGCTGCGACTGTTGTCGTTCTATCAGTAACGCATAAATGTATAACTGAATTTTAGTAATCCAATTAATCACGTTGAAAAGAAATTTGGTAACATAGAGAAACCACTGCATTATCTCATCACGGGCATTTCTTTATAAATTTTTCTATGTAAGTAATTTACCTTTAATTTACTCTAGGGATTCAATGGAGCATTTATTATAACGTGTTTGTTTACTCGTTGCTAATTTAATAGTACCTTTAGTATTTAACTAAGCTTCATATATTTACTACGTTATTTCCCAAGTTAGTTCAGTCTGTAAAGCTGAATTAGAGTTTAAAGCAAGTCAATTTATCATATGTCACTATCAAATTAGCAACGTTTCGTTGCCCGAAATATGTTGATTCGCAATTTTCTTTGCGACAGCTTTGGAACAGACTACACCATGATGGAATAAATTATTTACATATATATTGTACCTTATACCGACCTAATTGGCACCCTACCAAACCCAAGTTGACATCAACACGTTGGCTACAGGCAGCCGTAAGCTAACTGGCTGCAGTCAAAGATTACCAGGTTAAGATAATACATTGAGTTAAAATTGAGTTCCTATTTCGTAAGACCTAAGAAGGGAAAGAGTCTACCAAATATTGGTAAAACGATACAATAATTCGACACTGGTGAGCGGAGCGGAAAGCTGCAGACTACAAAGGGTTATGTAGTTACTCCTTAGGACAAATCGTCAAATCGAGATTGTATTACTAGATCATGAACATCGGCAGTGCGCTTTCTGCTGGCTTTATATGCGATCTTGTAAAGCACTCATTATGAAATCACAACGAAAGCATTCAACGTAAAGCAGAAAAACAAAAAAATTAGTTCCTTAGGAATCCAAGACAGATAATAACGGGCATGGTTTATATATGCCGGTCCTTAAGATCTTTCAAAAGATATAATCTAAAGGGAGAAGGACAGATAACTGAAGATTAATTACGAGTTTATTTATACATGATCGTACATGCATATGAAATACATAAATTATGTGACAAAAATTATCAAACGAGATATTGCCCTGGATTGTCAGCATCGTTGGGTAACTCGATTTATTTTAAAATCCGTTAAAATATTAGTAGCAAATCAACAATTATCGTATATACTTCACAGTAAAGGCTTTATTTGATGCAATAAATTACACGACGAACAAAAACCGAGAAATCTTCAGTGTTTGCTAAAACTAGTTAAACCAAGAATTACATGTACCCCGCGATAATGTAAAGGACTAACTTTTAATATATGGATTACGCGTGCCTACATTGCCATTTTTGATACGTCTTTCTGGTTTTATGATTATCCTATTAGACATATACCGTCCAGTAAGACAGTAATTTACGTTACAGCTTCTTTTTATGTAGTTTTGGTTTTTCAGAGTGATTAGTTGTTGCGATCATCTTGAATAGTCTTACTATAATCTTCCAGTAAGTTAAACCAAAGGTTTCTACGTTCTAATGTTATTTCGCTTTTTTGTGGCATACGCGCACAGTCCATCTAGCTTATACTTGGTCTTTTAGAAGGTTACTTGTCAAGCCTAAACCGTTGTAAGCTTTTGATCAACCACTTTTATACCATATAATTGGAAAGACTAAGAAAGGTACACCTTTCCATCGGTCCCGGCCATGCAGCCGTTGGAAAACCGGATTTTTCTGGTCTTGTAGTACTTGGTCCTAGTTTGTTCCTTTCCAAGGTACTTGGAAGGCCGTTCTTGTTCACCTATAATGGCCTACACACGCTGGGTGTATATTCCAGGTTTAAGTGACTTTTTTGAAGCCAATAAACCACGTTCATCTCAATGTTACCGAAGCCTCGCGATACACGTTACAAATACCATGGACCTCGAGCATTTGAAGCCTTCTTTGGAACTTGAGTTTTAGATACAATTCCATGCATCATACAATGAAATTCTAATGGACTTTCGAAGCGCAATCGAGCAGTGTGTTGAAATAGACTGTGGCGCGATAAAAGAAAAAGAAAGCATTTGCATGAAAAAAAGCTGACGTTACCTTTAGTGCCAATTCCCTACGTATTCCAATGTCAAGACGACATCGGTTTTTGTATAATATCTTTTTCAGCTGCACGAAATTCATAAATTGTCTAAGCATAATCATAAAAAAGTATAAAAACTCTGTACTTGTTTATTTTGTAATTTAGTCTGTATTCAAACAAAAGTCAGCTTGAATTGATATTGATTCGAAAATAGGACAAAGATTTTTACTTTTCAAAAATTACTATGAGGAACCAGACATAGGTCGTTGTGGTTTTTGTTTCAGCAATAACGATTGAGTTCATGACATCAATACGCTTAAATTCTTGTTGATCTATCCCATATAATCCAGACCCGTAACGGATCTTACGAGTATGTTGGCCACCTACTCAAGCAAATGATTTTGAAGGTTTGGAGCCATTTGCTAAACAGAATTATGTCTTTGTCTCTGCAATAGTGCAGTTGGTAACGTGTTTTCCCAAGTAATACTATTTCCGCACGATCAGCCACCACCGTGTGGGCCAAGTGTGAGATAAACCCCGACGGTCGGATTTAGTTCCACTATCCTTTATATCTGAATTTCTCAAGCATACTTCCTTCCAAACTGATAAAATTGGTATCTATTACGGAGGGAACGGTGTATGGTACCGTATCAACTGGCCGGATCTCAGTCTGCACAACGTAGGTTGCAAATCCGACACATCAGTATCGGTTCCTTCCTCCTGCTACTGAACTTAAGGGCGCTGAGTTAATCTAAATTTAGGACATTATTGTTCTTTGAACTAATATCACATATTTCCAACTAGTCAGTTCCGATATTGAAGTATTAAGATAAACCTGTTTCGCAAAAAATTGAGATCTATTATAAATACTATATTTAGAAGGTTTCGTATAGTTCTATAAAATGAAATTTACTCACGGTATCCATTTTCTGAGTGTATGGTTTCGTTGTTATGTAGTTTGCTGAAACACTTCTGTTGGCTATAATTATGAACTTAGAAATACGAAATAACTCGATCATGTGTGGTGGTATTTTCTTTATGTTTTTGTAAGTGTTATATATTTAGCTAGACCTAGATCTTACGCAGATGACGATTAACTATATATATATATCAAAGTCCCATATATTGTCTAAAAAAACCGTCCTTAGTAAAGCTTATAGATTTTTATCGGCAGCCAGCTAACTTGTCCCTTGGAAATATTTTTACTTTCAAGCTCGTCGAAAGATGATAATACCTTCGATTACTGTTAATTTAATAAGCAAAAGTCACGGAGACAGTTATGATTAACGCTGAGCAAATAGGTATTTCGTTCAGTTCTACAGACCGCGTCCTCAACATGGCGATATTTGTCACGTATCAACAACTACAACTAAGGCAGCCAAAGCTCCAGGACTGAAGTTTGATTCATAGAGTATGTATTGAAGCACGTACAGCCGTATTAGTCCCATAACCTTAACATTCATTATTCTGTTCGACGTTATAAAAAGATGTTTTTAATTCACAACGCATGTATACTCACAGGAGACAATACCGTGGTACCCAGCCACTGAAGGGTATAGTTGTACAGATCCTCCACAATGGACCTAAAGAACTATATAACTCGCTGGAGCGTTCATATATAAGCTACAAGTTACGTAATACATTGATAAAATTATCAAAGGATGCGAGCAATGCGTTGAAGAACCAATCAAGACCGAAATATAACTCTATCGAAACGCATATCGACATATTTAGCGGCACAATAAATTATGTTTTTATCGACCTCCTAAGATGGACAATATTCGTCAAATTCGACTACCGTTAATACAATGGTACAACGACATTCTCACATTACAGCTGTCTGGAGGCTATTGTAATAAACAACAGATTGCAGAATTTGTTTTTTAGAGGGTTTGCGTAGTACGACCGGACATACCAGGGGAAAGCCTATCGAATGTGGGACAAGCTTGGGATTCGATCCCGACGGTTGGTCAAAAACTACTATCCACGAATTATCCATTCTTTTCTTAGACTTCATGCCGAGTCAACCTGAATTTCAAGTACAATACTATAGACTGGTAAAAGAAAGAAATGGCTAATGTCGGCGGATTATCAGGCCTGCATAATTTTGGTCAAGTTCTCTTCCTTGACAGATGAGCTTAGTCCCTACCCACTGATGTGTGCCCCAAAGACTTCCTGAGCTTGACTGAAAAACCAACCAACGCCAACGTCGTCCCCTAATCCAACAACCGCGCCCGCTATTGTGGTCCTTTTTCTTGAAGTATTTTCCTGCTAGAACATCTCCTCTCTTTTCCCACTTTTTCTTTATTGAGTAGCATCTGTAGCTTGCAATATTTTTAGCTCTAAATTAGCAAGAAGGAGGTTGACAGCAAATACTGCGCTGCAAAACGTTCAAGTGTAAAGAACTGTGTCTTCTAACCTTCCTTTACGTAACACGCACGTGTTCGAAAAAAGTCTCTTCTATCCGGTAGAGGAAAGCCCGATGTCCCGTGAGCACTTTGACTACTTGAGACGCTCAATCCGCCCGACTTTGCTGAATGCGATATCTTTCTCGTGGTACAAATCTGGGGACAAAATCTTATGCTTCCTCCACCGTCTCAGGGTTTAAACTAAAAAAAATCTCTGTTGGCTTGAAATATCGCTTGCGTTTTTCCAGGGCCTTGACGTTACAGGAAGTACAGCCTGCTAGGACCAGAACGGTGCTCGCCATAATCGTTCTATACGCCCAATGATTTTACAAGCCATTACCCTCCGTTAGTTTCGAAGCATCTCTCTTATGGAACCGACGATTGATTCAACAAAAGCCTACACCTCTGTATCGAATAACACAATCTATCCAGCAACCGCTATCAGCAACTTTCTCGTTCCTTGTCCTTGTCTATGGATCTAAATTTGGGAAGATCTTAGCGAGTTCTACAAAAGCTTGCTATCGCCTTTATCGCGGCCATTGCCTGAATTCTTCGTGCAGTTATTTATGAACTGTTGAGGATATTTGTTATATTCCCATTAAGCCCATATAGTGGAGTCTATATATGAAACTTTTAGTGATGTTAACAGAGTAAACCTCACTAAACTACTAAGACCGATACATCCCATCACTCTGGTGTTTTGTAGCGGGGAATTCCAGTCCTTATGTTTTTTTTTGTTTCTCCTTAAGCCTTTGACCGAAGACGTCCCTTCTTCTTCTTCTTCTTCATCCCTTTTCCAGGTGTTTTTTCTTGCGTTATCACTTGAATAGGCTGAGCTTTTACTCCATGCGTCTCCTCTTGTCACTATGTGATTCACTGTATCGTGGGCTCTTCCCTATTTGGCGTCTATGAAAGCCGTTTGTTTAAGATAAAGTATCATACCGCCGTCATAAAGACCGTGTATTTAACTCGGTGCGTTTCTAATGAATCGTGCCCGGACAGAATCTCTATGTAATATGCTACGACACTTCTTTGTACGGCCTCTCATACTAGATCTGCATGTTGGAAATGAAAACGGGTCCTACTTCTCGAACCGTCTTTTCGTTGCTGGACCATTAATTCACTTCATTAATGTAGCCTTGTTGCGAGGCCAAAGTCCTTGTCTATGTATTGCTCTGGTTTTCTATTCGCCAGTAGATTCCAGAAGGCCATTCCGGCTAGGAGTAAAATAACGTCCGTAGACACCTGCACGCCCTGACGAACTTTTTTGGCTTTTCCCTTTAAGCTGATGGCAACATTTATTTTCTCTTTCTCTTTTTAGCGTCATTTCTGCCAAAACATCAAGTGCAAAATATTATGCTATAGCATACTTACGGGTCCTCTGGTCCTCGGTATGTTTGTGATACGTTCATTGCCGCCTGCACTGTTCTAGTAGCCACATATTCCATATGCGTTGTACCCACGTCCAGAATTATCTCCATGTACCCCTGTCTTTTCTGCTCCAATGGGATTTTCCCCTCAGTTCTATTTCTCCTCACTTTTCTTCCGATGTAAAATAGCTTCGCCTTTTCCCGAAACGACCTTCAGGTGTAGGGCTTTCATTCACGTGCCCATCTGCTCTTGAACCGTATTTGCTCTACCCTCCAGATTGATTTATGTCCTTGCCTTTATCAGCACTGTCACTCATTTTCGGTAGCTCGCATTGATCTCTAGGTAATGTTTCAATAGATGCAGGACTTTTTGACCGTATATTACGCTGCAGTGGATACCGCATCCATCCCGCTGAACAGTGCCGCAATGAGTCATCTAGAGCTGCACTTCTTTTTCTGACTAAAAAGTGCAAGTGGTAGAGACATGGACAAGGACATAAGGCAGCCTTGTAGGTTCTTTAATCATGGATCCATTTTACCCTCGTGAAAAGGAGATGTTCCCCGGCAGCTTTGTAAAGCCTACCTAGATGGTTTTCGCCAAAGACTGCTACTCTTGATCCGGCTTATATACACGGATCACGGGCTAACTGGCTAGAGCATTCTTGTTTTTGGCAATTTTCGGCAAGTCGCGAATTCCACACAGAGGCATCTCGCAGAAATGTCTCTTTTGCCTAATTCGCCCTTTTGCTGGAGGGTTCTGCAAACTGTCAAATTTTCATAAGAGAATCAAGAATACCGGAAATGTACAGCTGTTTATGGATACCTGACAAAACGGGAAAGATACCTTATGTCTTCTAGTATTACATCGAAGACTTCTACAAAAAAAAAAAAACAGCATTCTCTGTCTCTGCTCGCATGTCAAGTGTAGAGAACCACATGTCGAAATCGTCCCTAAAATACAAGGAATGGCAGAAGGCATGGGCTGATTATACAAACCACGTTCAGCTGTGATGGGTGATGAGTGACTGGAAGAATAATAGGTTTTATACAACTATTTGTCTAGAGTTCTGGGTAACTAGATAACTTTTGTCTCGATTCCCTTTGCAAGCGTAAAAACCGCGCGGACCGATTCCTCTGGGTGCTGATGAGGAGAATCATTCATATAAGCAGACGACTCGTGTTGCTGCTACAGCCATCGTGTCTGAACAGCTGGCAAAATCTTGTCCGTTCCAGGTGTCCTCTTAAACTTGATCTATTCACGCGCCCGTATAGCCTTTTCCCTTATGGGGGGCCTACCTTTGTATATCCTGTGCAGACAAAAGGCGGGCATTTGAGAAATAGCGTAACCTTAACCTTATATTATAACCTATTATACTTTTGTTGTTCAATTGAGATCACTGCTTTTTTGAAGCGAACTCCCTAACTAGTTTGTAGAATAGAGCCCACGGGTCCTTTTTAATCTCTCCTAGGGACTTTTTTTTTATCATACACTTTGCTACATTTCTCTCGTTATCGCGTTCCATGAACACCAATATATGGCCAATGCGTCTTTCGTTGGCGCGTGGCTGCTCTTGGCTCTACAGCTTTCATGTACTTTTGGGAGCCGGGTACGTTTACTGTGCTTTTGCGCAAGCGTTTTACTTTGATGGTTTAGATATCGGTTAGCACTTATGTGCGTTTCGACTACGACGCAAATAACGACCGAGAATTGCGGCGGATTTTTCCCACAAAGGGAGGAGCCTTTTTTTCTATTTATCGCCGCAAAACGCTTTGAAACGTTTTTGCCTTGAGCTAGGTAGCAAACGTAGCCGACAAACAACAAGGAGCATGCAAATGATGGGCGTTTGAAATTTGACTGTCGAATTCCGAGTAAACTGACATTGAGCTTTATCACGGCACTCCCTCAGCAAGTCCACTATAAAGTATACTGCGAAGAGCGTTTCGGCGATATTACTGATATGGTACCCAAATAGGCGCCAAGCTTCTTCAGCTAGACCTTTAATGTATTATTCGGACCATTAACGCAGGAGGTTTACCGCCGCAGTTAGAGACCAATTGAGAACTAATTAATACCTAAATATGAAGAATGCATAGGTTAGAGTCAGATTTTATAAATAATGATGAAAACTGATATTATAGTTTCATGAAGTATGTCTGTCACAACGCTTTCGTGCGTGTAAAAAATTTACGGTAGAATAGTTCACAAAACTTTTGAACATGTCTATGATTTTCTATCTTTTACATTTTAGCATATCTTCTAGTGTATGTAGACGATTCAGATCAACGGCAACGACCTCACTGTAATTGTGTAGAAAGCATTTGAAATGACTGGATTGAATTGTCGAATAACAGGCTATATAGTACATCTGCTTCTCCCGTCTTAAGCGTGCTTTACTGTTTTGAGCCTCACCCGTTTTACCAACGAAGTCTCCAGTTCTAAACCACTAAAACAATCTAAGTTCTAGCCGGACGCCATTTACCTACCTTCAACCCCACATACGACCTTTGTTGACGCAACTGTACTTTTTAGCGGAAAGCAGCCAGGTATGCAAATTTTCTAGTGTGGCTAGAAAAGTGTAGGCTTTCTTGATTTCGCCGTTCTGATTAAATAAGCCCATGTTAAAAAGACATGATAGACACACCTACAAGGTTGAAGTCAGTAATAACGATGCGTTTGCCGTAAAACACTTAGGCGGCAGTAATGCCAGGCCAATTTTTCGGCCAGAAACTGTAACCTTCTAACCAGCTAGATGAAAATATATTTTTAAGCAGCAGCGCTCGTTTAAAGAAAATTATTTTTATACATATCTCATATCCAGTGTAAAAAAACTGTCAGATGTTCAAGTTTTATGGGAAAGCTCTTAATGAGCGCTCCATAGCAGTACTTAATCTATAAAGTTTGAGCTTATTTTAGATATAGCCAACATGTACAAAGATTAACATTACGTGTGCACGACATAATGGTTACCTATGCATTTTGGGGGGAGGTTTCTTCCGCAACACTACGAACTTTCCCACTGAACTCTAAAATTCTCCCTCGGGGAATTTAAGTTGATTATTCGACTCCTATTTGCAGTGAGGGTCAACGTTTGATGAGCGAGATTATTTGTTGTTGGTTGAATCTAAAAATCTATTGCTTCCGCAGAAATGGTTTCATAGTTTCTCCGCGGCTTACATCCTCAGTACAACTTGGACAGCCCGCCGCAGGACATTGCCACGTTATAGTAGGCATGTCATATAGGCGTTATAGCAAATGTACCACAGTCCCAAAGTGTAAAATTTTGCTAGCACGAGAAGATTCTGTCGAATACGAGTTTTTAATTTTTAAAAAGCAAAGACTAGAAACTCGACAGGCCTTGCTGGGTTCATCTTTGCTTACAAGGCTGATAACGTGTCTAAAAGTTCCAGAGATGTAGGTCCTAGGACTCATACGTTCAAAAGCAACTCGTTTATAGTTGAAATTGTGGCCTCGTGCTTAAACGCTGTGTCAGAAAAATTAATCACACACTTGTATATGTTAAAGTAAAGCCCAGATGTTAGCTTCATTTATTGCATCAAACGCATCGGACTAGGTCTATGGATTATTCTGTGACCAGCAATACAGACATTTTTCTTTGATGTAGTGCTATTTTTAAGAAAAAATCGCTCCGGGAAAATATCTGTACCTGTTATAGCATGTTGTTGTTAGCTAACACCTCCAGTGGTATCTGGTGATTCGTCAGACGAAAAATTTACACCATCGTTTGAATTTCTCATCGCGTCTCGCATCACAAACAAGCACGGCACTCGTATAGCTAGGTCTACTGCATCTAAAACCAAGTGTTTACCAAGAACAGGTAGGCCTTTGTTCTCGTCACTTGAGACGTACTCAGGCGCGTTTATCAGGACTTCGTAGCGATGAGAATTTAAATCGCTTTTGTGAGAAAATATGTTGAAGGAGGTGTAAACTGTCGTTTTAATTATGCTCATGGATTTGTACTTCAGCACCTATCACCCTGAATAGGGCCAGTAGCTTTTTTATTTTGCAGGATTGATAGCTAGTGCTATGTAAAATCCATAACCAGTTTCCTTACAGTTGGCTGGGCTCTGAAAGGTGTCGTAGAGAAAGACGTTTCTATATCACTAACGGACTATCCCAGATATATGAAGATAATGAATGCAAGGTTGTCTTCATTGTAGGTAACCCTGTTTTGCGTTATAAAAACAAAGAAATTCCTATTATTAAAACACTACAAAACTTCAATATGATTATTAAAATAGTCACGAAGCTATGCTTATAATTTAATAAGCATAGTTTTGTAACGAACAATAAGGCAAACAAAATATATTGCCGATTTCCATAAATTCCGCCGAACTGTGCGTTAGGTTATGTAAAACACTGGGTATAATATGGTTTATCGAGTCATATGAAATGTATTTGTTTCGACAATCACATAGAATGTTTGCATCGAAATTATTTATTTAAAGCAAAGCTTGCACAGTGATGTGACCTGACCCAACCGGGTTGATGGGTTTGTCGCAGGATCAACTGATATCATTCGTACAACAATTGTTTCTATTTGAAAAATAGCTTTTCAGATGCCTTAGCATATAGCAAACTGGGTTAAGCCTGCTGGCACGGAAGGTCGAAAGATATCTGGAACGAAACCCTATTTCATACCAAACTGTGACTAGCAGCCCTGTTTATTCGTATACACAATAAAAGTGAACCTCCCAAGTGAAACCGTCATTCGTTTAACCTTTCTGCACCGTTAGACCTCGCTTGAAACGATGCGTGAATATCTGTAGGAACTACTTGAGTAGCAACCGTGCGAAGATGAATTTTTTACGGGATCCACATGACTTCGCTGGCTGTTCTAAACGAGAGTGGTGTTACAAAATTGATATTATCATATAGGAAATAATAATATAAGAAATATCCATGTTTCCGGGCGTTCTATCGGACAGACGGCTAACTGTCTATACCAGAGTTCGAACATAGACCTATGGTTAGCACGCAAATACGTTACCTACTGACCCATCAAGTATCGCGCACAATGGATGGAATTTTAGTTCATTTTTTTAATGTAAAGCGAAATCGGCCATGCATACCTCGTTCGTTTAAGTAATACGACATTTATGGGGAATAATTGAAGCCCTTCTCCGCCAACTCCAGGTGCTTTCACTTCAAAATGAAATATGGCTACCTGGAAGCCTAGCGAGAATGCGAACTTTTATAATGTCATTCAATCAGACGCATGCGACAATTAGACCGCTCTGGGCCATCAGAGTTCGGCTCGTATCAAGTGGCGTAGTTCAGCTGTCCATATGTACTTCTTGTCTTACAGATATCCCTATTTTATAACATTGTCATTGTGCTCAAGTTCGCTATAATAATAAATAAAAGAGAAATTCGCGACTCTTCGCAGGGAACAGACCACCGGCTTGAAAGAAGTGAACACAACAATGGAGGTATAACATTTGGTCCGCCTGCTATGCAATGACAAGTCAAGGGCATTCAATTTAAAGGGCAATTTATTACTGTTAACGTTGAAACACCAATAATAAATAACACTACCACATCCCTATCTAAAGTATCTAAAATTTCGTTGTTGGCGACAATCGGCGATGGCGTAGGAGTTTCATAGAGGAATAAGGAAAAATCCAAAGAAGCAAAAACGAAAACGGTTAAAGAGTTTATTTAGTTGAGTTCTTAAAGTTGGAAAGTAAGTATAACAGAAGGGGAAAGAGGGGGAAGTTGTTATCAAAACAACCGGATTTTTTGAAACAGACAGGGAGACGTGTCACATTATGGTAAGCTGACAATACTGGCCTAACGAATATTAGGGTTAAGGGGAATTAGTCATGTCCGAGAGCTTGAAGGGAAGACTAAGAACGCAATATGAGGGTTGGTGCAATTTGAGTGTGCTGACGGATTCGTTGACTTGACGGATTGATTGGAATCAAATAAAAACGGACTTCATGAAGCTGGAAAATATCAAGAAAAATAAAAGGAGCCTGGAAGAAGCATGGAAACAGACAAGGCACAGGGAATTCCGAAAACGGCGCGTGGGACATAGTGCCGTAGAACTTGAGGGTTTCTTCAATTTAAACTCACCATTTATATACCCACGCTGTAATAAACAGGATTTACAAACGAGGAATTTCTCGAGGCAGACGGAGAGCTCAGTCGAACTAGTATTAAAAAAGCATCAACCCAGCACGAGAGTTAGAAAATTTTGCCTCGTGCCGAAACCTACCGTTGAAAACTCTTAAAACGGAGCCTGATTGCCGTAAAAGAGATGTACACATGAACCTTTTAAAGAACTAAAAGACCTAAAACATAAGAGGATAGAGATGAGATGGAAACGTGTGAAGGGGGTGGGGTGGGGGGAGGGGGTGTTTAGTATGACCAATTGCTGAATTAAAAGAGGCCAAAAGCGGGACAGGGTCGTTAAACTTAACTAAAAAGTTACTCTAAAGGATCGTTAAAGATCGTCGGTGCCAAGGAGAACTGCTACGATTTCGGAAAGTTTCTAGGAAGTGGCAAACATTGAGTATTGTGATGAAATAACAGCCAACTAGAGCTCCGAACAACCACTGCATACTGGCTGCTGTTCCTATTATCGTTCAGAATCAGGACAATAAGCACAGGAGTTTAACGCGGGGAATGCATATACACATGTATATCCTTGTTCTGAAATAGAGTAGAAAGTAATTACTTATTGCAATTTTTTTTCATAATATATATATATATATATATTAAAAAGGGTGAACAACTCGTATTGAGTTTGAAGCAAGTTTCGTAAAAACTGTTGACCTCTGATATTCATAATTATATAATCATAAAATAAATAAAGGAATTCATAATTTAATTCGAATTTGAGTAAAGAATTCTTGTGCACAATGAACTATGAAAGTCTCTCCTCGAACAACATACCTCTATAGGATTTAGCCATCGCCAGCAAGTGGCCTAGTGGCCGAACGGAACCTGCGTCGTCGTAGCTATTTTTTGTCGTTATGTTCGCTTATTGAACACTGTTTCATTTTAGGCCATTTTTAAACGGCACGTTATGTACGTTTGATAGCGACAAAGAGTCTTGATTGCTGTCGAGTCGTTGGCTCGTTGCCATACACCGCCGGAGAAAGATGTGCTGTGATTCATCGGTTCGAAACCCACACACTGCCCGCTCCGCTGAATGTATCCAGAAAGACATTTTGGTCAATTAATTGGAATTCTGCTAGTTCCGTCGAGCATTTCTTCTATGTTAAGCTCCTAAATATAAGTGTCGAAGCTGCTCCTTCAACACTGCAATGTTAACGCTAAAACAAATAGGGTACGTTTAGCGGCCGCTTCAACAATGGTCTCAGCAACCCAACTTAGTTCAAGCAGAGTTTTAAATAGGGATGTTTATAATACTTATTTATACTTCGTTTAATTATTATTTTCCGCAGTTGACAGCTGCCTAAATGATTCTTATATATAGGGCTAAGTTCAATAGTGCCTATCTACCAACAGACAAATCTTGTAACGCGTGGACGAGTTTTCTTGAGCCTCACATCTGTCCCCGTTTCGCATTCTGATTTCGTCACCACGCGTGAAACCAGATTTCTCTTGACAGACACCAAGAATATCGACTTTGAACGATGTAAATGTGACTGCGATCTTTAGCAAATACCTACACGCTGTGAAAATACCCTAATACACTGCTTCGTTTTTTGGTGGTCGGAGTGACGGTCTCCTTAGGTAGACTGTGCACGCATGTGACCAGCTTCTCAGGATTCGGATTAGATCCAATGAAGAAGGTTTTAAAGATCTACTAAAGTTGTATTCATACGTCTACGTGTATAGGACTGTTTAAGGCAAAGTGGTTTACGATGTTAGACTTTTCTAGTGCAGTCATCACGGTATGATTATGCCGACCAGTCAGTCATCGCCTAAAGGCTCAAAATTCCTAACCCCGTTGTAGTTACTAGTTCGGCTTTAGTGCTGACAGTTTACTCCGTTCCTCTGGTGACATTAACGCAATACAATTTCCAAAATCAATAAATAAAGTCACCTGTATTGAATACACATAAGTAGAAGGTCAGCTTCGTCAATATATCCAGGACCCGCACCTGATGCTTGGATAATCAAGAATACTTTGTAAAATCGTAAAGCTCCAACATATTGTCTGTAACACAACCCGGAAGCGAAAGCTCCTTTTTGACCCAAACAGTTAAAGACTCTGGATTATTAAGTAACTAAAGCCTATGCAAATTGCCGGAGTGACCTAAAAAAAATTGTGGAGAATCGGCAGTGAAACCTCTGGAACTTCAATCGTGACAACGGAAGGAACTGCCGTCAAAGACAAAACGTAGTTGGTATTGATAAGAAGGCCGATATAGATAAGCTAAAACTAGGTCTTCAAAGAACTTCCTATGAGAAACGGTGTCCCACCAAACAGCACACCCCATTTTAACGGATGCGTGTGTATCTTGTTCCTACCTCACGTATGTGAATTAGGTTGAGAATTTCAATAGGATTAGATTTCCAAAGCTTTATTTATAATGCGGCTTTGGTTGCTTCATGAAGCATATCATGAACAAATTATGGATGAAACGAGGAAAACTAAGCCCAATTGAAAATGTATTATAATCTATGCAATAGGTTATCAAACTATGCAATTTTTTTCGGGTTCTTCCTGCACATGCACACCGAATCACCGAACCGTTCCAATCCTTCGCAGTCTCACAACACTCGCTTTCTGAGTAAGTCGCAACTGCATTGGAAATACTACATTTAGTCACCTTGGTTTTATTTCAAAGGGGTTAGCATATTTATAAAAGTAAATTATTTAACATTTTATCGAGACATATAGGGCGTGGTTCTTTAAAAACCATTTTGTGGTTGCTAAGGCATACAGTGCTACCTAAACGGAACTATCAGGTTAGATATTCTAACATTAGAAGCTCAAACAATTAACATTTACTAGGTTTTTAATTGAACTCAAGTACTAATTGCCCATCAACATGGATGCCTGTTTAGAAATGTGTACGTCTTCGACGCTGACAATAATATACTGTATTCAATGATACCATAACATGCTATCTAAGCTGCAAAGAAAGATATGAGCACAATTTGACTTGGTTGACAAAGCGATGAGTGCGGCATGCAGTACAGTACCAAAGCGCTAAGGAGAGCTTTAGGATACAGCCTCAACGAGTCTCGCGCACGAACGCACGTAAAGCTCTTAGAGGTTATAACGTGTTTGTCAAGTACACGTATATAATTTTGTCAAAGGCATACCATCGGCCCAGAAAGAGACATTGCTTTGACTCTGCCTAACGTTGCGTTATTTTTTTTTCTGCATGAACTTAAAATGGTTTATGATTACAGTTATCTGTCAGTCTTGGCAAAACTGCAGCAGATCTCTGAGCATGTAGTTGTAGCAATTGTATTTTAGTAAAAGAAAATTCTTTCATCGGATTTATTTAAATTGATTTTTCGTCGATAACCTTATTTCATCACATCAAAGATAGCGTCAGCAGCACAATGATCCTAACGAACGTCGCCTCTCCGAAAACCTAAAAAGTGAAAAAAGGTTTTTTGGTTCTTGGCCGACTCTCGGGTGGGAATGGCTCTTATACCGTTAGCGTTAAAGTCTCTTCGAAGAGATGCACGCTATTGGCCTTATAGTCACACAGCCTTTATATGCGGCCCTATATCAGCATTGTTGCAATACTGTAGACGGAAAGAACATTCCTTTTCCTTATTTTTAAGAAATATTTTTGCGAAAAACATTTTGAGAGGAAGTCCTTATTCGGAAATGGGGTTTATCTAAAGCTGGCCCGTAATACTTGCCCTGCTACCGCCTCAACCAGCACCGAATAATCCACAAACTGAGACTTTAGTTTCAATCAGATCTAATCGATCTAAGACGATCACAATTTTCAAGCCTCAGAAGCTAGTCAGAGGAAAATTCGAAACGGATCGGGAGCAACAATAAAGATTCGTAAATGACCATTCAAAGTCCTATTATAGAATACTTGTGAGTGACAATTGCACCCAGTAAACACATTTGTAAAAACGTTTGGATACCTAGGAGCATCCCCGTCTTAGAAAATGGTCAGCTTGCCACTAATCTAACATTAATTTAAGTCTAGTGTTCTTTAAAATTAGTCTGTCAAAAGCAGACAATCTAAATACCAACATCTCTTGGCAACTCATCCCTCACATCCCTAGCTTATTTTTCCAGTAATAAGAGGGCTGTAGAGCTCCTGCGTGATACTCTGCGATTGACATCTGAGGGACGGAAGTGGCAGTTATGTTGCCATTCTAAAAGTGAATCTTACATAGTTGTAGAAGGAATAAATGGCACAATCTATTCGTGAAGCACCGTGAATCATAGGGAAATAATAGCATATTGTATGCTGGTAAAGTGCTACAGGCTTTCCAGTCGATCGCGACCCTTTAGCATTGTTACAAGCTATAAGAAAGCAGCTCCGACTTGGCTTGGCCTGAGGGCACGACGGCGAAAAGTAGCGAGAAAAATCTGTCCTGTACTAATATATATAGCTGGGTTGCCCATAGGCTCGAATGTAGACTCCAAAAAAATAATTTACCTAGCCGTTTGGTCAACTACATTTAACAGTACAAGTTGTTTTTCACCTCAACATACGATAAACACAAAATTCGATCTTAAAAAAATATATTGATGTCGCCATACTGTTTTTGCGTTCAATTTATCGAGTAGCCTAGAAGTAAAGTCAGTTTCACTTTGAGATCTTTGACTAATTAAACGTAGCGATAATTGGCACCACTGAACGGGACGTGCGCCTCACGCGACAGAGGATGATCAGAATGGCTGGGTGAAAGGTAGTAACTAAGCGGGATCGCTTGAATACTGCCGTAGATTCAATAAAATAAGGCGATGGATAGGCTACAATGAGGAAACTGCAGTAGAACAATAAACAGGATGATTGCAGTGTAAAACTATCGCATAGAAAACGGACCCAGAACCGACGTGCTTTACTTAGGGTTAACAGGGTTGGGTATGTATAGGCTCAGTGTGGATCATATGCTGGAAATGAATGAAGACGCCAATTGTCATACTGGGTGCTTATGGGTAACAGCAGTCAAATGCTATACACGCGTGGGGCCGTCCGGTAGCAGGCAGGTAGAGTAACGATATGAGTTTTATGACAAGTAACAATCGGGATATTACTTCTCATAAAACTTAAAAGAAAAGACATATTTATATTACGAAAAACGACTCAAAGCAAGGCAAAGAGGGGGTTCATCGAATTTTCGGTAAATACGCCGAATGTACTGCAAAATGTTCTTTCTGTTCTTTTCACGTTAGCGTCATGGTCTCGAGATTGCAGGTTCTCGATCAGTAGCTATCATAACTATAAAAATAGAACTTTAATCAAAGTACAACAAGCGTAGTGAAGTTAATGGAAGACAAAGGAACTCAAACACGTAAACAGCTGCATGACGGACTATAGGTGGTTTGTACTGGGTAGCCACCGAAAGCGTGGTTACCTATTTATGTTATTTCTTACAGTCCACCATTCTAAGCGCGCGTAGGTAAACGGATTTTTTTGTTTTTTTCTAAATACGAAAAGGTCAGATTCGATATTGTCTGCAGATTTGTACGCAGCAGTTTTTCGAACGGTTTTGTTATAGCGAAATTGTTTCGATATGTACGGTTAACTCGCATAGTCAAGCGGCAAATCAGCAAGAATTTTCTTATGCAGAACTAAGGGAATATGGGCGGTAAAAGAGCGCCGAGTTAAGAATGGAAGTTTCAAATTTTTCTAAATTCATCAGCATATACAGTACTTACATGTATAATGAAAGACTGAAATCTAATATATAAGAACACGCAGTCTCTCCCAAGGCTACAAAAGGTGCGAGAATTTATGCCGCTTATGTTCGAAACGCCGTTTCCATCTTAGTTGAATAACCAACTAATAGAAATAGTCAATTCCCAGCTAGAAGAGGTTCAGACGTATGAAAAGTGCATTCTTGCAAAAGAAAGAAGTTTTGCTTGCTACCTTGTCCTAGGTAGCCTACCTTCGTAATTATATCCATTTGCAATACTGTAGGTTAGTTTGTTTCTTACGGCAAAATAGGACATTATGTAGTCCAGTTCGCCTGGACTATACACTTCGAAAAGGCACAGATTTCACGTAATTATATGAGGCCAGAGTCGATTTTTATACTTGCTCATACTTTACTCGAACTGCGAAGATGTGAACAGACTGCGTCATACGTCCGTCACAGTTTTCAGTATTATGGGGTCGCGTCTCTCCAGAACATGCTAAAAAGGAGCATTTTACCGTTGTTTCATTTGATTGTCTGGTCTCCACCGTCTAATTGAGTCTAAACTATATAGTGAAAAAGACGTACCATAGTTGCTATTAAAGTGTTCTTAAGAAAAATGTGTTTATCTTTTACTTTTATTGTTAGCGTAAGTTCTGTTCGCTAGATGTTGCAGGAAGTGGCGATGAGGGGCTGACAAATCCACGAAACGTTTCTAAATGCTGATCCATCAGTAACAGGCCTAATAGCATTGTTTAGAATTACTTTAAAGAAGTTCGGATAAGAAGTTCAATACCAGAAATCTAGAAAGATTAAACGGGAGTACGTATGACAAGATCCATCGTCTTTTTTATCACCCAAATACTTACTAACTTCGGGGTCTACAAAGGTGACTTTGAATATCCGATCGGATCTACAAATTCGATCCGACTTCGAATTTGGACAATAGAAGATACTTCTGAATTTAGCAAGGGCGTTCCCACTTCACCACCATGGGGACTTCATGGAACTCCTGTTCCGTCCCACATATTATTAGTTACTACTTGCTTTTGAAATGATACGCAACGTACATGATCAAATGACGAAGCAAACATACGATGCCTTTTATTGATACATAGCAACGATTGCGTTGTTATGCATCGCTCCCAGGTGAAATAATAGATAGGTTATTAGAGACTGTAAATAATCGAAATCCGCGGACTAGACCGCTTTTAGACTGGTCAGCCGAAACACCTGCAGCTCATCTGGAGCGAAGGCAAATATACTAGGTCAGCATCTCACTCCCTTTGCCAGGGATTAGGCTTCACAGTCACCTTTGTCTAGTGATTTTCTGTAAATTTCGGAAACGCGTTGTTCGGGGCCTTATTTCCTGAATTATTGCCCATTAGTGATAAAGACCGTATCCAATCCCTAGCGCGCAGACACATGGGTCAGGCATAGAAGGCGGTCTGTATAGGTCGCAGTTTATATTCTGCTATATTCTATATATCTATATTCGTGTAGGCCTATGCCGTATAACATGTTTTTGTGACTTGGTTCAACACAGAGGTGGACGAGGTGTTTAGCAAAGCACTACTAAAAACTTTGGTGATACGAATGGTTGCTTTATTCTTCAAAGAACTGACCCGACCAGTAAAGAGAGACTGCGTGGAGGGTACATTCCGATTTAGGAGGAAACACATATTAGCTCTTTTCTGAAACGATATCCCGCTTCAGGCGACCTGCCAGTAACCACAAATATCTAATAATAACCGCTTTCTACGTGATGCTGCACGCAGGCTCTGAGCAGGCGTTCATGTGTTCTATCTGTGATCCTACTCTATTTAATTACTTTTAAGTACGAGTCTCAGTCCGAAGTCCGTCACAAACGCGTCCATGAGGTGTGAGAGTTTAAACATCAGTAGTGGTCTTTGACGACCCGGTCGAGCTTGTCGGATCAAGACCCGTAAAACGTTGGGACATTGTGGTCGTTATAAGAGTTGAACAGGACCAAGAAAATAATAGAAGGTTCTGGTGGCAACTTGAAGTTTCTGCTTAGTTGCTAGGTGCATCCATTTTGTTCTCGCTTATGTAGACACATGCTCTTTTGCCACGTTTTTGTGTGTTTTGCGTCTCAGCTGTGTTTATTGAGGCGACTGAATAGCCTACGTTTCTACAAAAAGGGTACATTGATATCATAATATTATGACTAAGTTTCTCATTTTCATGCAGCATGTTAAGACCAAAGCATAACGTTCGCTACTCGTCACTAAGGGTTCACCCCAGGGGCTTTCTCGATCATTGCTCCTTTGACGCTATGCTTATTGTTATCCTACGTGGAAGCAGACCCAGCTTAATTTCACTCCACCTGCAAAACATGAACTATAGCTAATCTATAAATAAGCCGATAAATAAACCAAGGGCATATGTGATTCGGTTAAAGATTCCAAGATCACCAGAATAGTAACCGCCATGTTTTTCATGAAATCAGTGGCCGTAAAAGACGTTTGTAGAAAGACATGCAATTAGTTATACGTGAGAAAGCATTGATTTTTATTTAGCATGTAGATATTTTTCTCTAAAAACACACCATACCCACACATCCATAATGGGCTAAAAGACCTACGATAGAAAACAATTTTTCGTATTTCAATAAAACGTTACTTCAGATTTTTCTACAAATAATGTGTTATTTACTGTATCACTATGAGGCATTAAGAGATTCGCCGTACTAATAAGTACTTGCTATTTAGAGAAGTTTTAAACTAACGTGGTTAACATTTTCAAGCCCAAGTTTTCATGACTGCGACGTTTAGTATTGTTATAGATGCAACAATAGTCCTTCTTATTATCGTAATAGACTATCAACGCGCAGCCTCATAGCACCCTGCAAGTGTGTCAGGATACAAAATTTGGAAGGTTTTGAAGCCCATAACCCCCACGACGGAATGAAACAGGCATAAAGTTGAGCTCCGGAGAATTACCAGTATGATATTCATTTATTAAAGTACCTAGCGGGGTACTTTTTTAGCTGCCTCCGTTTGTCACGTTAAGCTCTGCCGTTTTTTCTAATATCCTGCCAATATCGCAAGTAATTCTAATAAGAGAGAGGCCTTCGAGCCGCTTGCGAAGAGTTGTGAAATATGCATCTGTGTTTTAAGAATTAAAGACAATATCGACGGGAGGTTTAGCTCTCTCAAATGTTCAACTAAGTAAACCCGTCAAGAGCAATAATACATTATGCAAACATATCACAGCATAAGGTCTAAGTTGACTTTCGACCCATTCAATCAAGCAGAAGGAATGGCGGTCACAGATCGATCAAAGGTTAGTCGTAAGTTTATTTACGGTCAAAAAACGGATATTTTTCTGATAAGGTTTTGCAGCTTAACTCACCGTTTTTACAGTTGCTGATTCTTCTAAATTACTAACAACTTATCAACGATCTATCAAGATTCTAGTTAGTTAACGAAAAAATGGTCTGAAATGAAGAGAAATGTTTATATAATCGTTGGAATTACTATGAGATGTTTGATGCCTTGCGAACCAAATTTCAAAAGATGTATGATAAGACTTGTAATGCCCAAAACGAACGGTCCTTCAAATCAACGAAAATCGGTATATCTCGGCCTTAAATTTCAAGGCGCATCCGAACCTAGATAACCCAAAATATGGCAAGAATGTTTCCGACAATGTCTTACAGAACCGTTACAATGTTAAAGATCTATGAAGCGCTTTCTGTTAGTCTTTATACATTGAAACCAACTTATCAAAAGCCCTCCATGGCTGTATAATTATTATATCAAGTTATTAAATCCAAATTAACGACATGTTGTTTCTTTTCAACGTTTTTTTTTAAATTTATGATTTATAGGAATAACTGTAATTATACGACTTTGGGTCTGTAGAGCAAAACCTTTGCTTAGCGTTAAACCCTCAATTTCGGGCATAATTTAAATACTTCAATTAGACGTCTTATTGCCAACAGATTGCTGTATTAGATGTCGTTGATCGTAATACTACTTGTCCATCAATTTCTTAAAAAAATTCACTATTAAGGAAGATCATTTTTTATATTTTTTTAATATTTCACATTAAATGTAAAGGTTGGTACCTATGAAAAGTTCCGTTATTGATTTAAGCCCGTACGTATCTGGAGCTCGCACCGGATGCCAGATTCGTCATGTCAAAGCCACAGCCCGGGCGGCTTCTTTAGAGGGATTCAAACAAGTAAAGCCATGCCTAGGCGACCTTGTGTGTACTATAATTTTGTACACCATATGTAGAATTAACGACGCGTACTACTATTCCACTCAAAATAATTTTTAAAGGACGCAGTTTGAATCAAGGTCTTTGTATGGCTTTTTCATAACAATTTTACAATCTGGATTGTTAATCTTTCTTGCCCTTTAGACTTATCAAGATTCTAGTCATCTTCTATTTCAACGTAATTCTCATTTCGAACAACCTGAAGTGCCACCAGTTGCTGGGCGATTTTGCCCAACTCACCCAGTTCTTTTAGACACCGCTCGGTGTCTTCGGAATCCCCCATAGCCCTTACACTTTTTCTGTTGATCCTTAGGCCCCCTTCAGTTATCAGTGTACATTGCTGTTTGTGCCTATGTCCCTTATCATTCCTAGTAAAACAAAACGCTTGAGTAAAATTGATATCTCGATTTTCTCTTACTCCACATGTTTGATCGACCCGACTATCTGTTTCTCGAGATAAAAACTGTCTGAAGCTGCCTTCGAGGATCATGTTTGCGGATATTCCTTTTTTTCGCTTACCGCAGACGTGACCTGCAGTGCACCCAGAAGCGTAGTTATGTACGTAGTAGTTAAAAAAAAATTGAAATCCTCCACTCTAGCCCACTAGAATGGCCGATACTTCCACGCGCATCCAGCCGCTTTACTAAGGTACTTTTTGGGCTAGTTGCAACCGAGAATTACACCTTTTGCTCACAAGGCGGATGAGCCAATTGCCTTTGTGTGACAATGTGTTTGTTTGCTCAAAAAGTTTAACAAAAATTGAGATCTTAATCTGTACTTGCCATAAAGAAAGTAGACATATGTTCGGTAATGTTTCTACTGGCTGCTTCACCTATCATCCGATAAGAAGAGCGTAAATCAAACACTTGAACACTTCAGGAAGAAAAATTGAGTTCGATTATTTATTTGCTTTTGGTTTTGTGATTATGGTAGCCATTTTTAATATTTCGCGCAGCATGCGCTACATTCCACGCTCACTTAGCTACACGTACTCGATTTTTCCATAAAGGCAAGATAGCCTCGATAGCAGCTCGCAAAAGCCTCCTCCCCACAGCCGTGGTTAGGCGAACTTCCCCGGGGGCTTCTTTTCGTTTTAAGAACGTCTTTCTTTCCCGGTAACACTGCACAGTTACTACTACTTATAATAATAATAAAGGAGAATAGCTAGAGACATTCAATTTAGGCAAGAATAAAAGAAATCTCGTTTTAGGTCTCTTGACAATGCAACACGGGGTAACCACCTCCTCCATAGATAGGTTTCTTCGTTGTCCGCTGTTTTTCAGTTGAAAAATGGTAGAACATAAACTAAAATTTCGTTATCCAAAAAAAACAATAGCAATATTTTCACATAGCAAAACAAAAGAACTTTCGATATTTATGATAATTCCTTCAACTTGCAAATAACAGTTGGAACGCCATATTAGAATTTTACAGGTTTAACCCAGTCTCTAGTTGTATATGGAAGCCACAAAGAATTACCGGAGAAAGGCTGGCAATTCATAGAACCTTCATAGAAAAGTTCCCTTATAAGCTGCAACTTTCATTGGAGGTATATTTAGTATATGGAAGAATTGACAGTAAAGCTTGTTGTAGTAGCTCCAAATTTGATTTCTACTTTGAGTTCAAGCAAATATTTGATTTGGTCACACAGATTAGTCATCATATGTGAATGGTTTTCGCAGTAATGGAACTCTACTATAGCCAAAAAAATCTAAGCTCCGAACCAAGTAATCAAGATTAGTTACTTCGATAGCGATAGAGGCATAAGAAAAAATTACATCGGTAATTTTTGTTCCTCTGCTATATCTCGGAGGACGCCTGGCATTGTCACGACGAATTTCCTCTGCAGTTACAATGAAAAATGACCATATATATATATATAAAAATTGGTATTATAAGGATCAAGTCACTACGGGAATAGTTCAGAGACAAGGCCGGACCTATGGGGCCATAGGGCATGCAGTTCTCCCAGTGTATATCTCAATTCGACCTCGTGCTTGCAGATTTGTCAATGGGGTTGCTGTTAGAAAAAAATTGCATTTATTGATATTCGTGGGTAAAAACCCTATCCGCAATAAATTACTTCCCAGATAAGCGTCTCTAGCAGCATCTTTTTAAAAATCGAAGAGACAACCCCATTGAGCTGATTGAAGTTTAACAATGTCGTTATTATCTACTCACACGTATACAAACAACTGGGGAATCGATTCTAAAATTTGAAAACAGTGTTCTTAAATATTTACTACGTATCTCATATCTGTATTTTTATATTATAGATTATAAAATGTCATCGGCATAGAATACTGATATTCAGCAAAATCTAATCTAAACGTATTGAAACGTCATGGCTACATAAAAACGTGGGTTTGCGTATCAATTCTGTGACGACAACTCCTATTCAGGATTCGTTGTTAATCGCGCCTAGTGAAAACTGTAGCTTTAGGTATATCGGAACTTGTTGCAACAAAACACTAAAAAAATTATTCAATACAATTCAGAGGCATATTGTATCGTTCCATTCCAACAAATGCCGTTTAATATCGCTTTCCATACCGATCGAAAGAGAACAGGCCATTGTCTAATATAAGATTTGATTTTAGCGGGATTCGTTATCTTAACGGGGAATCTTAACCATACGCAAACCTTATTCCCTTTACACCGGTCTAAATATTAAGTTTACATTAAGAACACATATATTTAGTAAACATAACTGCCTAAAAAAAATAAATTCACGCTGCATTTCTCATACAGGCTGCAATTCCTATAAAAGTTTCGAATTGGCACTTGGTTGATTCAAGAACGTCACGGTTTTTCGATGCCTAGAGCATTGGTATAATATGTGTTTTTGTGGTAGAGCATTGTAAATGCTTATCTTCTATCTCAGTGTATACGTTTCTTTCTTTCTTTCTGAAATAGCGTTACTTATCGATATTGTCTTGATCGCTTATAATACCACTGGCGACAGCTGTTAAGGCTCGCTAAGGGGGAAAATAGAACAGTTTTAATCCTGCTAAGTGCAGATGGCACCCCAAATATGATAGAAACCATAGTTCAGGTGCCGAGTGGACCAATCGTTCTAAAGGATTATTTCATCACTCTAATTTTGCACTAACTTGATTTTATTCTTACTACACTCAAGTTAACATAAATTTTAGCCCAAGTGCAGATCTACGCTCACGTAGCTGCGATTGGGACCCTGTTGTAGCAGTTCCGCTACAGCGTCTCAACTATTTCGCTATCGTGATTCTATCACTCTGATTCATAATCCGCTACCGTGCCACAATAAGCTTGCCCTTATTTTGTATTCAGGATATACTTACATAGGGTCCTAGGAAAAAATTGCTAATTTTTCAAAGCTTGTTGTACATTCGTCTAAGAAGATCACCCTTTATTTAATTAGCAGTTGAAGTCAGTGAGGTACAGAGAGTGTAAAATTTCCAACCTATCCAAAGACGGGACAAGTACGAAATCAACTTGTGATCGAAGATTTTCGCATGCCGCCATACTTTGCTCCAGTATGGTAAGCAAAATGGAAGCAATTTTGATTTTTTCACGGGGGCTAGGGAGAAGGAAGGGCAACTCTGCCGGGGTAACAAGAGAGTGTCCAGTTTGTAAAGAAGTGGGTGAACGCATGCGCTCCATATGTAGATCCGGATTTTTTCGACTTCATCTTACAGGGTTGAGAAACCTATCGAGCAAAAGTTATTTCGTTTTACCGTGAATTTCTTGGCTACATTCAGACATACGCAAGCAAGCCAAAATGAATTTAGGTGAACTTATTAATGGTAAACTATGGTAGTTGGATAACTTCAGTCCTCTTTTAAGCCTATCATATATTTATGATTGCTCCTCTATTCTTCCGCAGATATGGGAAGTATTTAAACCAGTTTCAAGCCAAAGTCAACTGAGTTCATTGGAACCAAGTTGTTGGCACTGATAAACTGAACATTTTTATCAGAAATGACGTTAGTTATGCTTTCAAATGCGTGTTCGTCTATATAGAAACAACAAAATGACTTAATCGAGTTTAGACGGGCTTATTTGACCATAGACAGATTTTATTAGCGATAACTTCGTAAACAAATCTGCAAGAGGATTAATTTATAAATCCGCATGTGTCCCATGCTAGGAAGTTCGAACCTCTGCAACGTCGCGGTCGTCTTTTGACACTTTTACTTATATCGATTGTTGTCAATGCTACTTAAAGCAGAGCATCTGTGTTTCAACAATGTACATATAAGCGCAACATGTTAATAAAACATGGTTATTTCATCGTGACTTTTATCACATTTTCAATATTTTGAAGATTGTATCGTAATATTCGTTTGTGTGGACACTATCAGAGTGTGAAATACCTACCGCCTGTTCATGTGTAATGGCCTTCTTCAGCTATAGGCTACCCTAGAGATTGCTGAGCTGGTCATGGCAAGAAAATACTCTATTATAAAAACGACGCCTATGATGAAAGCAACATTGCGCGATGCGTGTGGTTTGAATAGAATGCAGATGAGGGTTCACCCCAGCTTCCGTAATCCCATAGCGATAGCATTTCAGTTGTTTACTATGGAGTACTGAAATATCATCATTTGTAAAATTCACCGGCCGCTTCAGCCAATACTAAGAAATTTTTACCAATTGATTCGTATTCGGGGGTGACAGCCTATTCTCAGAACGTTTTCTGCTCTGTGTTGGCGCCAAAGTTTCACTAGCACTGGCATAGCCCAGAAAGATCGCTCTTAATCGGTATTGCATTCTATGTTTCTACATTTTTGGCTGATGCGGAGTACTTGTGCGCATTTACGTACATATACCTAGAATTTTCAGTGGACACGCGCATACATTTTAGAGCTATTAACGACAGTTCATGGGATGCGATGCTTTCCCTGTCCCACGTAGGGTAGGTTAAAGACAGTCCCGATTAGTCAGTAAGTGAAATAGGTTAACAAGCTTAAAATGGGTTTTCAAGTGCAAATCGGAGAAGAGCTTCGGCCAAATCTCATTGCCATTGTTTCAGATGACAGTAAAGTCTGGCTTTCATGAAAAGATCACTGTTTGATAAACTATGTTTCAGTAGAAGCAAAAATCAAGGACTACTTTTCTATGAACTGGATACATATACGGCTGCGATAACTAGTCGTAAACTGGGCAACATGAAACAAGTTTCACCTATAACTAATGTTTTTACAACTGTGAGTACAAAAAAAAGTACTTTTCAATGTTACAGCAAAGACCAAGTTAACTAGTACTCAACCACCGGTTGAAAGGAATTACGTTTCTCTCTAGATTTTACCTCTCTACTTTTCTACCGTAGGAGCGTGTAACTGAATTGACTCAAGACGATTGGCACGGAAACACTTGTGCCTGTCTACATTTGCTACCTTTTTAGCCGACCCTTAAAGTACCAAAATACAAACAAAAAACACACTCACACAGAGAACCCGTAACGTATCATGCATTTAGTCGATTCTAACCGAATCGCTGATGGATCTATTTCATACGTCGTACTTTTTTGGTTGCAGTTTTTGTTTTACCGTAAAAGTAATCAGAGACAACATCTTTATTTTCCAGAGTTACTGGTCCGTACGATCAGACGCTTATATATTACGTGCCGCCTTCAGAGTCGCGAATTAGCAGAAATGAAATTTCTGGAAATAACGAATCCACATGCACATTGCATCAGAGGCAACTCGTCTCATCATGTACTCAAATTTTGTTAAACAGTATTCGTTGAAATTTCACCATGGGGCGCTAAAGGCTTCCTGAACAGAGTATAGTGATATGCATTTCTGATAGCGCGATGCCATATAGATATTAGTTAAACTGACGATCTTTTTCCACAAAAGGCGCTCGAAATATGGTTAACTGAGGGCTAGACGTTATAGATGCGTGATGCAGGCTTACGATCGCTAAGAGGGAACACTGCAGGCATCGTCCTTTTTACGAGTAAGGCATACTCTTACTGGCCTATAGGTATCTGTAGATGAAGCAAACGGTCACAAACATTGAGTCTAGGTAAATTGTGATTACTAGCTACTTTTGATTAACACGGGTCAGATGATAGTCTTGAGAAAACAATCTACAGAGAAATTTTTATGCCACCTTTTTCAATCTATAAAGGTAAATTGAACCCGACATGTACATGGCACTGGATGGTTGCAATAAAACAATGTAGGATTTATATGTAATATCATGGTAAAACCGCCAGTTGTCGCAAGTCACGGTCGAAAATTTACTATATTTTGCTATATAACTACGAAACAAATCCTGTTCGCAGCAAACGAACAATATTATGGGTCCGGGTTTCAGGGACCGTTCCTACTACCTCATTCGATTAACTCTTCCCGGTTGCAACCGTATTGTATATTTTATAGCCTATCAGATAAACTGTAGATAACAAACTTTTTCTGTGAAGTGTTTACAGCAGCTTCAGTGTACTGAACAAGAAATGCTTACCTAAACAACACACTCCAAAAAAATCAATTAGGCTTTATAAATATTTGTACATATATGATGAATACAAGATGCATACATAAAGCTCATAGAGGATAGAGGCAAATATCCTTCACAGAAGGACTCATCTAAACTTGGAACGTTTGCTATACTTTGTCTTTAAAACTGTATAAATATTGCGCCTTTTATATAACACGAGACTTGTTAGACTCTCGCGTAGTCACCAAACAGATTTGAATCTGGGCTGCAGGCGGTGACTGAATTTTATTTGAAGATATGCCTAGAGTATTCACAGGCTTATGTGCACTAACGAGCTGCTGCAGCGTCACTGCCGCTTTGCCGTAGACACTTCAGCTAGCTCCGGCTGCAGAGTCGTTTGGAGAACAGACAGACAAACTTCTGTGGCAGTAATTTTAACTTTCCGAAAAAGTTCTGACGGGATTATGTCGTATACAACTTACATCACATCAGAATATGGATATTGGCTAATAACTTGGTTTCACTCAAAATGGGCGCATTCTTGAGCTGTAAACAAGCCAGCAAACGTTGTCTTTACATAGAATACGCACTTTCCTGTCAGATAATAGTCGGAGACGATTTACTCGTTACTTCTTAGTAAATTTGAAGAACGAGGTACAGAGAGAGCCTCAAGGTTGTAACGACCTCAGAGTCCACACATCTAGCTTGTATGATATGTAACGTATAGAGGAAAATTGGACTATATGGGCCAGGGCCAATATGGGCTACTTCGTTTTTTCTATCAAGCGAACGTTTGTTTTAAATTTTAATACTATTAAACTTTTTACTAGCAAATACTCATTGAATACTATCAGGTACACGCGGGTCAGAAATTTACTGTTATCTGCGTTTTTTGCTACTTTTTCTTTGATCAAACGTAAATTGATCGAGCTCTACACCTAGGCATTTTTTTCGCTTTTCATCAAACGAGCGATAACGAAACAAAATAATCGTCGTCTTTTTCTTAGTTTCCCTTGTTTTGAAGCTGAATTTCTAAAGGCAAATGTAGGGCAAATTACATTTTATAGAAATCATTAAATTGACTTTATGTATGCACCTCAATTATATATGTCGCCCCTTTTCGGACACAAATGAGATCGGATACTACAGATGCAAACTTCTTAGTTTTAAATAACTTAAAGAACTTACTGGCCTCAGATTTGTATGCGTATCAATTTAAAGTTAAACAATGTAGTTGAGCACTCGTTATGGCACATGGCGCTGTTGTCAATAGCGTGTCATATATGGTAGCGACCGAAGGATTTTTGACGACGTTATCGTCATTCGGACAAAACAGGTAATTATGGTCATAGATTAGAACTTACCATAAGTTATTCTTTAAAGCAGAATCATGCATAGCTAGTATACTCACGCAGGCTCCAGTCTGGTCGGGTTAGCTTCGAAGAACGACGCGCATTGTGTTGTTATTATTCTTCCTATTGTAAATATGGCGGTCATTGAGTTATTCAATAGCCGACGTCATACTACGTGGCAGAACTTGGCGATAGATGAATATAACATTTGCCCTGTCTAACATGTGAGTCAACTACTAGCAGACAGCAGCTTCTCTAGCCATAATAACAATCTTTTTGAAGGAAGCAAACATTTTTACTTTTAGTTTTGTTAACTAACTTTAGCACATAAAATCATTGGTGCTCGATATAGCCGCATACCGTACATGCACACAAATGTTGCGCTTCATTTAGACTGGACAAGAGACTGGAAAACAACCGGCCGTTGTCCGCCCTTATGAGTTTGCGGTGTTGTTTCAAGGAAAACTGGCTTTTTTCTATGAGCAAGAATAGCGGTTCGAGGCGTTTCTGCTATAATAAAGAATGCCGAATGAAGTTTGTCCAAAATTTGACGAGCAATCCTGTATAGGGTGGACCATAAATTAAGAAAAATATTATAATTCAATAGGCTTCAATGAATAGATCTTTCTAAAATCACAGCCAGAATTTTATTATAGAAATATGGTATGAAACTTTCCATTACCTAGAAGTCTTATTCGTTTTAATTGGAGATAACATTGTAGCACGCTCGCGTCCTACACTTCTGTCTGTCGTACCGTTGGTTCATGAGTGCCTTAATTTTTTGGTCGTTACGTGATAGGGCATCGATAAAACTTGAGCCTTCATGCTTGCATGGACCTGTGCGATTGTGGCTGTTATATCAAGTAACACCTGCCTTGAAAAAGATTCGTCGTGGATTACTTTCAGTTAGTTCCTTTACAGCAAACTTCGGCACCCCCGCGCTACACTGCCTCGAAGAACTTTCAGCGGAAAGAATTCGATTCACTTGAAAAAATCGAATAAGGAGTAAAACAGGATTACTATATTCATTATCCTTTGCTCTAGTGGCGGAGTAAAGGATGAGGAAAGCAGTGCCCGGATTTGAACATAGGTTACCTCTGTGCCCCTCGTGTTAGACAGCAAACACGCTACAACAAAGTCTTGAATGACAATGAAGCTTGCAGGCATTGGAGGCCATAAACTGATGTTTGAACCGTAACAGACCAGCCTTTGTTGCTCATGTTTTAAGGAAATCGATTCTATCCTTATTTTTTTTTGTTGAAGTGTGCTAGGCAATACTTTAGTCAAAGTTATCCATTGTGGTTACATACAGAACGCTGTAGAATTACGTTCTCAGAACTTATCTTTATAGTGTCATCTATTGAATTTGTGTATCTACAGATTAGTTGTATTCTACCTAACGGATCCGTAGATGCCACTACATACACATAACAATATGACAGCGTGCCTGAAGTATCAAGTCTTCCTTAAATGACAAATCCAACACTATATTGTTTCCATACTGTATTTCAGTCGGTTTTAATGACGAACTCAATGATACCAACGGTACTAGTCAGAGAAAAGTTCAGCTGAGTTTTCTCCCTTTAAAATTAAAACATTCCTTGTGACCTAGATATTTACAGACAGAAAATTCAAAAAAGTGTCTACCAAAGGTTCAAACATCGGTTAGGTTTTCCAAATCCAACTTTCCAAAAATTGTACACGCCAGCTATATAACTGGAAGTTATAAATTATAGGTGCAACTCACAACAACAAGACAACGAAGTGTTGTCTTGAAGCTTTAAAGTACAATGTATTGTGATTTTTATAGCAATATGTGAGGAAAGCTATAAATTCACAGTCGCACAATTGTAATGGACTTTCAGTTCTAGTTCAGGTGGCTAATTAAATTCTACCTTTGTCTTTTTTGTCGTGAAACTTATACGAACTGATCGACACCAAAGACAACTGGATACTAATACTAACGTTTCGAAAGTACTATTAATAACAAAGGCCCGCCCGTATAACTTCTCTTGAGAATAGTTGACATCGCCAATAGAAGAGGGATTAGCATCTTAAATGCATCGCGTGTCGGAAAATTGATTTGGGAAATCTCGTCAGGCCTGATCAAACGCTAAATAGTTCGTCATTTTTTTGAAAGCAGTAAGTTATAAAAAAAATTAGCTCAATTTGAATGTTGCGTATCTTCGTGAGGGCTGTTTACTTATATTGAAATGGATATGCAAAAAGACGCCTCTATCGTATTGAATTTATGACAAGTACCTCATGAAGTACAAAAGGGACTTATCTTAAGTGAGCTTTAATCATTAAAAAAGTAGTCACGAGAAACACATTTAATGCAACATTAAAAACTATACAGAAAAACCAAGTGTTTGTTGCACCATTTCTTTTGTGTAATGTTGTAGGTTAAATTAATTACCCCAATTAAATTGACCCCAATTAAAGGTCAAGCGAACGTTTAGGTTAGCAGGTAGGTATGATAATTGTAACTTTTAAATATATCACGGTTCATCGATGCACTCATCAGGTCGGCCTCTCGGATTAACTTCGCCTTAGAAGTGCATATCTAACTTCATCTTGAACGCAGTGGAAAGTGTACAAATAGTTTGAACATCTCAGACAATTTTTAATACATACTTTTTCTACAAAGCACAGTGGGTTATTTCGTATGCTGAAATGTCAGTAAAATACGACGACAAAGCCACGAGCAGAAGTTACAGTCTAACTTAACAGGCTCATTATAATATTTTTTTTCCGTATTCTACTCTCAGGCAACTGTTTGCGTTTGTATACGTACCTTCTCTATATAAATGGCAGCGCCTTAAATATTATTAAGGCATATGTGTATGTAATATAATGGGTCGTCTTTTAGGAAACACTAGTTTGCACCAGTTCCAATGCAGAAATCTCGCGCTAAAATTACTGTGTTATATGAGATACTGAAGCTGCTCACCCATTATATAGTATTAGAATACATAAGACCGTTTACAACGCATCTACTTACCTTTTTATCTTCCCGCTGTTCTAACGGAACCGTCCATCGAAAAGCAGCATAGATTTCTTTTTTGTCAATAGTTTTTTTTTAGATTTTTGTAGAACTCCATTTCTTTTTTTGGCCTGTCCGAAACCCACATCGTTTCGCTGTCCCTTCTTGCTCGAACTCAACGAAATATTCACACACAAGGATCCGGCACCATCGACCCATTGCACTCGTCGTATTCATGGGGGTGAATTGAAGATAATAATAACTAATTGAAGACACTTCAAAATGCTATGAAATAAAGTTATTTCCCAAAGTGAATGAAAATGGTCGTAGCAGATTCCGTATTCTATCGTTTAAATTCTGTTCACATCTCCCGTATTCTGTTTCGATTGATATATGCGTTCGGTGAGTATTGAAAACACCCGTGAATCTCTCAGTCATCCATCTTCACGATATCTTATCAATGTTGGCCGCATCAAAAGTAAAGTAGTGGAAATATTTTGTGGAACACGACTCATAATAGAAAAAAAAACAAAGAACTTTAGTTTGTGTGTGATATTTGAAGTATTATGGTTAGTTCTGGTCAGGGTCTTGCCACGTTGTGGAGGCGATAAAAGAGTATTTTTACGTTACCGATAGACGCTACTGTGCATCTACTTTAACTTGAAAAAGTCTTGGGTTGTTAGACTCTGCTATTTAACGGTGTCGGACTACAGACTCGAATCCCTGATTAAACAAGTCTTTAACAAGAACGTTCCTCTTTACCGCAATTATAAAGACTAATACAAAAACATCCTTTCGTGCCTTGCAGAAGTCGTCGTCAACTAGCTACGGAAAGGAGAAATAAGAGCACGGACACATCCATGATTACGAAGGCCGCGGTTAAGTGTCGATTCTAGGCCTGTTGTTCTGGAACTAACTAACTTAAAACGATGTTCTCCGACTGCAAAACTTGCTTCGGAAAGTAGAAAGAGTGGTGTATACAGAGGATTTGACCATCAGCGTATGGGTAGAAGGGCGGTGAAAACAGGGCTACATAAAAACAATACACTGCCTTCTATATCAAACTAGAAGCTGAAATTCGATTTGACACTGGCTCCAGAAAAAAAAATTATTTTTCTCACTGCATATAAGTGCACTACATTAACATCAAACTAAATGACCAATAAATAAATATGATAAAATTTAAATTGATGATTTGGATAAAATCGAGTTTGCTGGTGAAGCAGTTCTCGGAAGAGAAAAACAAAATAGTGAACTCAATAGCCAGGATCGTTCTTAACATTTATGGACCAAAAGGCGCTGGCTGTCGTAGGCTCGTAATATCGCAGAATTATTCAACTTCATCGGAGCCACAGTGGATGTAGAAGACGATCAACACAAAAGGGACCAAACAATCCCGCGTACTGCCTACAGGATGGCCGCGTCGTGTACCACGCAGGCACATAGAATAATCATATCAGCGGATATGTTTGTGTTAGCCAACGCTTTTACTGGGGACCCGAGAGTGAAAAATAAAAATGACTTCGGCTTAAAGGCATAGCTAGCAGGAAAACAAAACGGACCGAAACGAAGACCACGTTAACAGAATAGCGAAACGAATGGTCCATGAAAACTGTTCTAAAAAGAAGTCGGGGGCTTCATACCAGACATAAAGAAGCGGCTAAATCGCTTGGAAAGAGAAATTGAGTACTTTCCCGCCCAGGTGATATCAGGACATGGGGCATGTTCCGAATCGGTACAATAGGTAAGCTCTCACTGAACTTTTTAGTTTACTGTGATCTACAAATAGAGAACGATGCAGTCCACACCTTAATAGGATGTCCTGCCCTTGAAGAGGGTGGAATTACAGCAAGAAGACAGGTTGTAGCTCACGGCTAGGATCCGGTAGGCATAGTCTCATCTGAGATGCCTCGAGGAAGTATGTCACAATCTGTTGACTATACATGCAGTGCTATCGACCGTTAAGAGATCGGCTCAGCCAGTGCGGCCCCCTCAGTACTGTTGTATTGAAGTAAAAAAGCCGTCTTGAAAAAACAAGAAGGGCAAGGTTTACAACAAACAAAAGCCTAACGGCGATACCGGATGTAGAATTCGAAACACACAGATCACCCGAAAGATAACCCTCGCCTAGAAAACCGTAGAGCTTTTTAAATGAGGATCTGAGCCTGAGGAAAGAGCAAAGCTTCAAAAGGCGCAAGGCTCATATCAAGGTGCTAATTCTGTCTGGTCTGAGACAGCCATTTCAGCCGGCAGGCTTTCGACAAATGCAGGTATGTCGTTATTCTTACCTGGTTGTTCGTGTGGTATCAAAGGTAGTATATATTTCCCTTCATCCCGCGGGATAGAATACTGCGTTACGGAGCGCTTTTCGTGCCACTCCTCCTCAAGCTGGTTCTATTAGATACGTTGACATCCCCTTCCACTTAGGGAACCCCGCTGCTCTAAGCTAATGCTATTTTGCTAATTATGAAAAACGATGGAGCGGACACACGACTGAATCTGTTTCCAAAACAAATGCGAAAATAATATTCCCAAACCCATCCACAATTCAATCCTGCACAAGTTTAAGCCATTGCCTATTTTTGTAATACCCTGCCGTTTACGGGAAATTGGAGTACAAAGTGAACCTCTTCCATATATAAGTTCGAGACACAATGCGGCAAAAATGTTCTGAAATATCGACGGTTTTTGAATTGGCTTTATACCTCGATATTTGGGCCGACCCATTCGAGTTCGCTAATTCTCGAAATGGCGTATTTTAGGTTCTGCCAAGAATAAGTTTTTGTCTTCGTCCGCTAATTAAATTTGCTTACATAACGTTAATGCTTTCTATCTAGGATTCCAGCGCTTCGTATATACTAAAAACAGAGAGATAAGTACCGAAAATGGTCCTTCGACGCGATTCGTGGCTCCAGCGGCCGAATTTTTAAGACGATGCTGATTCTTGGCATTTAAGGGGTTTGATTCATTTGACCGTCTGCCCTATAGCGAGCCTGCTGGATAGAGCTGATAAGCTAAAAGCCATATTTGGTATATCCTGGTTGCGATGACTTTCACTAAAATTCATTGTGCCGCGACCGTCTTTAGAAAATAAAAAAAAATAAACTAGAAGACTTGTTGTAATTATTGGAAATTTTAATCTTCCGGGATTTAACTTGTCCAGTGAGGCTTTCTCCTATTTTGGCTTAATCAAGATCATCTATATACACTCGTGTAGTAGAAAGGAGTTAGTTATATCGATTACTACACGAGCAGACCGATTCATTTAGACGAGTTATCAATATAAAAAATGGCGGTCATTCAATAATAGTAATGTAGGCCCACAGTTTCAAGCTAAATGTCAACAATTGACACATCCATTATAAACCAACTGTCTCCTTTTGATTCTTGGTCTTTTTTACCGCGAATTTGTTCTTATAATTAAACAAACATTTTTTTTAGCGGAATTGATAAAGGAACTTACGATTTATAGAAAGACAACTAAGATGATATTGAAGCTTAAGCTGTATACCGCGGGGAAGGCTTTCTTCAGGCTGGGAAACTACTTACAGCGTATTAAACACTAACTGTCAGCTTTATTTTCTAACACGGTAGTGATAGCATAAATAGAAAAGTAGAAGCCATAGACCAAGTAAATCTATATTTAAGAAATGGACTAAAGTTAGTAAGGACATGAACTAGGCCGAGAATCTCAGAAAAGTTAGATATTAATCTTAGTGACTTTAGGCCATTTTAGGTAGTGAACAAACGTTTAAAGGACTCAAAAATAATAGTAATTAAAAAAATTGTAACGCTTTTTCTTGGCTGTCGACGCAAAATCAATTTGTTCTAACAGGTAAATATCCCTGTTTCTTAATCATAACTGAGGGAAAGTTTCAATCGAGACTATAAAAGTGCTTGTGAATTGCAATCAGACCCCTGACTTTTTACTCCCCTTTTTTGATCAACACCTCAGACGTGTGACTGCCAAAATTTTTGTTCTTACATATTACAGATCCTATGAATGAGACGTAGTTCGAAAACACTAAAAGTATCTGATATTGCTCAGATCTTACTTCATGCAGGTACCTTAGGTGTTTCAGACATCAACAGGATATGTTGCCAGGCTCAAATAGTCAAAGTCTATACAGACTGTTTGTCACATAGCCTCATTTGAATACAGAGCATAAAACAGTGTGAGCAACCTTAGGTACAGTTTTAAAATTTCGAAGTAAAAATGGTGTGATTACATGATGCGTAGCATTCTAGTACTTTATCCTTCTAGGGCCTCGGAGTCACGGCCTAATAAGATTTAAATTTTACGCATTCTAGTTAAGTAATTCAATCAAGAAGCACAATATGCGATAAAACATTCTCTTAGTTAGTTGCGAGAGCAGAGCTTTATATAGGCATTGTCAAAAACGTAGTCATTTTGAATTTGCGCGCTGTTGTAAAGTGTGGCAAGTATATCCTGGGAGCCAACTGAAAGTATTCAATCAAAGGTATGCAACTCAAATATGAGCTGAAAAGCGTGTATACTATACCGGTTTTTCGAAGACGGAATCTTTAAAATGACGATCAGTTTCGACCCGGGCGACTTGCAACGACCTCTGTGATATCGCTAAACAGAGGTATTTCTCATGCTGATGTCTGGTCTAAAAGGACCGATATATTGAAACTTATAATAATAAACTTGTTAAATTATTGGGTAAAGGAAAATAATAAAAAAAAACTGTGCTTTGTGCAGTGCCGAACTATCGTAGGGATATATGTAATAATATAACAAGCCTTGTGCACTTTCGTTGCTATCGATGTACACTGGCGAGATGCTGTGCAAATAGGTCGTATTCAGCGGTCGTCTGTCATTACGACAATGTATGGAAGCAGTAAGAGGGCAAATCGTTGAAGCGAAATTGTCGTGAATATAATTGATATGGATGGGCAAAGCTGACTGTTCACGTATATGTCTCACCATACAGTATAGTTCTGTCCGCATTCCATATGCGATAATAGCCAATCAGGGTCTGGTCTAACGAGCTTGTCCTATTCTTTTCGTTGTCGGTAGCGCTTCAAGCAGATTATATCCGTATATGATGGCCCGTGTAAATTTTTTATTTGTTTCTATGGGCTGTCTTTATCTAGTTAGCAATATAAGCATAAATTATCATTACTATGTGATCCAGGAATTTTCATAAACAAAATGTAGGGCATATAGAAAATCAGTTTAAGTATTGTAATTAAATTTCAAAGGAACAGTGTACACGTTGCCCCACAAATGGAAACTGAGGTGATTTATGCATTTTTGATAATTGGTCAAAAAACTTCGTTAAAGCGTTTGAGAAGAGGACGTTTTTCGATATACACAATAACTTAGGAGTTAATAAAGTGCCTTAACGCTTTCTCTGTAAGAAAAGTATTGCGGCAATAGAATAAAGCCCTCAAGCGACATATTTGCCGCAAGTTTGTTAAATTGTTAAAAAACATCCACTTCGTTATAAATCCTCATCATAAAAAAATAGATATCCTCATCGCCTGGTACACGTTTTTTGTTCTCTATCAAGTGTGACACTAGGACCCTTGACGATTGCCTGCCGCACTGTTTTTCGCACTAATCGCCGTTTCAATTTGTGAGAACATAAGTAACAATAGCAAATACTTCATAAAGAAGACGCGGATACTCGAACTTTCTGGTGGTGTTAGCGATAACAACAGCTTTCCTTTTCAAACATATAGGACCATTGTGAACAAATGACAGGAACGCCTCGGATGTTTTTTTTTCGCCAACAAAAAAAACTATAGATAGAACTGAGGAATAGAAGATAATGTCTGCTTTGGATAGTCGAAGTACAGGAATTCAATGGCAGAAGCGAATGCGGAGCAGCTTCGTAGCAGGGAAAAAGTAAAAGACAACATTAATTTCGTCCATTGTTTGATTCGGCCTAAAGTATAGAGAAGCATTACATAAGCGTGAGCAGCGGCACGGTTGCTGCTGCTAAAATCAGTGGTTCATCCAAAGAAATTCGATTCCTTTTACTTTACTAACGGATGCCACTACGTTTTGATCAACGGTGCAAGGCGAATCGATGGAATATGTTATTAGCGGAAAAACAAACATACATACGTGTGAATACACACACATTTTACAAAAACAAGCACACATATTACAAAAAGTCACCGACAATCTGTTTCTTCTTCTCTTCGCACGACAGAGAAGACCCCAACAGCTAAAATGGATTCGAAGTAAATCGACGTACGCTGACTATTTAAATTTTTCGAAGAAACTAAAGCTTTTAACGCCGAAGTCGCTACTATTGTTATTGTGGCTTCTGCAATAAATTTTAGCTTAGGATAATGCCAGTATGTTCGATTTTTCTATCAGCGACAAATTCAATATTTTTACGCCGCTATACGTTCCAATGCACTAGCTGTTCGAATACTTACAGCTTACAGAAAAGGTCATAAATGGAAAAAGTGTGTATTATTATTAATATGGTTGAAAGCTCTTACAATCAATTAAAAAAACGTTAACAACAATAATCTTATTTAGATTTGACAAAAAGTTCGTAGCTACGCTAATATTAGTTTCACCAAATTTTACGTGCTATCGTACGCAACTCATACGTACGCAAAAACACAACAAGTAGAGGAAAAACAGATATAATATACATATATACTACGGTTCATTTGGTATTAGACAGGCCCTTACGTACTGATCCATTTTTATATGCCAGATTTATATATACACATATATATAGCCTGTTAAGATGACAGTGGGTTACCAGACTGGTGAAATATAGAGTATGCCATAAAGCTGGCAGACGAGAGCGCATCACGCTTGTTTATTTGCTCTCTACACCTCTTCATGAAATTATTCCGGTGAAGTAATACTCCGTAGTGATGTTTCATGTAAAAGTTTATGAATCTCCAAGACTGACGGCACTAGTGCGGAATCCCGTGCAAAGGCTTGTGCACAAATGCTTTACCTATCTAGACAAAAATTTTGGTAGCGAAAAAAACGCTGCTTTTCAAATTAATGTTTTGTACTGGGACACTATAGGAATGGAGGATTGGTATAATGCCCTTCATTCGTCTAGTTGTCTCCTGTCATTCAGCAGTAGTAGAAATGAGGGTATAGACGTGCTACGTGAAGTGAGTGAGTCAAACCCCTAAAAGTGTTAATTGACTTAGTAAACAGACTATAATATACGCGGTACACAATCCACGATAGCTTAAGCTGTCGAGTTCTTTTCGTATTTGCCAGTCTGCATAAGATCTGGTGAATCAAAATAGTCGGGTTTAGACTGATCAGCATAAATCCGAAAAATAAACAAAAGTGATAATCCTTTGGCCTTTGTAAAACGGCGGACCATGAGGACTTTACTATGTGCGATGGACCATCTTCTATATACATCTTATTAAAATATCGAGGCAGCCAGGCGTCAACCTCGTCTAAATTAGCGAAAAAAAAAAACGACCGAAAAACAAGCTTAACTTAGAAAAAGTGATTAATAGTATACAAGTGTACAGAAATATGCTAATACAACACACAGTCAACAGGAGGTGCACAGACCGAGTTCATAATTAAACAATTAGCTAAACAAGCAATTCTACAATACCGTCTTACTTTCGCGAACTTATAAAGAGGAAGAGATGTAAAATGTAGCAGATGAATACCGCCGTACCAGCTCTGTCACTCGCTTACAAAAAACTAATCACAAGTTGATCTTTCATTTGTCACAAAGGTCCACTTAAATGTTTCAATGACATCAGGCTAGTTTTGAAATAGCGCGAATAAAGGGCAATATTCTATAAATTGTAAGAAAACGAACGAGTTGGGGATATCAGTTCTTGCTAATTCGTTGTCGTGGCAACAAAAAAGTGTCTCTTGGGTCGATGCAAACCCTGTCTGAAACTGCTCAGAAAATAGGCAGAGAGAGAGAGAGGTGGGGAAGGGAGAGAAAGAAGGGCAAGCTCCGCGAGAGCTAATACACTAAACTTCAAAGAAAAGATTAATTCTAACAACAAATGAATTCGAAAAAGGCCGACGGAGACAATTTAGAATCACAGAAGAAGCGATTTTTACGTTTTGTTTTTTAACGACTGTTTCCAACACACAGACGCACACAGCATTTAGCGGTCTCAGCTGAACACGCAATATAAACGATAGCGCCAGCTGAAATACTACGTAATACAGAGAAACATTCAATTTGCTGTTGTTTTGAGTAGACTGCTTTGATTCTACAAAGAATATATTTTTAAAACTTGACAGAATGATGAAAGCTAAGCACTTTCAGTGCTTAGCTTTTTATTACCATCAGAAAGATAGTCAACCAAGCTACCGATCTATATATGTATATATATTTAACATAACACACAGATACCCATTTTAAACTAACAAGACGTGGTTTATATAACATCAGTTTAAAGAGTTAGTGAATCTACATGCCTATTTGTGCATCAACCGGACTGCCAAGTAATTGTGTTTTGAGATATTAATTGTAAAACTAAACAAGACCGTTTCCCCGTCCCTTATGGGGATTGTCCAGTCCTACTTTTCATCCTTGAGTCTCCTAACTTGATTTAAACAACATAAAATTTTATAAGAACAAAAAAACTAGTCTTAGTAATTTGTTGATAAATAGCGCTGAACCTCATAGTGAAAGGACCCGCCAGGAAAACATTTCTTTCAGCAGAAAAATTACTGACGATGAGCCTTAGTGAATGCAAACGAGCGTACTAGGGCATACACCACCAACTCAAAAGCAATTTCTGCTCGCTGTACAAAGTTTACCTAATAAATCAAAATCAAGTAATTAAAGTTGCTGCTAAACCTGGCCATATAAGGTCAATATTGAAGCGTCCTTAGGTGCTTTGTTTTCAAAAAAAAATCATCGTTTTTTTTTAGTTCATCTGGTGGCTCACGGACTATAGTCTAAATGTTGCACTGATCCAGACGTTACTATGGTCTTGCGTTAAAAGATTAGACCTCCTTAAGCTGGCATAATCTAGCATGACATATTTCCTTGACTATACAAGAATATGCTAAAGTAAAGGCCTTCGCCGTGATATCCACGGCATTATATTCTTAAATTGCTTAATGATTGCTTGGAAGAAATGTCAATAATTATCCACTACAATTTTTGAAGAAAATACAGAATCTTTTTGATTATAACAAGCTAGCTAACTTTCTGAATAAGCTAAAAATAAGAGATGCTTTTATAATGGCTGATAGTACACAGTTTCGATTACCCCCAAATGGGCAATACTGTTTCTTGTGAGGCGAGGACCTATTTTTAACATACAATAGAATACCATGAAAAAGAAATTGAGTCGAATGAAGTCTAACAAGTACTTCAAACGTCCTCTTAAAACGACTTGTAAAGTTCATCGATAATATTCTTTTTTCAAAAAAGCTGTACCATCCCAAAGTATCTTTTGTTATTTTAGAATTACTTCCTACCGCTTTGACAGAGATCAGTTCCTAAGGTGTGTGTAGGAGAACCTTTACCATGGTTAAAGAAGTTAGGGGAAGTTCATGCATAAAGAACTTGGCTTGTACTCGGTGTGGGCTACAAAGCCAGGCTGACCAAAAGTTAATAATAATCACAAACAAAATAATAAAATTTGACATTCACTGTGCCATTAAAAAATACTTACCAACAGTGTAGAAGTGTCTGCATGAAACTAACGCCTCGCCCTTCCATAAAGTACCCTTCTAAGACAGATTCTGTTAGCGCATCGTTGAAACCAGCCTTAGCTCTATGCTACTGTAGAACACGACGACCGCCCAAGATTCTAACAAAAATCCGAAACAGCGGTTGTTAACCATAACCTTTAGCACTTACAACAGATATGGTTTGTTGCCTTATTTAAAAGAATATGCCCTTTACTAGTTTTTGTCCACCTTTGAATATATGCCATGGATCTTGAAACTTTTGTGTAGCGTGTAGCAAAAAGATCGGGGGGGGGGGGGGGGGGTAGTTCCGATCTCATCATAGACCGTCGCTCTCAACGGGACTTTTTCTGATGCTAGGTTTTAGTTCACTCAGACCATTTTGTTTTGTTGTCTCAACTTCTAGTTACTTAATAATTAAACAGCAGAACAAAAAACAGCAGACAGTGCTCTAAATACTACAATGCGGGATGAGTAAGTATAAGGTAATAGACTGAACGCAGCCGTAGAGGAAGTTCACTACACTAGAAAATAACGAACTATTTGTACATTACTAGTTTAACAGAGAGCAATGATGCCAACAAAGCCGCAGATAATTAAAATAAATCTAGGATGTGACAAAGCATCACTTAAATTTCAAAATTTGGATATAAATAGAAAAAAAACCGACCTGAAAGCTTACTCTATCGGTGGAGTAACGGCATTCATAACGGAAATACGGGTCTTGTTAGATTGCATTGCAACTACACTGAGCACATTACTAATTTGATACCAGAGCTACATTCACCCTGAAAAAGCCTAAATTTTACGCCAAGTAGTTATTAATAAAATACAGAAACGGACGAACGTAGTTACCAAAACAAAAATAGATGGAAAACATTCCTGTTGGGAAACTCCTCCAGAAATTCCTGTTGGGTGAATAAAAGCAAGAGAACTGATGTGAGCTCTGATGATCGTCAGAGAAACCTCTTATTTATAATTTCGTTGAACCTGAATTAGCTGTGTGCAAAGTACAGGCCCCATTTTTTCATTTTATTCTAACAACTAACTACTGTCTTTGTTTCTAGCTGATATTTTAATATATCGGAGGGACATGAGGCTGTGCCGTCTGTTTATTAGAACACACCCAGTACGAGTCAAGCATTCTGTTTGATTAGCGGTAGAACGATATTGCTATTTGGTAAAATGTTTTGCTTCTTCAGCCATTGGGATATAGATGTTATGGTTTGAAATCGCACTTTCCTTGAAAAAAGCTTTGCGTGTAATAACATTCCCTTTTTTTTTTCGTAGAGTTTTAAACTTGCAAAGGCCAAACTGAACATTCGACACGTTTCAATAACGGTCCTAGTTGTTTTTATATTATGCTTAATTTGTACAATATAGTTTATATGCTTAGTATTTTGATTGTAGAAATTGATTTTTCTTTAATGAAGTCAGTTCTCTTTGTGGCGCGTCGCGTAACAATCACTATTGAAAACCCTTGCTTTATCCGTCGCGCTGCATTTTTGTAAAATATAGGACAAAACGTTCGATTCATCTGTGCCTGAGCATACGTACAGACTAAGCAGCAAGTTGCTTTTCATATTCAAGCGTCCTTTCGTGATCGTATAAAACTCTCTAGAATCAAGTTCTTGCCGTCGACAAAATATATTATTATTTGTCGAAGGTTTCCTAGGAATCAAATGATTTCCTATTGAGGAAGACACTCATCTCCACTTATTGACCCCTGTAGCTCGAAAAAAAGAAAGCGTAATAGGCCCTAAGCGGCAAATGGGTCGTCAGCGATACCAGATCAGATGACCATGCTCTCTGATATAATTGTGCTCTCAGGATTCCTTCGGTTGATCCTGCTGCCTTTTCGAAATCGGTCAAAAGGTAGCGTAAGCGCATTCATGCTCAAACACTCTAATGTTTTTTCCTTTTGTCTCTGTCCGATTTTCTAATAAACTACCTAGTACTGACAGGGATTCTTAAAGCTGAAGTCCTTTGTCTAAATTGATTTATATCTCTTAGGGCAAACATTCTGTAATTGTTACGGTATCCTCTTCTGTCTATTATCCAATGAACTAACGTATAGCACTATGGAAAATAGATGAGATACATCAGGAAAACAATTTGGAATTTCCTATGTAATTGTAAATATAGTATATTTAGCTCATTTTTTACTTAAAAGCATGTTACATTTATAATATTCCAAGAACTGTTTAATCGATCAAGTGGGTTATAACATGGATGGTGAACAAGCCAAAAATTGTTTTGCAAATGTAAACGAAAAAATGCAACGCCAGGGCAGTGCAGTTTTAATGATGATCCTACATTACTCTAGGGTTAAGTTTTTTTAACTTAGATTGTTCGCTTCTGCAATAGACTTTCCAAAAGCCCATGCTCACTTTCTCACACAGAATCTGAAGCGATAAAGTTCAAAAAGTTAGCGCGTCATTAAGTATTAGACAATTCCAATGTTACCTTGTTATCGCTATAGCATACCTTTTCGTGTTAACATTCTAATTTTTTTAATTTACCTCTGCTGTTGAATCTAGTAAAAAGCACCTACCATTAAGCACACAATAAGAATAATAAGAAAATCAATATGCAAGGTAACTGGCACTAAGCAACGTCTTATTAAATGAGCTAGCATTTGCAACATGTAAGAGTCGAAGTATTTTCCTTAGACTCTTTTGTGTAAGTGAAGTTAAAATGTGTAGAAAAATAACAACTAATGCCAAATTCTCTGAGAGAAAAGTTAAATCTATTAAGTTACCATTAGCAGCAGCGCCTACTTCTGCAGATGAGATCCAGGACAGTGGATGCCGGATCAATTGGTCATAGCAAAGTTTCTACCCCTATGCATTTGTTAAAGTTATACGCACGCTGAACGCATATCATCCTCATAGCAAAGGCGCTCTGGAGAGGTTAATTAGCCCTAGCAAATTGAGATAGATGCTTACTTCGTCCTTCTGTTTCAGTAGGAATAGCGATGCGAGTGTTAGCTTTACAAGATTCGAATGACCCGGCCAACTATTTGAGCGGTCCATCCAGAAATGCTACCAAAATTCCTTCCCTTTGTTATTCTTTTTAGGCGAGTCTTGTACTACTGATGCATAAAAACTGGATAAAAAATTTGCACCGACAATAGCTCGTTGCTCGACAACAGCTATTGCAGCTCGGTTGTGTCCTAACAGCTGAAGTCAGTGAAACCCCTTAAAAGCGAGAGGGAAAATCTAAGAGAGGGGGAAAAGAGATTTAAACACAGACAAATCGAAACAACAATAAAGACAAAAGCATTTTGTCCAATCTAAGTCAGCAAAACGTACTCTGAGAGCTGTCGCGTAACGTAATTTTAATTTTTAACTGCCACGTAATCTGCTTTTAATTTTCATGTATAAAATATATGTAAAAAAAAAAAAAGTCTTTCCTTATCGCTTCTTCTTCAGAAGCAGATTAGTTCAGCTTGGCCGTGTGCCAGCTAGCAACATGAGCACTTGTGCGTTCCATTCGTACCTGTGTATATATAACTCGACCACGCTTGGCGACACTGTATTTATTAATATATCTGTAAAATCTTTAACTTGACCACGTTTATCCGGAGGCGTTCTATAACCTCACGTCTCCGCATCGCACGCTAGCCAACGCCAACAGGTCCATATAGGCAGGTTTTTTTCTCGTTCCGCAGTACGGCCTGTTGTTGTCACAGTATTCGTTGAGATCGTGACTGTGCCCTCCGTCTAAGGCGGATTCATTGATGCTCAGTACGAAAGCTCGTACATTCCCGGCTTTCTCTCGCAATTCCGCAAACATTGCACTTGCGTACGTGCTTTAATTCACACGGCTCTGTTCAGAAAAGAGGACGTCAGCCAATGCACGATTTTGTCTATCTCCAGCTGGTCTAACGACAAATTGCGAACAAGGTTCTAGCTGATTTTAGCATGACTGATCGTGATACCGTTGGATTGGTCTAGTATAGCCTGGTTTTGTTAACGATAAACCCATCGCCCGTCTATTCGTTTTGCAACACCTTCATTAGTGCCGTCCAGTACAGGCTAGTCAAGTAATATGCCCTGACTGACGCATTGAAGATGGTTTGTTTAATAGCAGGAATAAGGGTTGGCAAATCCGCATCACGGCTTCCGAGCTTTAGTACCGACACACCTTGAATTTGACTTGCCCTGACAACCGCGACCTGCGGGGGCGCGCGTTGGTGTACTTTTTATCGGAAACGCCACAGGTGTTTCCCTTTGCTAGCTGCGTTGCCGGGAGCGTGTGTCGGGTTTCTTCTGCGTACAGTCTCTCACCACTCGGATTTACTTGGCATAGCAATTGACTCATATTAAAGTTCGCAAAGGTAACCGATTTCGCAGTTTTACGTGTCTTAACCACGACGGACACGCTAAATTCGAGCTTGATTGCCAGCTCATCCAGCTGTGGACGTACAAACTATTTGGCACACACAAACCGTTCGAACATCTCCGCATCTTTCCTGCAACGACAAATTATAGCTAGGGCGACTCGGCTTCCTTCCTTCCGAGAAAGGCGCGTAGAGCTTTTTGAAGCCGCCCCATGTAGTCGTGCCCCATTCGGGATGTCTCACGCAGATAATATTGCGTTTTTGATACCATCTGGTTGGTCAACTATTCGTTGTTCGACGCGCCTCTTCTTCACCAATCCAGCAGCGTTTCCACTTCGCGAGCCATTCCGTTGCTGCCACTAAAATGCAGCGAGCTAGTTTAGTCTTGTCGCTAGCTATCAGAAACCAGCGCCTTACAGCCATTACTCGTTTTACGGTTATACATCCGTAGTTGTGCATTTATTCACTATATATATATATATATATATATATATATATATATATATATATATATATATATATATATATATATAGGGTGATTTAACAAGATTAACGTTCATCTCGAGAAAAAGAAAGATTCTTCAAAGCTGCCGTTTTTGACATTTCGACGCAAATGTCTTTTATTCTCTATTGAAAGGTTGTATAAAATTTATTTGTGTACAGACGTCTTAATTTTAGGAGAAAATATACTCGTAACTAGAAATAATTATGTAGATATTAATATCACGTAGGTATTTTTGAAACTCCTTCTGCTCTCAGGGATTCGGATGCACAACATTATTTCTATTGAATCAAACTACTTATTTTTCAAAGGAAACTGCGGTAGTCATTCATACATTGAAAAACCAAGCACATTAAAGAGCTGGTTCCTTTTACTACGCTTTCCATTTGAATAACGCTGTCGCCGCTTAGACAGTAGCAGTTTGATGGCCAACCAGTCGCGCGACATTTGCTCGCAGCAACTCATTTCTACCTCTAATTAGTGCATCTGCTGCCATGCCATTGTACCAAATGTAGGAAAAACAGTTTTAAGTAATTCGCTAGCCTACCTTAGTCAAAGTACGCTGAAGAAACACATGGCTCCGCGCAAATGAAGCTTAAGTTAAAGTTTCTTTAATTTTTAATGGAAATAACGAAATATTTTTAATACCATGATAATAATAGAAGTACAGAGGGAATATGCTACACGATTTCAGCTATATATATATATATATATATATATATATACATATATATAACTTACTATTTTATCTAGAGTAATATCTAACATTGATGCCAAAAGTCAAATCAGAAATTCGGGGAGTCGGCTACAAAAAAGCAAAGGTTTTGAATAAAATTTCTTCTATCAGATGTCTTTTTATGAGATATATGCAGTAGGGAAATTATGTTAGTTTTATTTTCAGTTATATGATTAGGCCTAGCAAGCAAAATCTACGGTTGCATATTCTCTTACTAGCTTGAGTACTACTACACATACATCATATGTCACCTCACCTTCTAGAAAAATCGCTTGTGGTTTTTGCATCGATGCGTGTGTACTGTTAGAGTCCGTAATAACGAGGAGAACCGTTCTACCAGTAGCCAACATTTCCTTTGTTGTTCCAGGCTCAACACGAATACAGAAAAACACAATCTATTACTTAAGTGAATTGTCGTCTACTTTTCCGGTGTATATCTTAGAGAATCGTTTTTTAACGTCGACTGCATAGCACTTACTTTTATGAAGAACATGTATTACGAAAAATCTAAACATTCATAGGCTTCCGTTCTCCACAGTCGTTTTTAAATAGCCCTTAAGTTTTACGAATGCAACGTATACCACCAACAATCGAGCAAAAAATATAATCCTACAGGAGCCTTTGATTAACTATACAGATATCGTTTTCGTCCCACGCATTGAAGACCTAGTTACATTGGTTTGATAGGGGTATGCTCGACTAATGGCCCGATCCAAGTCTATCACAATCTTGACTAACTATTCTATATCTAAAACAGATAAGAAACAATACAACCAGGTACGTTAAAATTCATTAAACCCGAAGTATTTAGGATACTTACATTTTCATTTTACTAAGACGAATATATATACGAGAAACATGTTTATCCTCATCGTACCATAGCGCGCAAACGTTTCGCGGGAATTGCACAGATTCCCGCTTTACCAAGGGGCAATCTTCCAGAATTTGTACAAATTCTACGATTGCTGATACGTCATAAGCATTTGTAAACTTCATCCACGACTTATTACCTAAACTGGCCACCGTCTGTCGCGGTAACTCGAACGGCCAAATATCGGACGCAAACCTAAAAGCAAGGACTTGAGTCCCGTGTTAAGGTACATGCGCTCCTTAAACTTGTGGATCTAATGTTAACAAGGGAACTACACGTTGAATCTAGAAGCTATTGATCCGCTTAAAAATTATTGTACAATTCTAAGTGCTACTTGGTTCAAGCTGTCCACCAATTTGGTGGAGGTGCTCTACCATCTTGTTAAATTGATAGGCACATTGAACACAGAGCCGTCAATTTTTATTTAGGTAATTTTATTTAGGTCGCCAAATTATTGACGTAAATCTACAGCTTCAACATAGAAACGAACTACCGAATGACACGAAGGACGTCGAAGGAAGTTTCCTTGTTTTTGCCGGTCTTTCACCTAAATAAAGTGAAACACCAGCCATGGAAAAAGGCGGTCAGTTAAGTTTGAAAGGAGAACACTTATGTAATGTTACGGTTTGTGTTTATGGTTTGGACATAACATGCGTTGATACCACGTTGATGATAAATAAAAAACCCCACACCAGATGCCACCGACCAAGCACTCCACTGGCTGGACATGTCAGCGTCCTTGTTTTCTCAAACTCAAATTGGACATTTCTCGAAACATAACAAAGTTCGTGCAATAAGCCGGCGACACCAGAAAATATCCATACGGCTGAATGTTTTGTAAATTTGTTTCATTTCCAACAGAGGTCTACTTCAAAAGCAATAAAATCAATAAACTGAATCAGTACTGTCATCGTGAGCATAGCTACCAGTGATAAATTCGGGATTATTCCCGCTATGTCATGGATAAAGGTTTGAACTGACTATTGAAGTCTTCAGTTTTCAGTGTCAAGAATACTAAACGAATGTCGATATTATCAAAGTATGCTTTCATGTTTCTCTTTACAGCAGTTCTACGACAAATTGATACAGACTACATCTAGAGATTACTAATACATTTACATTATAGGAATTACATTTACTTAACTACCTCCAGAAATGTCCTTTCCCAGAAATGAAATACGTTTCACAAACGAAAACTCTGAAGGTACCATAGCCTAAACAGGTAGTGCTATATTTTGTCTTAGCATTCATTCTTACCTATTGCCATGAAGATGTTCTAAAGAACAAATTGACTTGGAGAGACTCTTTGAAGAATCTTCATTAATTTAAAATTTTAAACCGTCATTGAATGTATCGTGAGCTAGTTCGTTTCACTTGATCAGAAGCCGAGTAATAATGATGCTCTACTTGATACAAAGTGAAATGTACTAAGGTCATAAAACATATTCTACCTTAGCGTTGTTAGGAAGAATTGACTTGAACAAAGCTACCGGAGAATCGTTGCTGAACCACTATACAATAAGAACCTTATTAGGTGATTTTTCATATTTAAAGGCTTAAACAAGCGATTTCTTTTTTATAGGCAGAAATTAAACCTTTTAAACCACCCCGTCGATAGCACAGTCTCAGACGATGTGCTAACAGTGTGTTTACCTGCGATCCTTATGGACATGCTAAAATTCAAAGACCTATGATTATTGACCCCACCAGCACAAATGGTCGTTTTTAGATTGCTCACATATTGTTTCAGGATATCCTCACGTTACTTATTCATTATTCTATACTTGGCTTAGGCTCTGATTCATCAAAGCCATTTACACCTTAAAGAGCTTTATACGTGTACATATTGAACATGATATGCACCTGCTGTATAATTTGGTTTTAAGCTTTCAGGGTAATAAACTTCATAATAAACCTTCAGCCGAAAACATTCTGAACCGTTTACTCTATAGTCTTATGTTAAGGTTAGCAATAAATCCCAGTCCATTTTTGCTCGCTATATACTACACTATATTATGATACATACCTCATCACCGCACAAAGACGCTGCCGTTTCCCATCCGCCACTTGTGTAGAACTTCCAAGAAACACCATGCTATTACCATCTGAAGACCTAACCATAGCTGATCATTTCCTTATGCAAAGTTCTACTTATTTTATACTTCAAATGAATTGATCTCTTAACGTCTGTTTATAACAAAAATAAATATTCTGTACCATACCAAAAAGTTTCATAGGAAACGATACATCTAAGAACGTATGCACACCAAAATCTAGCGCTGGCTCTTCTTTTCATTTAAATAATGTTATATTTAAATAAGTGTTAATATCATAACAGAAAAAAGTTAATTAACTGTAAACATCATGTAAAAATATACTCCTTCGTTAACAACAGAACAAAAAGCGCGTTTTCAAGCGTAAGGTAAAAACAAGGCCTTGACGCGTTATAGTCAGTATATAACTTGTGATAAGCAGCAACCAGTTATTACCAGCTGCAGATCTCTTTTAAGCTGTATTCCTCTTTATCTGCTTGGTTGACAAGAATGAATGTCTGATGTGTATTATGTACAGAACGCAAACATTACGAAAAACAATTATATTTATTACAACTTTGAATTGAAAAATTATTTTTCCTGACACTTTACTTAGATTAATTTTGTAAGTCAGAGCTTCATAATTCTAACTAGAATGTTCTTAGTTTCATATTGTGAGAATCAATATATGTAGCCAGCGGCTTGTTGTATACTTGAATTCTAAGCGTACTGTCTCTCACCTATTGTATACACATAATTTTATTGTTTTCTTAATCTTAGTGTTAACACAATATCTCAATAAGCTGAATAATGAGTATTAATTTAGAAAGTAGAATTAGCTATAATTATTAGAGAGGGTTCAACACAATCAAAATGCGTAAATTAAGAATGAATTTTATACGGCACCATAAAAATGACTGGATACCGTAGGCGTTCAGATTCAATGCCTAAGATGGATATATAGTGGTCATAAACGGGTAGGATCTTTTGATACAGCCTTCTGTTGTATAATCACTTCCTACGCACCCATGTCCACAGAGGCTATGAGTAAATGTATGGCAAACCGCTACAGCGAGCACCTCCACTATAACTAGCATATATGACTAAGTTCTTGTTAATAGAAGAAATGGTCATTTTGAAAACATTCTATATGAAAACGGCGATCGATGACGGTCACGAAGCCCATAGATACACTTGAGAATTCTGCCTATGGAGCTTTGCAGGCCGTAAATTTCATAGGAAATGGTATAAGAGTACACGATGACGCACGCGAAGATGCACACATCGGTACGAAGCCTGTCATTGTCATCATAATACTGAGGATAACCTATCGGACAAGATGTCATTAGGACCAAGACTGCACGCCAGGAGGTTAATTTGCAATATATCTGAAAGATAGTAGTACCTCGTGAAGTTCTCTGCGAACACCTACTTAGCTCAAACTAACTATATTAAATATATTCTAAAATTTGTTGCTTGTGATCAGTTTGTCCGAGGTATATGGACATCACTCGATGTCATTTCAATTTGCCACTTTATGGTCATTAATACATTTATTGCACCTATTAACCGTATTCAAATTTTTTTGTTAGACTGTAATGATTTCAGTTATTGTGGGCGATGTACAATAGCGGCGTCGATCTCATGGCGTAGGCTCTCTGGAACTGTGAAAATGATATCGCAATTTTCGACCAGAAACGTCATGAACATGGCTGTCTGCTCGAGATTAGTGCGAAGAGCGCCGACCAAGCACGTGCTGAATTCATCGACAAGCACGTCGTGGTTCGAACGTTTCTCGTCAATTACCAGTAATTTATTCTGACCAACTTTATGTATAAAACGTAATAGCAAGTGGAGTGCCCGTCGGTTTTTGGGGGAAAGCACCAAATAAAGATGCTGTAGTTGGCGGACTACGAGCTCTTTGCTATTAGCTACCTCCCTACACGCTCGTACATTAGCCTCCGAAACGGTGCTAACGCCTGAGCTTAGGCTTGATGAGCTAGCAGAAAACGCTGAATTAACGTAACAACCCATCGAACTACCAATTCGTCGCACGCTGGCTGCTCGAACACAGGTTTGTACAAGTCGCTCGCATTGATACTGAATGGGTCGCGGCATTGTGCTTGGAGTTTGTGACCCGAAACGTGGCAGTGGGGTTCTAAGCGCTGTTCGTGGTAAAATCTTCGTTTCGGGATTAGCCGTAACAAATGCCGTCTCATATTGAAGCGAGACCGGCATTTCAGGCTCTTGGAGAGTTGACATAAGCGGTGCAAAAGCCACTATCGACAGCTCATACAGAGTACGGGGCAATATTAATTGCTTGCAGAAATGCTCCCGAACAAGTTTCAGCGTCTCCCGACGGAAGTTTGTATAGTTTGCGTAGTCCGGAGCCCACTCTGGCCACTTGGCTAAACATTTCATAGCTTGCATGACCAACATAGGGACATCGTCGTCCTTTTTCCTCGGAAGGACAATGCCTGAAGCGCTGACTTGACATATGTTATGGCACACTTCGACTGCTGGGTAATCTGTGATGTGTAACGAAAAAGCTTTCAGTATATCAGTCTGTGCCCTGAAACGACCAGGTACATTGACCGTCCCTGATGTAATGTGGCTGTGCATAATATGCTGTCCCCCAGAAGCAAACAGCTGTTGCAATCTTCGCCATAACAAATGTCGGGATAGTGATGATAGGTCTGAGAGAAATAAAAGCTCCTTAGAGGACGCGGAAGAGGTGGGTGACAGAGCTGGTGACGCTAGGGATGTTGGTGCTGATCCACCGTGTAACAATAAGTGACGGCCAGGATTCTGCGAGTGCTTTTGATACTGGTGTTGATTGTGGTGAAGCTGCCGCTGCTGCTGCTGATGATGATGGGATTGAAGGCGATGTGGCGTGACAAGCCGAGGATGGACAATATGGGAGTAGACTGCTGGCGTTGATGACGATGATGAGGTAGCGGAAGACGAAGAGGATACGTTTACTCCATTAGAGCTGTCATGTTGACTATTACAACCACCGTTAGTGTGATCATTCGCGGTAGAGCCACTATCAGCAATTGGCTGTCGAAATGTTATCGTGTAGTCACCGATAGAATTTCTAAAACGCCGTATCGGATCCGCATCGGTACAAGATGGATTTGATAATCCACTAAATGGGGCCATGTTTTCTTTATTGAACATGTAGAGATGGGTACTTGAATCCTTGAAAGTAACGCTCCGACCTCGAACGTCCTGAATAATCTTTTGCTCAACGAACTTCTGCATTAGCAGCGCCACTTTTTCTCGGTTTACTATTTGGCCGGCAGAAAGAAGTAAGTCACTGTTTCGTTTAAGATAATCCAACGTCCAAGAAACTGCTTCACTGCCCGAAAAGCAATTATCAAATGTTTTCAAGCCCTTTCGACGCTTTCTGACAGGCATTTCAGCCCGAACTGCTGCAACGATTGTGTTCCACACTTTTGTTGCACGGAACTGATCTGGTGTCGACGAAGCATAGTTTGCATTGTCATCCATTGTCAGACGGGTATTCACTATTTGATTATGCTTTTTATCCTCTATGTAACGATAAACGTGAATATACGGTTTCAGCAAACGCTACAATTAGTCATACGATGATATCGGTGTATCCAAGTGATTCAGTCGTTCTAAAGAGTCGAACAGCACAACGGTCACCGATCGCTGTGATTCATTCAGGATCTTTCCTTTTACAACAAAGTATCCCATCAATAGAACACGAATCAGACATAAATTAATATTAACTGTCACAATATTCACAACATTCGCACATGAACTCTGAATGCTTTGCACAGGGCAAAGCTCGATTCATACGACGGTTTTACTAAATACATCGACGCACCGCTCTTCATCCTTTATACTATGGGATGCGTCAAACAGCAAACCTCATCGCGGGTAGTTGTATAGCAACCTTCGCAGCTATCTCAGCTGGGGTCTACTGGTTTTGAATCCGGTCTCGCTTACGCCCTCTCTCCGCCACGCGCCACCAGAGGGAGACAGCACCGGTCCGGGAGAGAGCGAAGCTTCATCTCGGCGCGGCAAAATTTGAATGTAGCCAGAACAAACCGTAGTAGGCTAATATTGCGGTAGCCACCGATAGAATGGTGATGAATAGGCCGCTTCTCAAATTGAAAGAAATACATATGCCTTTCTATATTTAGTATGAAGAGAAGAAAAGTCAACCGAAAGTGGAAATTGAGAGAGATAGAGTGACCTCTTTGAAGCTCTACATTTACGTTTCGAGTTTTTACGTCCGGTGTCGCCGTTAGGCATTTCATCACACGGCTGGCTCCCAGCACAAAACAAACTCTGGTTATGCCCGGGTTCGAACCTAGGCCACAACGTATCCTAAGATTTGCAAGCAAATACGCTAATCACTACGATACCGCGGGGAGATCTGTCCACATTGATAACATATTGCGTATTCTATAGCTAGTAAACGAACGGTGACAACACAAATATTTACTTATCAGGTTCCGCTTCATTTATAGGACATAGTTGTATCCCTGTGATAATAATAAAACGAATGATGATATTTGGTGGACTTTGATGTACATCTTTACAAGGGCCTACGGCAGAAAAAATTAATATAGATTACTGATAGGTGAGCGTACCATGTAAGCGCTACCATTTTTCTTACAACTAGGCTCATTTTATTCCCAAAGAAAATATTGTTAGTACGACGTCCATAAACGGACACAGGACTGCACGCTGACATAAAATCCGGTATGCAGACTAATTCAGACGACGAATGAGAAAACGTCAAAGTAAATCGATTAGCAACAAATATAGTGGATCAAAGTTAATAATAATGATAAATAATAAAATAGAGCGAGCTATATAAAATAAAAATGAAAACAGTAGAGCTAAATACTCATAAGGTAACATGCGAAGGCGACGAAGATCTTGAGTACTGGATTGTACTTGCCATCAATGTGTCATCGGCACACAAATAACTGTCACAGCCTTACAGTGCCGTTGATAGACTTAGGACTGCAAATTTCAAATGACAAAACAAAAGTGAGAAAAAAGCGACGGATTTTCAAACTGTTCTATCATATAAACAGCCAAAATAGATTAGCACCTCACGCTAAAGCTATTTCCCATTCTGAACAGATTAGTCATCATTGTTTAAATGGAGGATCAAGTGATGTGATCTATTCTCCATATATTTGTGTCAAACAAATATCTTATTGACAATCCTTAGCATCATTTCGACATAAAAAAAAAAAAAAATATATATATATATATATATTTTTTTTTTTTATTAAAGTAGCAAAAAATAATGATTTCATTGTAAGTTGACTGGGGTCGCAAATAGGAATGACGCAATATATGCCGATGACGTTTCTACCGCCCCATAATGTAGGAGTCTGTGCTAAAGAAGATTTATGGTTTAACTTTTGCGAAAGCATTCATTATGTTAACTGAATTAAAAGCAGAACTTCAAATTATTCGACATATTCATTTAATTTTCTTAGTTTTTTTTCTACTGAAGAAAACAAAGGTTACCTGCAAAAAATCCGATGGCGTTTTTTCTGCCCGTCTGCTACTGCTGGTGCTCCCGAAATATTCGTGCGATTATACTCGACTCTAGATAATTGCATTTTCTAGCATAGAGGGAAAGGCTCTCT
>NW_019211456.1:50209658-50367984 GCF_002443255.2 Varroa destructor
ATATATACTGGATTTGTATCAAAATACTCGAATTTACTCATCGAGAGACTGTGTGTGAACCCGGGCCGTTATGTCAGGGCCGTCTTTGGTTCAAATCCGCCGATGTGCATATGGCAAAGTTAATTTGAAACGAAGTCATAATGCGTTGTTTATAGGCTTTTGATAGATAGTTGTTTATAATAAAGCATCACAATTTAGCAATATTTTCATGCCAAGGGTAGAATATTTTGTTCACATATTTTTAAAATAAACAATCATTTGGCTTCATGACTTGATTTGTGTCACTTGTGTGTTTCTGTTCAACAATTGTCGTGTGTTTATGTTCTTCGAAAATATATATAGTTCCAAAACTGTAGGTCATATATATTATATAATATTAGTGACGATAGTGTGTATCACCCGTACTCTGCGTTCCCAGCGATACAGTATACCAACCTATAGATTTATTTTTTATATATAAGGTCTGCCACTATGCATCTATCCATTTTCGTTGACTATAAAAGAAGTTTTTCTGTCAGGACCAATTCAAGTTCAGGTCGGGAAATGAAAAACTGAAAATCGTATCGAAAAAAATAGCTTTGTTAAAAAGAAACAAAATACATAGAAGTAGGAGTTTCCTGAAAAGCAACTATTACTTCAAATCGATTTTGCGCTTTTCTATGCGATACCATGATTGCCTAAGACTATAACGGAACGATGAGCCGGTATCACTAAAATTGAAGCTCTATTTAACTATAGCTTCTTCTACACATACAGTCTCAGTCGAACGATTCGGTTAATTTAAGGCTGTACAAGGCGATAGGTTTACAATATAATAAAAAAGAGGGACAAGTAGTACTTGCTTTACTATTTTGGCCTGATCTTGTATTTGGCAATCTTGATCAGAACTAATCGTCACTAACAATGCTCGTTTGGTCCGTTAAGCTCTGTAAACAACCGCTTCTTCGCCCTATGGTGAAAACGAATTTTACCCTGTATGGCTTACGTGCATCAACTAAGATAGGACGTTATCAAAACCCACTTACTATAGTCGGTTAAATGTCACGCCGTAGAACGCAATACTTTCATTGACGTAAAATAAGGCAGAAAAATTGAAAATTCGTACGAAGCAGCATAAGCATATTTCGCTGGTAGTTCGTGCTAGTTTTATAAATAGTGGAAGAGACTAGTGTAGGCAAGGGCTGCTTGAGATATACTAAGTAAGAAAGTAGAATGTGACGAGAATATTTTTCAACTTAATTCTTTTTCAGTCAAACTTCTAACTATCCTTGCCAAGCGGTAAACTCTCTTAAAGACTCTACCAGCTTTCCGCTAGTTAGTGGGTAGAAGTTGCAAGTGTGTAGTCAGATACTGAATTTACAAGTCAATTTTTCTCGGTTGACTTCAGATCAGCTCATTACTCTGAATAGCGCCTATGACTAACTATTAACGCCAGTTAACATGGCATGCAATAGTTCTTCATTGGTAAATAGATAAAACATCTGTAGCGTCAACTTGTTTACTTGATGAAAGGAGTAGCCATTTTTAGAAATTTCAAGCTCTGCCGACGATCCAGGAGAAATAGAACTGAAAGAAAAAATGAATTTCGGCTTGATACATACGCATGTAAATCAAATGAAGAGTGTCGGCATTAGGCTACGGCACTATAAACAATTCATTGGCGCATACGTAAAACAATGTGTACACCAATAAAATACCAAAATCCGTGGTGTTTGGTAGATAGAAAGGCTGGAAGCGCAGGGCTCACTTAATCAAGCAGCTAAAAAACTCAACGTTCGAAAGTTCCGCTCGTTTGTCCGCGTGGTTGTATTTATGTAGATCAAGCTTCAACTAGTTCATCGATGATGCGATTATGTGAAGATCTGAATTTTTGTAGTTAGTGATCGAACGTCTCGATGCTTCAATGGCATCTGTAGTGCCGGATTGTATTACTCGATGTACTTCGTAAATACATGTTTTGATACATGGTATATGTCTCCAAAACAATTTTTACTAATATTTGGAAATGTATAGCGCTCTGTTTGATGTTTCCTAGGGTTAGAGGTTGGATCTTCAATAACGCAGTGACTACCAGCGTTGGCAACCGTTCCACAGATTGCTTTGCACAAATTGAGAGGAAGAGATTGTGTAACTCAGTCGTAATTCGTTGCTGCAGATTTTGACGGAGCTCGACTGAATGAGGGAAATGGGTTTTGATTTAAACCTGAAGGGTTTATCCTTTGTTGTCTAATTTGAAGTAAAATAATAATTGTTTAATGAATATTATTTTGTCCTCTAGATGCCTTATCGTAAAAGCGTTACCGATAAATTCGTCTTTCTCGGACACAGTTAATGGATTCGATATAGCTGTGTGGCTTACTGTTGCACGTAAAGCATATATCGTAATGAACCCTTACGAGTTTCGTAGAGTACGACAGCCTTTACCTTCAAAGAAACATTATCGTCTGTTAAAACGCACGCCGTCCTACGGGGTCCTAGTAGTGGACATGCTGCTGCCGCGCCTCACATCGCCGCTACAAATTGGTTACAATGACGCTAGGACATGTTTAGCAACGTTACAAGGTTGGTCGACGATAATCACTATGAAACATATCAGTAATTTTCAAGTTACCTTGAAAAATCGTTTAAAAAACAGATATAAAATTAACTGTTGCATTCGTAAGCAAATAGGCGTTAAGCTTATAGGCTATCATAGCACAAACAGTTTGATGTATTAGAGTGTTCAGTGGTTCAACATACCTGGACCCATAATCAAAAGAATCTGCTCAACGGTGGGTCTTAACCGAAAGGGTTTTACGTTGACCATACTCGATTTTCTTCAGTTAGGAGTTTGAATTAACGAGTAAGTGTTGACGATGAAGGTGTGTGTTTAGACTTAGCATGGCTTCTTGGAAAATTATCGTGTAAGGTGTGACTGAATGAGAACAAGCATCAACGTAAGAGTATACGCGAGTAAATTTGCTTTTTCAATATGTTGCAATTACCTATTGCGGAAAATAAGTTTTAAGGTAAAAAAAATAAGTACACGAATCGTATCATCAAGGTTTGTTAATGTTTTGCTCAATTGTGCCCATGTAATGATCAAAGGCACACAAGACCTTAATAATGATTCCTTTGTAAAACTACGTGCAGTTATTTTGACACGTCAACACAAATAGACGGTAGGGAGCTGCGATGTAGGTGATTTTATAGGGACTACTCGATGCCAGATGCTACACACCGCTCGTTGTAATAATACATAAGATTAGCTTTGTAGGTATTCTCTTGGAAGCGGTTGACGCTACCTCAATGAATTCAACACAAAAGGTTCTCCCAGTTATCAACAATTAATTAACTTGCCATCATTTTCAGTAAGCAGTGATCCATACCGTATACATTGTATCTAGTTATGGCACACTCTCGGTTTTACCATGATATTTTTCCGGCGTCTAATCCTGGTCGAGTCTCTCGATCAATTGACGAAATCGTGTGCATTAAGTGAAAAATATGCCTAATTCTGGGTTAGCAGTATTTTACATTATTCCTCCTTCTATGATAGTCCTCAGTCTAGCCGAAAACGCTGTCTTTGTGCGATGGTCTTCAAGTTTGTAATGAAACTTTTGAATGGCATAAAACTAAAATGAAGTACGGAACGTTCATGAAGCTTAGGTTATTAATAGTTCAGGCACTTTTTCTAATAGCTTCCCTGTTACTATGTGATCAGAGGTAAAAGTTCAGAACGCTGAAATGCACAAAAAGGATTACGGCCCAACAATTCAGCATAAGGTTTATTTAGAGGATATTTTTTTCAAAGCAATAGAATTTTAATTCAGCTAAATAAGCTTTTGTCAAATCACACTTTTCAGTGTTCCACTCCTCGGAACGGCTTTTGTAGTATCTACTCAGTTATTATTATTGGAAAACTTTATATGAAAAAAGTAAAACTCAGCTTGTGAGGAGTGTTTTTTTGATGAACTGGAGATGTCTAAGTAAGGTAGAGTAGACTGAATTGTACGTAGAGTAGACAATAGCACTGTTTATTTCAAAAAAGATCAGGCTTAAATGGGTAACAAACTTTTCTTTCAAATGTGTTTGCTAGATATAATGAACGTATCTATTTTTTATTTCTATTCGTGTCCGTGCACTGTTTCTGGCGGCTTGCTCATAGGCTGGAAGTGATTACGCCAATGTAAAACGTTAGATATTGATACGCTGGTCGGCATTTCAAATGTGTTTTCTATGACGTCGTATTTATTTTCTGTATAGAAGCACAATGCGTTTACGCCAAACTGTGACAGTTAGGGCCTTTTCTCTATACGGCTTTTTTGATGGTATCCACGTGCGGAATTCAGTTGTCCGTAGCAAAATAAAGCTGCACTTTGATTGTGTAGATTAAACCGCTATTCTGTATGTTGCTTTCTCCCAAGCTTGGAACCATTTTGAGTCACAAATGAAGGGGTGGGTCCTTTTTTATTTTTCCTTTACGCGTGACCCTTCGCTTGAAGCCAACTTCTTACTGCTCTTTGAAGTTTCTCCTTATTGTGATTAATCATCCTGGAAAGGCCGTTCTTTAGGTACGCCCTTTGTAGATCTAATAACATGATCAACAACTTTTCTAACTGTCGTTGCCGACTTTTATATCGGAACGCTTCACTTTGAAAAAAAAAGGGGTAATGCATCCCACCCGTTTCATCTGACACGCTTAGCGCACATAGTCAGTGCTGCGTTAATGATGTCATATCTAATAAGGCCTAAGTGGGCCGCCGCTGCGCGCGGAGGCTTGCTTCCATCATCAACAGCCGTTAAACTTAACATATAATAAAAATGATTATTGTTTTTGCTCAAAATAGGCTTGTAGGGTCATTTCCCGCATAGCGGATTTTGTGTGCTACTTTTTAGAAGGTCTATACAGGTCTATGCGATTGAATTCATCTAGTCTTTAGAACCATTCCCTGGTTGGCAAGCAAAAAACATATTTCCAAATAGAACTTCTGAGCGCCGACTATGATTGAGTTTTAAGTGTCGTCGTCTTTCTTTGGCAGACATCAGTCAGAAATATTGCTTTAACTGACCTAGTCTTAATTTGTTCGTATAGCATCGGGAAGTCTTGTTTATTTTCCATACGCTTCGTATTTCTGTACAATTGATCATATTGCAGATCACTGAACTAATTAATAGTTAGTGCAAAGTAATATGGCGTTGAAGTTCATAGAGTTCAATAAAGTTGATTTGAATTCACGTTACACTTTAGTTTCAGTCGTTATTATTAATATTTATACTTTACACATTCGTGCAGCTTGTAGAGAAACATTTCACTTGCTGAGGGCCTGTCACAACGATCAGGACCACTCAGTATCCTATAGCAAGATATTTTGATACATAGATGTACGTAGCACTTTAAGGATCGTTGATGTGCTGGAATATCTATTTCAATACAACATCTGGCAATGTCAAAACTCTTCAGGGTATATTCAAGCATATCAGATCTGCGTACTGAAACAACGAACAAGTGCCACACTCGAACTGAGACCTTTCCGTTCGATCTGACTTCGTTGCCTCTACAGCGCCACGTGACCGAAATAAACGTTTAGAAACGAAACAAAAACTGAAAATAAACACGAACGATTCAAATACACTGAAGCGTTTAACTTAACTGGCCTAACGGAACAACTACCTAAGGTTCCTAAATACGAAGCTCTAAGAAATTAAAGGCCAACAAAACAAATTACTTTTCTAACAGACGTCGTTAAATTTAACAGTAAGCTCTGTTCGGTTTGGGATAAATCTTCAAGGGAGAGCTCAGTTCCTGTAATTAACCGTGCAATGGCAACTCTTAAACAGATCTGCCCTACTACGCCCTGTCCAAGTATCGTTCTCGTGTCGACTTTAAACTCTTTCTACCATAAGCACAGTAAATATCATTGTCTAGGTAGTATAATATATTCCAATCTACCGAATGTTAGATTTCCAGAATAAACTTGTGCAGTAATCTAAATGTACACTGTGGACCTGTATTTTCTGCGGACAGTTCTTCTGCATGTAGATGCAAGTATAATTCGACTTATCTGTAGCCGTAAAAGAGTTTATTATTCCAACTTTTCACCTTTAGCTACTGGTTCAGCATAGAAAAACAGACGTTATGAGCTATTTTTTTCGAAGGAATGGTTGTTTGGGATATTTGTGATATCTGTATCGTTTTTCGATCGACACCTGAACAATCCATGTATCTAGCTTGCGATGTTTGACGTAAAATATTGTCTAGTTGGGACCACAACCTCTTAAATTTCAGAACCCCGCTAAATACTTGTTATTTGCTTCGGGGTCAAAATAAAAAAGGCGTGCCCCCGAACAAGCGATATAACTGCATTCATGCTTTCAATCAAGGTATAGTGTTAACTAAAATGTTGACTTTTAACGTTACGCGCTAAAAGTCGACTTTTTTTCGTTGTAAAATACAAGCTTTTTTTTAAGTTACACAGTAAGTAACATATGTCCTTTGTCTTATACTTATTCCAAGTGCTTAACTGGGCAAGATCGCAGGCATTGAATCTGCGAATTCGGCGTGTCTAGTCTGTTAGTTTGTATAATCGGAATGGTACAAGGGGGTTGCTACAATAAATTTTTTGACTAAATCAACTACGAAATCAGATACGGCGAACGCAATATCTAGAATTTTTAGTAGGAAAAGTTCCGATTCCTATGTTCAGATAGAAGATCATTCCTATGTTTTGTAACAGTACTGATTAGCTAGATGAGGGTAGATTTTACTCAATTCTATGACCTTTAGAAGCATCTTGAGGTATTGCTTCCGAGATATTTCAGCCAATCCATCTCCAGTACTACAAAATGTAGACGAAGTATAGTAATCAACTATATAGTCATCGTTCTTTGTTTGGAATCCCATAGAGATTGAATTCCCTTAATTATAAGGAGCTGTTCTATCCTACTTAAAATAAGCTTTGAACAGCCCTTTGCGGTTGCTTGGATGCGTAAGTCCTTGGTTAAGATAACAGTGAATCGTGATGCTTTTAAATTCCGTCAGCAGCACAAGTATGTTACGAAAGTTAGGAAGTTGCCATCATATTTACCGAAGTAACAAAAAACAAAGCTAATCCTTGAGAGTCGACAAAAATCTGATCACGAAAACGTTCAATTTCGGAGATATTAAGATCGATTTTTAAGCTAGTAACTATTTTAAAGGAGTTTACTGCATGATGGGCCATCTGAAATCATTCGAAATAAGATCTGAGCATTGGTCTTGTCTCTAATCTCTTAGGCTTCTTTCTTTAACAGTTCATACTTACATCTGCTGGATCATCTCGAAGGGACTGTAGCTAACGGGCACCTCAGCAATTCTACATACCGAGATGGTGCCAATCAAAATTACAGTTGTTATTGACCAAAGCATATCGAATATGGCCAAAGCAATAAGAAATCAATCCAGACGTGCGGAGCGGAATTCATATCGAGTACATACTCCTTATTTAAACACGGTCTCGTACAAATATGAATAGAAGAGAGCCATATGATTTTCATCTTTAGGTAAGATTATTTCTTATGAAAACTGACATTAGTATTGGCAGGCTTCCACTGAAGTCGAACTCGGCCAAGGTTGATACAAATGAAATGTTTGGAAACTTGGGACTTTTCCTTGTGGAAGTAGTAGTTCCTCCGATTATGCCCCAAAGATACGCAGTTACAATCCTGTTAATAAGGACTTTAGCCGTGTGCTTGCAGTTCAAGGCCTTATAAATATATTTCTCCTCCAACACTGCCTTACTGCTCCACCTGAGGCTGATTTTTCTACAGTAGTAATTCTATCAAAACAATGAGGGAAGGCATGGCAGGGCAGGCACATCGGGAAGGAATTCGTTGTTTCAAGACACTCGGATCGTCGAATCTTAGTGGAAAACATATCTCGCATGCCTATACCAGTTCAAATATTCAGTCAATTCCAGCAAACAGTATCCCACTGCATATTAATGAGCATTTTAGGACGACATAATTCAGGTAGCTTTAGATTCAGGAGTGGTCAAAGAATTCTATTCGAAATTATGCTTGGTACCTGCTTCGTTACGGGGAGATACAGCTTTCATCTTACGAACTAACGATTCCAGAGTACCAATGTACCAAGATAAGTATAGCGATGTTAGCTTTGTTATAATAGGTCGATGGGCTTTTTAGTAAACATTTTAGTAAGCTGCGACTATCTGAGACTTGTATAAGAATTGATTTAATGTACTTATATTTCGAATTAAATAAACACTCGAAATGACATGCACATTTCGGGAACACTGACAGGGTTCAACAATAATTTTAAAGATCTCTTTTTTTTTTTTTTTTTTTTCATATACCTTGTGGAGACTTTTTGAGCGCACCAAAACTAACCACCATCCGATTTTAAGTATTGTATGCCATAGAAATGTCGTTCAAAAGCGAAGAAGCTGTAGAAAGAACGAAGCGTTCAAATAGACCTAGCAGTATAATATGACCCTATAGCCTGACATTTGTATGCGCCTGCAAAAAAAGATTCGCTTAATAGCCTACTTTTGGCAGAATTCGTACTCCGACAAAATAGATATCCCGTGTACCGTATGAACTATCCTAAGTGTCGCTGACTTAGCTACCATATGTGCAGGTTTATTTATGAATCTAATTCAGTCTAGATACCGCTAAATGAGCCGTAACGAAATTCATAATTCTTATAACTTGTTCACAAAGACGTAATATAGATAATTTCATGTCTAAAAAAGGTTCGTTTGGTAAACTACATTTAAATACATGCTGCTAAAGTCACTCCTGTAATATTTCTGTCAATTTCGACAAAAATACAGATTAGATCCATCAGCGTCTATAATGTCGTAGTATCTTATTCCTTACCTTTGGAAAATTGATAGTTCATTTTAAAGTAAAGCGAATTTACAACAGTGTATGCGCAAACATGCCGGTTTCAGCATGTCGGTGTTTTTTTTTTTTCTATTGATAAGCTAAATTTGAGTCGATTTATCATTGTGTGGGTTATTGTTCAATTTCAAAAAACCCATGAAACATGTAAGTATAGAAAGGGCGTCGTAAAAAGCTGCACAAAGTCATTTAACATTAGAGTTGTGATGCTGTAATTAAAAATTCGATGATATGAAGCTTTATCTTTTGATGTGCTATTGTTTAGATAAACCTAACATTGTAGTCTGTGCCGGCGTCAGTTTTTAAAGGAGCCTCTTAGCATTATAGAAGTGTTTTGAAATTTGTGAGTTCTATAGCTGCCGATGTGATCAAGATCTCAGTGCACTCAGTTACTTCTAAGAAGTGGCAGACTTCGCTGTGACGAGAAATTGTACCGACGACTCACCACGTCGGCGTAACTTACGTGAAAGACCTCCCTGTCTGTTACCTTCATCCTTTCATAGCATTTCACTTACTGGGTATTCGCATGGTGGATGTGATCGGAGCTTACCAGTGTTGCCGATGTCTAATAAAGTTCGTCCAACGCACATTTTCTATCATCTTGAGCATTGAAGCTTCCGGCAGTTATTGATTTTCGCTTGTCCTATCCCACTTAAGGGCGTTCCTGTTCTGGAGCTTCTCCACTAATCTAACTAAGTAATGACACGTATGCCAAATAAATGGTTATAGGACCCTGTCAGATCTTGATAGGCAAGCATTAGCGGGTAGCTCTGGCCGCGGGATCAGTCAGTACCAGGAAAAAGTTTGTGAAACGTAAACTAACTAAATATCTATAAGATTGACGGTATTAACATTTTTGATTATTAAAGAAGAACTTTTGCGATCCCGTTAAATTATCTGAACGATTTCGATTGGCGACATACTATAGACTGCTACGCCTAGGTTGCGGTTCTGCTAAGGCATAACTATGATGAGATCGTTGGGGTCTGGCTTCAACGACTCATTCAGAGAATTTTCAGAAAAAAAATTCAGAAAAAAATAGAAAATTCAGTAGCGCTCTGTGGTCCTGTAGCATTGTTTTTCATCTGTAGTTTCGATTGTGTCTGAAGTAATTATTCCATTTCTCGCACCTATCTCCCTCAAAAGACGCTTTTGCGGAGCACTGGCGTTTCCTTCTTCGCGTCGCTTGGTGACCTTTGGCAGTGGCTTTGGATCGAAAAAAACATGATTGGAGAATAAACATTGTTCGCGTCAGTGAGCTCAATGTGAGTATCATACGACCGCTTTATATGGGGTACTGTGCTTCTAGACAAAAGAGTTACCTCCTCATTCGATCAGCCGCGGGCTCGTTCCAATCGTGGGAATGTCACACCTTTTACAGAGTATTCTGTTTGCATTCTACCTTATATTGAGTTTGCTATTCGCGCGCGTCAAGATAAGACCATTCATGCGTGTATTAGGATGGATGATAATTGGCACCTGCCAACTTGTTTCGCATTACCATAAGGATTAAGCTAGGCCTACGTTATTATCAAAATTTTCCTACATTTATCTTACATTTAGTTGATTTATCGAAATACAGTGGAAACAGTGACAACTATCCCGAAGCTATAGGTCACTGGTGTCTTTGGTTTAAAAAAATATACCATTTTTTTTGTGCAGTCCATAGCTACGACCCAAAAAAATGTTTGCTACTAGTACTAAAGCAATTAGTTACACACCGAAAACTCTAAAAAGTCTTGGTACAAGTAGTTTCTCTTAATGTGTTTCTATTAATCTTTCGTTTCCTAGTAAACCAGTTCACATTCTTTCTACCGAAATTTTGAAGTGTTAACATGTACCCTAGGCTCTCCCAGCACCTTTTCTAAACCTCACCGGTAGTGGCAGCATTGCTTCTCGATACTCGAAATAGCAATGGTAAAATTATATGCTTAACGAGATCTCGAATGAAACAGCCTCTCCCATCACTAATAGAGTATCCCGTATCCACCACGATCAGTACGAACAATGCTGATTCCGTAAATTAGCCCTCTATTCAAGAGATGACCCATTACGGCTACACTGAGCTACAACGCGCGTATGACCTGCCCGCTAAAGAAGACGGTACGGCGTCTCTGGTCAAGCATTTCCCAAGGTCCAAGTTTTTTGGGCTGGAAGGTTGTTGCCATTGGTTGTTGATTTTGGGAACGTTCCTTCTATGATTTAAGTGACTTTGCTATATAGAGTAGACTTCGGTGCGACCTAGAAGCACGCAATTCATTTGTACATTGAGCAGGCAAAAAACCAGCACCAATCTTCAACGGGTCAGCCATACGCAAGAAATAGAGACCTAGTATTTTTGCCTACTGTAAGGTATGCTGTTTTTGCTTTAAAGAAATACGGCAACGACCTAAACAGCTTTAAAAAATAAAAGGTCAACATTACAATGTGAGAATGTATGAGCAATTTTCCAATTTCTTAAGTGAATCTGATTAAAGCGACCACAGCAATCTGCTTGGAAACCCATTGTGACACAGCTCTCAATTTCAGGCCAAGATAGAGCCTGTTAGATTGACAACTGCCGACCTAATGTCTACTCTCCAATTTTAATTTAACGGTTAATTGTGAACCCTCAATTTAATGATACTTGACATTTTGACCATTGACTATAACTTTCATGCCGATTTTAGGCCAGCAAACTGCTGTATGCTAACATGTATGTATAAATTTAACTAGTGTTGGGACGGGCACTGAGGCTCGATTTGGAAACAGGAAAAAAACGCGACGAATGCCGTGGCTGTAAGCAAACACAGCCGTATAAACCTGATCAATAACTGATATTTTCGTGATATCGTTTACCTATACAGTCTTTATAGTTTTTCGTCCATAAAACCATATATTTCTCGATAGATTAAGAAAATACTGACCTGCTAAAGTAAAGTGCTTCAAACTTCCACTAATTTTGTACTTATCTTTTCCTGAATCAATCTGATATCCCTTGGTGGATTTAGCTGTTTAACATGATATGGTTGTCTACGTGTCCAGGACGGAATGAGAAGACCTTTGGCAATGCGCAAACAGTAGGTAGGATATTGAATCGAGTCATTTTCTGGCTCCCTCTGAAGGAACTAGTAATATTTATAGAGCTGTATTTCGTTTCTCTCAAAAAGCACCTATGCGATATATTTTGACCTCGGAAGCTGCAACAATGCAAATAATATCACAGGGGTCATTAGTTTCACTACATCCTATGCATTTTATCCTTATGATCACTCATCACTGAACTAGAGTTGTAAGCGTAATTTTTTAAAAATTTACCAATTTTTTTCTACCCTAATTTACAGGATGTACGAGTTAATATGAGCATAATTTGGTCAATAGCTAGTTACCATTAATCCAATTGAGTGAGTTACAATCAAGGCTAGAATTTTCGATTTTGTTTGGTAAGTAACTCCGCCAACAAAATTTTTTTATCGTATCGTTTTTATGCACTTCTGTAGTTCTTGATATCACATAAATTCTCTCTCTCTCTCTCTCTCTCTCTCTCTCTCTCTCTCTCTCTCACAAAGTTCTCGAGCTAGAGTAAGAAATCAAGTGACGCGGCTTACTATTTAGCTACCATCGTTGTAATGCGATGAGTGAGCAAACGCATTGTCGTCGTCGTCGTCGTTCATCTGGAACAAAACCCACATAATTCGAAACGATGGTAACGTCGAAATGTAAGCTGAGTTTTATGCTTTGCTTACTTCTAGGGTTTTTTTTTCTACGTCCAAGTCATATAGATGAAGCTAATACTTCTGAAAATTTTAACTGGTCGTTTTCAGGTCGAATTGATTTTCCCAGATTGATTTTTTTTACATAGTGTTTTTCTGTCTGTAAAACGTGTTGTTGTAAACGCTGATAATCTATGTGTGCGGTAAGGGACTAAATATGTTTAAACAGAAATAAAAATAAGCAATTACTAAGGAAATATTACTATATTTCGGTTAATTCCGCACTACATAAAAGCTTCGTAGGTTCTGTGGTCGTATATCGGTATGAATCAGATGGGGTTAAGGTTTAGCTTCAAGGCTGAACAATGAGCTCATAGCAGCTCGAGATTAAAGCTGTCAAAGGGGAGCTTGCTACATTGGTGAAGCCTGATGAGGTTCCTTGCTCTATTAAATCCCATATTCGAAGGTCTACTGGCGACCTTTAACGAGCAACATTTAGATACGTCCTTAGATAGAAAAAACAGTATTCGTTAAAATTAAAAATTCACAAATGCCAATTTATAAAGACTCTGTCTACTCTTCCCTGAAAGTTTGTTCAATAAGTATCTCTGAATGAGTTTCCGTTTTTGTTTAGTTGCTATTTCATATGTGTATCTTACACATGTGTATGCACTAATAGTTTATCAGATCTATAGAAACTCAAGTAGTACTGAAACAGTTGCTCGACCTTTGACAAATGATGGGGATTTTGAACTGGCATGACACACAATCGCGCGTAAAGCTGCTGCTGGAAGGCTTCGAATCGATTAGGTTATTATATGGAATAGCCGTTTTCCTTATTAACCCAACTCCCTAACAAAAATGGACAAAAGAGTCATCAGGTAAAGATGACAAGCGCTAGATATAACGGTCGATGTCTCCTCCATACTGATGCACTGGTAACATGTTTGCCTATCCGTAAGCTGCTAACGAGAAACCTAGTGTTTGCCTGACCTAAGACAGGCATAATCGTTTCTTGCTGCGAGCCAGACGTACAATTCAGCGCCTAACGGCGATAACGGACGTGTCACTCTAATGTAATGATGCTCTACGTAACGCGTCAAATTTTGGCTAGACATTGTGCAAAATGAATGAGCCTTTCAAATTATTACATGATAAACTAGTTAAAAAATTCAGTGACTGCTGAAATTATTTTTCAGATTACATCTAAATGGGCTTGGTGGCATTGTGTGATGTCCGCTAAATAAAAAACCTTGTTTTCACTATACGTGTGCAATAACTTGGTAATATATATTTGCCAAAATAAACAAATATACATACATGCATGCTAAAAGTTCAAGGATCTATCTCTCCAGGCACGCTAGAAGTCGGCAATAGAGAGCTTTATTTTATAAGATTATATAACCCAAGGCATCTGTTTACTGACGTGGTACGAAAGATGTCACCTATGAGTGACTGTGTGCCAGCCAAAGATAATGAGATAATTTACTTGTGGAAACACATCTGTATTTTTCGTTCAACGCATATTACAAAATAGTCAACATTACGATTATCTTCAAGTTGCAGTCAAGTTAATTTATGCCGTTTTATGTCCTGCTATATCTATGGAATAAAGTTTAGCAAACAGAGTTGAAATAGTTCGGTGTCTTATTAGTTACTGTTCGAAGCGTAGGATATATCCAAGTAGTTTGTAACGATGTAATAATAACTAGTTCGTCTATATACTAGGTCCAAATCGAGACGGAGTACAATTTTACATGCAAATCGACCTCGAACCCCCTTAAGCAATGCTGTAAGGACAACAACATTCTTCAGTAACACCTCCACAAATTAGGCGACGGTCTTCTAATTCTGAAAACACGATGTTTTAGCTTATTATCAACTGTATCATCATTCAATGAATCTTGAAGACAATGGCTACATTTTTTACTTTATATCATCGTGTAGCTAAGAGGTAGGGCACATGTTTTCTGACTCTCATAAGCCGTAAGTAGCTTAAAAACTACGTTCAGTTAACGTTTTTGTTATTTGTTCGACGTTTAGCTAGGACCAGTTGATTTAAACAGATTCTTATCGTATGCTCAGTTCTTGGTTGAAGCTAGAACTAGTCTAGTACCGTCAAATATTTAATTCAATATTTCTGAACATTGTTTGCCCATTTCTTTCTAGGTTAGGTATGAAACCCACGACCCACCTAGCTAGAAACTACGCATAGTACTAGCGAGTCCTTTCAAGGCTTTTTAATTGACAATAATCGACCTCTTTGGTCACGATCTTGACCGAATTTGAAAATGCGGTGAGCTACTTAGTCCATTCACGAGCGTATACTTCTGTTTGTTAGCACATATCCCCTAACTAAACAGAACCTATCATATATTAATCTTGAATCATGTACGTAATATGTAAATGGAAAGATCACGCACCTATAACGTGAATAAATACATAAGTAGCTCTACAGACGACGTGGGTGCGATAGAACTGTTTCAAATGGTAAGTATTCTAAAGATTTATTTCGCTTCTGTTGGCCTCACGTCCTTCTTGTTGGCATACGTTATTGTCAAATAGCGTTTTTGACGAGAGACTGGACGGAAAAATAAGTGCTGAGTGTAACTAGCTAACCGACCGAAACCGTCATTGATAATTTGAGTCACTGATGGCCAACATAACTCAAGTGCCCCTTTTATTTGGGCCAGAGTCTTTTCAGTCCACAGAAACGTAGCCGATTTTCAGGAATAACATGGTCGCTTTCATTAATAGAGGAATATTGGCTACCTGGCGGGCCGCGGGAGGAGTTTCCCCTTACCTACTTTCCTCCTTTCCTTTCGGGTATCATTGGGAGAGAGTTTTCTGTTTTAAATGTTCAATGTAAAGTTTTTTTTTCGATTCACTTATCAAGGCAAAAAGATGAAAATGTTTAACGTCTCTAAAATACATTTTCTACGCGTCTGAAGTAAGAAATCGTGGATGTGAGCAGTGTTACGGTTAAAACTGCTGTTTAGAAAGGAGTTGCGCTACCTGTACATTGTGTGAGGGATTAAGTCCTGTGTGTTGATATGCTCCGTGGTATTGTAACATGAAGCTCACACATCGTTAGAACAACCAGATGGACCTCAACAAGGACAACAAAGTAGTTTCAATTGCCTGCTTCAGATACCGAACACAGTGCTTCTATTGTATGGAGCGAAAAAAAAGAACCAACCTTTTCTAATACACTCCGTTACAAGTATGTGGCGTAAATTTGAGGCTCGTTAAGTGTGGCTTCTTGGAAAATGTTAGAAGGTAAGGTTTGAGAGCGATTTCGACGAAGAGCACCGTTTCACTCAGTAGAAAGCTATACGTGCTACGAAAAATCGGCGAAAACTTGATAATTTTGGTGGAATCGGTGGGCTCAAGTTTATGTGCCAGAATTTTCTCAGCGCTGTCTTGTAGATTAAACGTTTTTGCGAATCGTCTTTCGTTTGCCGTTCCTACACAGTTGGGCCTGGGGCGTCAAGAAAGGACATTTCTAGTAGTGAGGGTAACAGTATGACAACTGTTTAATTAGGGTCGTGCTTAGCCTTTATGAGAAAGTGATCCGAGGTATGGTACAGCTGCGGCCGAGGATAACACTTCAAAGACAGGTACACTCAGCAACAAGGACTAATCATAATTAGTTAGAATAACGCCATGGAACGTGCTCCACTTTCTGAGAAAGAACATTCTGTAACGCCACTTGTCAATCAAAGCGGCCCAAGCCTTGGAGACATCAAATCCTTATTTAAATCTTATTGTTGTGAAACTGAACAGCAACGTCGCCGTGGTCCAGCATCATCCGCTCCTTCAGATCTCTGGTCTAAGCATATTATTCTAGCGAACAGAACTCCGTCATGCATCGGAGTTTCTTAGGTTGAGTCTGCAACAGCAGTGTGTTATGGTGTGGTATGTACCGATTAAGCGTCATCTAAATGTGCAGAACCCCAGCTTGCCCTATGGGTCGGCCCCGAATTGTATCAAGAATATTATGAGCAAAGAAGAGGTTCTTTGTGAGTCTTAGAGTACAAAGGATTTAAACCTCAGCACTTTGCAGCCAAAGGGGAAAAAGGCGATAGAGGCTTTAGCAAGTAGCAGGGGATGTTGAATCCTCGAAACGATGTCGGGCACATGAATCGCAAGCATCACTGCCCCAACGCGAGCCGATCGCGACGAGGGGCCCAATAGCTCGCTCTAAAAAGGGGCATTTGCAGTAAAATTTCGAGTAAGGGTAGCACTCTCCTTCCTACAGGGTACAGTTAACTCAACAACTGAAAATTCAAGATTGTCAAAAGCTGATCATATGTTGGGGTGCCAGGCATGTGATAGCGATTTGTTCGATTGTACCATTTTCGCTGGTGAAACTTATTTGAAGCTGAACTGAAGTGGAAAAACGAAATTGTCCTATCAAGGATGGCCATCGAACAACGACTTCGCGCACTAAGGATCAATATACGGAACGGCCTGTAAAGCAAGGACATCAATGGGGCTATTGCTTTCAGCATGACAATGGGATGATAGTACCAGTTAGTGGCGATCGCTATTATGAAATGTTGCATATTTTCTTGAAGACCGAAATTTGGACATTGGATGTAGGCAACGTTTTTTTCAACAGGATGGGATAACTTGTCACGTCGCGCGGGCAATAATTAATCTGTTTGGAAGCGTGTTTCTAGGTCTGAAAGGGATTTCTAGGATTCTGAGGTGTGAAAAAAACACAGGCATTGTGATCTAACGCCTCTTAAATTTCTCCGGCCATATAAAAAACGGGTATCAGGCAACGCCCTATTCGTAAAAACAGTTGTTGAAATATATGCCAACCTATAGCGAGCCGTGATACAACATTATCCGAAAAGGATCCAATTACGCAACCAGCTCGTGGAAAGACATTTGCCTGACACAGATTTCTCCATCTAATGCGCATTAAGCTATACAGGTTTAACCGCTTTGTCATTCGTGTTCTAAGCTGACAGGTCGAAGATAGTTTGAGACACAGGACATGAATACTTCGAGAAGATGTCCTTAAACACTAAAAAAAAATTGGAACTTTAGAAAGGAAAACGTTTTGTTTTTTTTCCTTGTAATTATTTGTATGTACAGAAAATCTTTGATATCAATAGGTATTTACAGTACACATGTCGTGGGCTTCTGGAAAGCTCAAATATGAAAGAAAGGCCATGAATATAAGGGACCAGTAAGATGACTTGGGTAATGCTCGTTTTATGTACCACTAATCTAAAAACAGAGCTGATGACTGCTCAACCTCTTAGTTCTAGCCGGGCTAATGCTACCAGGCTTTGGAGAAAGTATTGACCGTTTTAAGTCGAAAAAAAAAAAAAACGCGCCATTTTAGTCAATGATCCCCTGTGACTGTCCTGGTAACACCATAACATCCACAACTTCTGGGTCGCACGAAAAGGTGCGACAAATGCGTCCCTTCAACAGACTATATTAACAAAAATTATTAAGGTTATTTTGTAGAGACCAAAATAAATAATAGTCGTTAAACATCCAAGTTCTCTTGATTCTTGCGAGGTATTTAAGGGTGTATGTATTCTGGCATTGTCATGCTCGAAAATGTTTTTCTGTTTACTGCTGTCGGTCGATTTTTTTAATCGCTTATTGTAACCTCGTTATTTATTGACGGTAGAGGTCCGAATCAAGCGTTGTGTGAGAAGGCAATTGGCTTCAGTGTACACTTTGGCGTAGATAGTAGAGTACATTTTTCTTTGCACATTATTCTCGCATGTGATCTATTTTTCACGCGTAATCAATTGCTTTAGAACTCATTTTCATATTTCATTGCGTTTCTATAGGTTTTCGTAGATGGCCACATAGAGAGAGTAATTTTTTGACGTTAACTTCATCGAACTTTCTTTTTTCTAATCGTTTAATAGAAAATGTTGTGTTTTTTTGATAATATCGTGGCTACTCGATCTTATACAGACTTCATAATAATTTTATCAAATTCTTTTTACAACTGGCGCACCACTACGAAAAGCATCTTTCGTATCGAAAGCTCCAAAACAGAAGCAACATGGTTATTTTTTGACCGTTTTTTTTTTTCAATAACGCATCTTGGCCATATACAGCACAATTTTTTTCACACACACGCAGCTCTTTCTCCCAACATAACGGAAAAGAATTCAAGATTTCTCCTACTGCATAGGAGTTTTGCAGATATATTAAAATTGTCTTCATTGATCTACATGTGTAACTAAGTATTTTTTGAACGTCAACAAACTAGCAAAACAAGGGTTAGTAAAAATCGTCTCTGACAAACGTTTTGCCTATTTCATGGCCTGAATGAGGTTTTTGGGAGCATCAATAATGTATTCCGATAATTGGATTGGATACTTCTTAATGAATGGCTTTTGAATAAAACAGATTGCTCTACCGGCTTCCATGGATCGTTCGGTACATTTACGATTTCTTAACTAGTAGTAGTTAACGATTTCTAGTAAAAGGAGAAACAATCTCCAGTGGGTGAGAGACCCAGACCGAACTTGTGAATTTCCGAAAAAAAATGAGAGCTAAGAACGTATATAATTATGCATTTTACCTTGTTTATCATTTCGAATAGCTAGACGATACGTGTTAAAACAAAAAAAAAAATATATATATATATAAGCTGATTTTTCTCGTCTAAAATAATTATGTAAGAAAGAAACGTCGTTATGTTACTGGAGTAACGCCAATCTGAGTTTTTTCAATATAAGCAAAAACTTTTAAAAACGAGAGACACTTATTTCTGTATGTTCCTTTAGAGAAACAAGCAAGAGGTTGTTGACGCCTTTTACGTGCCTTTGGTTAGTTGTGTAACAATAGACCTAACTGTAAATGACGGTATGCTTTCCTCGTTTTGGACTACCACATCGCGACACTCCTCATAAAAGTAATAGTTAATTGTTTATATAATAGCGTTTTGTTAGCCGAGGTGCTTCGGCTTACCGGTTGTATCTAGAATCCTCATTGGCTGGCATATGCTCCTTCTCGGACGATTCCCGTAAAAGTGCAATGATAGCGTGTTTACCTCTTTAACTTATTAAGGCGTTATGGTCTAAGTTCGAATGAACGCTGTAGAAACACTTTGTGCTGGTAAAATCCGTCTGAAGCAATGCCTGTCAGCGGAAGTACCGGACGTAAAGTTCGAAACATTGACTTATTCCTATCTTGACGATCTAGCAACGTTGAGTGTCTAGGCGTGTACGACGGCATATAATATACAATATGTGAGTGTTCGCCTGCGGAACCCATGGAGGGCTGCAACGTATTTATTATCATACTTCCCCTAGAAACAAAAAAATGAGGCATTTGACTTGTTTATATGTTGCCCTACCTTTTTACCTATTAATGCGTTTATTTAAAAACAGCTTCTCACAGTTGTAGTATAACAGGTTTAGTTACCGGACAAAATAACAATCTATCTTTTGCGCAGGCGTATATGCACTGAAGTACATCGCGTGTATTCAGAACAAAAAGCAACTGATTAGGGTCAGGTTCGGAGAATTGGCGGCGGCTTGGCCTTAGCGGCCGATGTATGGCTTCCGCTAAGTAACTGTTAGCATATCATTACATTTAAGCCCTTCTGCCGATGTGGCTTCTCATTCGCCTGGTCCTGAGTTTCTACTATATTGATGAGCTCTTAACGTGACAAAGTAGAGTTCCAAATTTAGATTACCCTATTTATTGTTTAATTGCCATTTTGAAGTTTATTGGCCACCAAGCAAGCTCGTAGTACTGGAAGTGACCCTGAATATTAGTTGCCATAGGTTACCAAAATATTCCGATTGATATAACAAAATTTACAATGGTCATTTTTACTCCAACTGTAGAAACGCATAGCTCAAAAGTAAAAGCCTACAGCAGCTAGAACTTCTGCTAAGGAATCAATGCATTTCTGCCACGAAAATGAGCACAATATAAAGAGCGTCCCTTGTTTCGAAAGTACTAATTTACGAGAGCGTTTAAATCTCCGAGGTCTGTTCGGCGTCAGAAGAACTACCAGGAAGAATTTATCTCAACTAGTTCTATTGATTATTTATATGATTTTATTAAACTAACTGTATTATTATTACTATATTCCGTCCGTAGAATTAAAAAGCTTACATCTGCAGAAAACCTAAAAAGCCTCTCTCTACGTTTTTCTCAGTCAGGACGTTCCATAAACAGCTGCGTTGGTCAAAGTTACTTTGAATTGACTAGACTGAAATGATTCAAGTAGTCGAAGGGAAGTTTTTTTATTTTTGTAAAATATGCCAGTAGCAAAAGATATTTCAATTGCTTGCTCATATACCGTTGTTTTCGTAGACCGTACTAGGGATACCGCGATCGACGTTCGTCATAATAGGGTAACAAAGTAGCCAGCTGCGAAGTCCTACGTTTAAGCCAACATTTCATTTTAACTAAACGCAGTAGCAGCAACTGCAGCATGAAGATGTTGAATTCAATAGACAAAAAAAAAAAGATTTTCGCATTTCAAATGAAAACATTTGCAGACTGCATGAACTCCCATGGGTAGAAGCGTCCCCAGAAACCCAGAGAAGGCCGCCGGTATGTAATATCACTATTGAGATAATCGGACGTCGTTTTCTAACTTGTATATACATCACTTTTGTATTAATTGTTTCCAACTGTAATTTTCAACTTAAACGTTATCGTATTTTTATGCTTCGACCACACAAAGTGATTGGGAAACAGGTTTTATATTCTCAGTTCGGCTTATTCCTTTTTACATGACAAGAGGAAAGCGTTTAAAGGTTTATAGTTTTGACTGTGAAGACTGTTAAAGGCGATTATTTATGGCCGCTATATTAAAATGGCGACATTGTTATTATTTGTGTTTAAGTGAAAGTAATTTGTATTCAAATTGGCAGATACGATATGTTACGCGCCACAGAAAAGTAATAAATACAGATCAAGGCCTTTCAACCGCTTGAAACTGCCGGACTTAGGCAAGTCTACCGCAATCTGTCTGACAAACGCGAGACTTTCATTGGAGAAGACAAGTACCGACTTTTTTTTTAAAATTACGCTAATTCTTAGATCAGATTGGCGTTAAGCGTATGACGACTGGTAGTCGTAGTTGCTATATGTTATGAAAAAAGTAAAGGCAGATATCAAACGACCGTCGTAAAACGATAAAAACAGCCGCTTCGTCAGTAACCGTTCAACAACACCCATTCAAGTTACATTTCACCTCATATATGATAAAATACTTTTTTAAGCGGAATAACATGGCAAAACTTTTTGAACGAGAATGATGGATTAGAGCCTTGTTGGTTCGAAACAACTTCAATACCCAACAACATCTTTACACGTTCATAGGGGTATCTGAAAGCACTCGAATTAACCTACTGGGTTGTTTTTGAGAGCATATCATGCTCTTGCCAGTTGGATCATAATAATGTATGTCCGCAATTTTTTTGAACGTTTCAGTGGCGCTTATGAAATCGATGCCCGCATACATAATTGAGTTGACCCCGATTATGGTCGAACATGACCCAGTTTCAATTCCGCCTGTGCAAAGCTTAGCGCTTCTGAAAACTGTCTAACAATCATCCGAAGGCCAACTCTGCCGGACGGTGTTACCAACAGAACAGCATTCAGGAGACGAACATACTACTATCGTATATAAATGAGCTCCTTCCTGAGTGGGTTTCAGGAAACGGGTCCATTCAAGTTAGCGCGCCTTAAGGCCACTTCAGCCATCGATGGGCAGACATGAAAACCACAGGCGAACGAAAGTCCAGTATTAGGGAGCAAAAGTCAGAGATCTATAAGTGGTCTTATCTTCCCCTAGATAAAGCTGGTTTTACGTACTGATGGTACGAATGTGAACCGAGTAAGTGGTACCGCCGGAGGCTTGACCTGCAGTTTTAATACGCTTACCTTTAACTCTTTCACCTTGTCAACAAAATAAAATAGTAAAAAAGTGTTAAATTTGTTGACAAAATAAAGCACTAAAAACGATTAAAGGATGCTAAAAGAAAGACGTAAATGCATTCAAAATTAGTTTTTAACTTTATCTAATGCCCGAGGCAATATTTTATGAACATTAGCTAGGCTTGTTTAATGATATCTCCTGGACAGGCAATCGATATTGATTGTTGTCGTTGTCAAGGGCTGGGTACGGTGCCAAAATTACATGTAACACATAGCTAAGGTGAACAGATAAGACATTCGTGCTAACTATTTTTAGCTCTTATGAAAAGAAGAAGGTAACTGTGAGGTTTGACATCGGTACTACTCAACGCCAAACCTCGCCTATACCCTCAGGCGGCACTGAGCAGTTACCTCCACGTAATTTTAGATGCTAAGCTTATGATTCATTTGGTCGTTGTTTTAATCGACGATGCTCTATATAACCATTTCTACAAATAGGACTTATACATTGTGCAATATAATCTTCACAGCTTACTTGAAAACGGTCGACAAGCTCAGCGACAACGGAAAGACAAGTGTTTTATTCAGAAATAAAGTAGGATGATATTTTCAGTTCTCTACGATCTTTTTCAACGGCAACTAAGGCGTCGCGTGCTGCAACTACGCGCAGATCTTGCTATAGGCCGGTGAGTTTCTACTGTCGATTATGAAGTATTTGTCACATTGTATCTCCCAAGGTCAGCGGCGTTGTTTGTAGGAGCCTTTGGCAACGACTGTCCCAAAAGAACTTGCGTGAAAGGTCCAATTAGTTCTATGCAGAAGACCCAACCGAAAAACAACAAAACGAGCGAGAAATATGATATATTTTTTTATCAAATTAGCAAAAGTAGCGTTTTCAAATTATGTTAAAAAAAACTGCACCTCGCAACACTGGTTAACTTTAGGTCAGCGTGGTACGTATTGTACCGGCTCAGCTACGTATCAGCTCAAATACAAAACCATCAACGTACGTCAATGTTAGTGGACTTTTGGTGTTGTTGATACCATTTTTGTAAACAGAAAACATAGCTAGTCATTGCAATATGTGCATGTACTGAAGGTGGAATGGAATCACACAAAAAGCCCATATCACTATGTTACCATGCCACACGCGTTACTAAAAGAGTTATCTGACAGGTACATTGGGGTAAAGGGGCGCGTAACAACGGAACATCTGGACTTACGAACATTGTACACGACACACCTGTGTGTTTTCTGTGCTGCAAATGAACTGCAGATAAAGTTTTACAAGTATAAATAACGTTAAGATGCTTAAACGTTTCTGTGTATCAATGCAAAGGTTCTTCTGTTAGACGTAAAAGGGCTAAAGACACCTCCCCTCCAAATGAAGAACAGGACTACTAATGGCACTGTCTTTTTGAACAGTAATATAAATTTCAAAAGAGACAACCTAACGGCGGGTCTCCTTGAAATTATTTTTGCCTAAATAAAACAATGCAAAGCAACCTGCGGAAATAGATCATCTTTCCAGTACACAGTTAATTATCGAGACCATAAAGCCACCGGTGATTGTAACTAGGAAAAATGAAATTGTCGACAATATAATGCTTTTTCTTTCTATGAATAAGTTCTTCAGTATTCGGCAAAATGTGCTTACTAGCGGTCTAGTCTGAAAGCCTCTGATCGAGTTTAATTTTATAGCTTGAAATTGCTAAAGTCCCTAGGGGAGTGTAGCAGCAAATTTCCCTAAGCGAGATGCAAGCATTAGTGATTTTCAGGTCCTACCTTACTGCAATGTTTCGATAAAAGTTTCCAAGTCAAAATGGAAGCCACACTCTATAGGCCGATCAATATTTAATTATAAAATGTGCGCGGATGACATGATAACATCAGGCCTCAGCGTGGCATTGTATCTAACGAAGCGGAAGTACATTGAGTGCATTTATCTGTCCGTTATCGTACGATACTATGTAGAGTTTTATTCGACTTAGTTTACAGAAAAAAACGCCATGAAATAGCGATCGCGCCAAAATTGCCGGTGTTGAACCTTACTTAAGTTGAGACAGGTGGGTATTGTCAATCTTACGCTTCGTAAAAGCCTGCTTTCGGAGTTTCCAATAATATTCATATTACATTTACTAGATTCCTGCGTTTCTCAGACGTATTACTCTAACCGGCGAACGGTTACGGCAGATCGCATACAAGTACATCAGTGAGTTAGTCGATCCATAACTTAAGTTACCGATATTTATTTGTATCCTTTAGACGCATTTTTATGGAAATCATGTTCAACTGGCCTACTTTACCACTGTCGCATTACGCGACATTAGGCATTACGCGACGCAATCATACTCCGACAGACGAGCAAATATTAAAACCTGTTAATCTACGAATTTTTGGATGTTAATAGTAAAAATAGGGCGAACCTTAATTCAATTCAGGCGATTCCGATCACACTCAGAGTCGTAATGAATCCGCTTGAAACCACGACCCTAAATATCGATAATGCCTGCAGTATAGCTTGTACAGCGCATAGCTTTCTAGCCTCTAACGCCTTTTCTCCCATGAAAAATCGAAGTGTGAAAAAAAGACCCTCCATTCTGGCTGTGGAAATATCTGATTATACTTTATTTGTGTTACTCATTTAGGTTACGAATTATGCTTAGGCATACACAGTTGCCACGGCCCTCGCAGAAGGCATTAATGAACAATAGAATTTACATATGGAGTGTCTCCGATTGTATTTGATAGTAAACAGCTAGCTGAGTACGAGCCATCTGATAGCAGCTTAACTAAATATATCAACCAAGTTTAGGAACGAACGCGCTTAATATCATGTATTTGCCCACAGTGGCCGCTTAGCTCACCGTCCTGGATATACGCAGAGCCTGCTTGCTAGTATTTCCTATCAAAGGGAACCGCGTTAGCTACACACGAAGAGGAGCTATGCCACTAGTTGCATTTCCGGATATCTTTCTTTCTTTTTTTTTTTTTTTTGGATTGAACTGTACCTGTAATTGCCTCGAATAGTAGCCATGTACAAAAAAAAAGAGTCTCCTGAGGGCTACCATGATGGGACCTACTGAGAGAGCCGCGACTTTTTCTGATCGTAATATGCCTAAGCTCATTCTATAAAACTATCTCATTATGCCAGACACGATGGACGATTGAAAAACACCTCAAATCCGTTACGTGTAATCGTATTACTGAAACCATCGTTCATGTCACATGCAGTAAGTGTTAGTTAATTAAGTTTTCAAAAGCTGTTTTCATACAAACTCGAAAATTAGACGTATTTCAATCCCAATAACAAAAACATGAACAAAAAATCGCGACTGAAATAGCCGCAATAAAACTACCATAAATTGAGATGATTTTACTGCCGCTAAGGGGATTTAATACCAGTCGATACTGAAAACCCCGCAAACTCTTAAGGGTTGCTACCTTGCGTTTATTAAGTTAGCTGCAGGTCAGGTGAATAGGAGCGGCTCAGGATGCCTACGGCACCTAATCAGAACTTTAGCTACATAATGAAGCAGAACAATCATTTATACCACCTGCACAGAACCTTTCGCCAGCTATTGTAATCAAAATATTGGCATTTCTAAAAATCCTATAGCTGTTCAAAGCAGCTCGAACGCTGATTTCCTAATATCAAGCCTAAATCCGATCGTCACAGCCTAATGATAACGTATAAATGTTAGAATAATCATTAAAAAATAATGTAGAAACTGGGGCTTTCTACAAGCCTTGGGTGTTCGTAAGTCCGATTGCACACGGGTATACCGTAGCGATTTCTGCCAGAACTATGCACAATAACACTTGACATTTTCTACTCAATGTAGAACTAACGTATGTATCGACATGGGGCGAAAAGTTGGCACATCAGATATCTATTATCATAACAAATCCAGTTTCACTCATAGCATACTCGATGTTGCCCTTATAGGCAGGCCTCGACTTTTCGATTGATACCGATGATACAGAATCTGCCATTCTTTTAATAAATGCTATAGAAGATTCGCTTACATACATGTCATTGATAGTAATCCGTAAACGAGCCTTAACTAAAACGAAGGACAGAAAATAGATTGTTGGACATGCTAAAAAATGCTACATTTTGTGACTACGGTCCTATCAGCTGTTATATATGAGGTACCTATATGCATGAACAGGGCAGAAAGTATTCCGTAAACAGCAGGATAAGGTCAATAAATGGAAGTTAATTTCTCGAATATAAATGTAACTATTTTACATAGCAGTGTTCCTGTAGTAACTCTTACAGCGGTTACTTAGAATGGCACGTTTATAAAAATTAGATACTGCTTAACACAAATGCTGGCATTGGTCTTTTCACCTCTAATCTCTATTACCGAAATTTGTATTTTGATTATATTTACACTTTTTGCTGCATTTCAATACTTTTACAATGCCCCTAAATGAATTGAACAATAGAAAAACGAGCGTTTCCTAAAAGTTGATCGAATTTTATAAGTTAAGCGTACTTTTGCTGATGGTCAAAGCTTTATAATATCTAAAAGCTCTTCGTTTTTTTACATCATTTCTCCATCATATCGTTCATATTTGTATCCAGGTGACGAGATTGGTTTCGCTCCAGGCTTTCAATCAAAAATGCTCATAGCGGGTGGCAAAGCAACATTATGTTCAATGCTTTTTAATACTGAGATAAAAAAAAAAAAAGACGTCGGAACAAGGTAGAATTCGTATTTTCTGTATGACAAGGACTCGACAACTCACCAGAAGATAGCTTGCTAGGTTAAAAAATTGTATGCTTTATTTAAAGTACGCACCTCAATTAATTTTTCAAATTAACTAAAAACGGTTTTGAAAAAAAATAGATATCGAAAATGAGGAGTCTAGAAATTACTACAAATAGAAACGGAAACGTTTGTGGTATTTAGTATGTAGAGATGAATTAGAGCCCCAAATAAAGATTTCGTCAATTTCACAAGCGATAACGGCTATTAACAGCGAAGGTACTTTATTATCACAGAAAAACAAGGAAAGCAAAGCAACAATGCAACAGCCGTTACTTTTGCATTAACTTATTGGGAATAAACAAAACATACGAAGCCATCACATAAGACATACGTCTATGTATTGAAAGCATTTTCTCATTTGTTATATATATATATGCTCACATATTTGCTCACATGTATATAAAAAAAACTTCAGAGGTTGATTTTTCGTTATAAGGCCGGCTGGAAGGTAGCAATTTGATCTGCGGCACGTTGAAACCAGTATAGAAATGCTCTCGACTTACGAAGAATTTTTAATATATGCTTTAATACCAGATGATCTATTTGAATAGAATGCGTACCTGCAAATTTTAGGCAGATATGTCATTCCGCGTTGCTACAATCGTGACAATATGTCCTATAAACCTATCACGCGCCTGCGGTCAAGGATTCCATGACTCTAAATTCGATTTTTACTTAAACTTGTTATGTATTGTTAGCTAAAAAAGAAGCTAAGCACAAAAGGATATTTGTGAAGACCTTTAGAAAATTCACAGTCGTATGAAATAGCAGTATGTCGGCTTACACTTTTAAGCAACGTTCTTCTATTGGTTTTTATGACGTTGCTTTTCTTTATGGTCGGATTTGAATATTGAGACGATACGTTTCATCTCCTCATCAGACTAATGTAACGCTTACCTTATGAAATTGCGCTGAGGGACTATTCAAAAATATTAGGTCGTCCAGTATAAAACGTGAACCCCGACTTTTTAAAGTTTTTTTTTTTTTTCACAGATTACTTTCAACTGAAGTATTTATTATTATCAGTATAATCTTATGCCATTAGATTATTTATATCACTACTATAGTAGTCCGGGGTACGAGAGTCCACGAAGTTTCGAAAGACGACTTCGACACCACGTTAACATTTGAATGATTTTCTTATTTCTCAAGATTTAAAAAATATTGCTATCCGTGGACGATACAAAGTTTCCAACGTATCGCGTATCTGCCACCGCGACTTTTGTTGTGTACGGTCGTGCGTGGGTATTGTTTATAATGGTAATGGTTTGACTTGGTCTATTCATTTTGACTGTTCATTACTTCGTTCTTCATTGCCTGTTGTAATTGTTGAGCGTTTACTTCATTTGTAGTCAGCGGAGCAGACTTATGAATCCGTATTGAATAACGCATATACTAGATCACCAAACACGTACGTAACTTTTCGCAACCATGTGTTTGCTTCAAAAAAAATGATGCACCGTCAATTCGGGTGCGATGACGTTATGCCCCATGATCATTGTAAAAGATTCATTTTTCATCACAAATCACAGCTCGATGCAAAAATGGATCATCGCGAGAACAAGTAGAAGCATGCACCGCTACGTCTGAGTTTTTGGCTCTCGTTGAATCATGAGACGCCTATCCCTTCAGGTGTTTACCTTAATAATTTAAACAAGTATGGTATTCACGTACACCGAATCTGAGTGCTAACATCCGTGTACTTTGAAATGGGTCGGGTTCGTCCCGTAAAGGTAGACCATATGCTGACTGGGCATCAGTGTTGTCTGAGTGATAGCTGAGACTAATGGCGTGTTTAAATCCAGACATCTAAATATTTTAGGTATCCGTAAATAACAGATCTTTATGGAGCTTTTTTTTCCGATAGAAAGACGCTCTATTAACCCGAGTGCGAGTAAAGCCTGAACTTGACCAAGTTAAAAACCTGACAAGGCCAGAAAATGTAAAGCTTCGAATAATGTAGAAGCTGACATGAGACCTCTACATGAGCCGACGGCCACGATTTCGAATCGTCTGAAGTTTGAATACAAAAGTAGATAATGTCTTCAAAGATGACAGAACGCCACCAATATACCAAAAATGCCCGAAAAACATATGAAGGTCATGCTGGCATAACTGCGTTCCGGGACAATAACCATGCAAACACATTAATGAGGCTAAATATGTGAGATATTCCAGTCAATGGTCGACTAGGTGGCCAATTTTTATTTTGCTGTTAGCGGTACTCACGCGTGAAGCTGACCTCTCCTCGGACTAAAATTTCGACGTAAATTTCGGATGACATAGTTGGCAGAGCTGAAGAACACGGTAAGAACTACAGATAAACGTTATAGTTCCTATATCAGGAAATTCGATTTTCTACTACTAGCTTCTCCCCACAAAATCATGGATGTCTTATATCGCAGGGTTCATATAAATCAAAACAAGTAACTAGAGTATCTGACTGCAATTTATTTGATTCGAAGCATTGGATTACTCAGCCCCGTTGCGGATAAGACAGGCACGACGGTGTAAAACAATGAAATTTCGGTATATAATCGGCTGGTATATAGAGCATATTTGGTCCGAAGACCTAATTAGTTCCATATTAAAGCAACTGAGTGGGCCAAATACATAGACTATGACTGCGTTCATCTACGATCTGAGTATGGCAATACAGTTGTCTTAGTTCCTTCAGCAGTTCAACAAATCTGCGTTAGAGGTTACCCGAGAACATACAGGGCTATTACATAGCTTTTTAATGTATTTGATAAACAGTGACTGCTCCTAGTATAAGATCCGTTCGATTTGTCACTGTTTTTAAGATTTTCACTTTACCCGTGACGTTGCTTAGCAAAACGAGGGGTTTACTTATCCTCTAGAAATTTCAGTTTTAGACCACGAATGTTCGCGCATCTTTTTCTAATGTTAGCCTGTTTCCAGGCTTTTACGAGATTACATTTTCTTATATCCTAACTATAATTGGCTAGAAGTGTATTTGTTGGAGAACTTTAGCTGTCTCGTATAATTATTTCCATGCCAATTTGAACGAGGATAGAAATGCATGTCAAATCTTTCAAGTAGAAAGAGCTTTTAATAGTTCGAGATCCGAACTCAAGCCGTTCTAAAGTGGATTGTGTAATTATTACCACTTTAAATATCGCACAAGATCAAATTCGTTTGCCATATTTATTTGCGTTTAAAATAAGAACTTTTTTCTAGCGAAGTGCCAAAATCTGCATTTTCTATGATGCCTCTACTGATTCTACTGTAAATCGATATTTCCAAACTTAGCTTAAAGCCCCAGATCCACTAGTAATTCTTAAGCCTAAAAAGATTATAGTAAAGCCTACCACCTGTATATGTACCTATATGAAAGCAAATTCTATAAAAAATATAATACTGGACCCTCACTAATTGCACTAACTTCTTCAAAAAGCGCTCTAGATCCGTAACGTTGTCTTCCACAAAAACTCCTTATATACCAGAAATATTTAAGATGTAATAACTATATATATATATATGTAGATACTTGTAGAACAATATATATGTATATACTTGTAGATTGAATAATTTGCCACCAGTGTTCATCTAGCAACAACAAAGGAAGGCAAATATTTTGTTTGGCATTATACAATATGATATCTTGTGTCAGGGTCAAGACCTTGACCTGGGATAGAAGCCCAAGCATAGGTCAATCTTATTGGCATTCAGTGGGTCACACAGTTGTCGCACGTAATCAGGGGAGGCTATGATCGTATACAGTAATTTAGGACTTTTCCATCTTCAGCCTATTGATATACGAAAGCTTAGGTGGCTCTAAACCCTAATTTTTAACACGTCTGTAAAAGAGAACTACAAGATACCTTTAAGGATTTGAAGCTGACTAAAATCTAAAAATTTTTTGTCAAATATACTTTTCAGCGTTCACAAAGCTCTTTTTTGGTCTCTAAAAGTCACAATAGAAACATATCTGCCGGGTCTTCTTCAGGATCAAAGAACCTGCCGTAAAGTGCACTTTCACCGCAAACGTAATTCCGTTGCCGTTTTATGTAAACTGTACTTTACATCCTACATATCTGACAAGGAAAATTTGATAACAGAAAAAAAATGAGGAATCCAAGATCGCCCCTCTCCTGTCCACAATATAGGTAATAACAAATCAGTGGTCATTGAATGAATATGAAAATTAGTAATATAAGATAAAGCCAACTACGGTATAGTCGACGTAATGCTAGGACAAAAAAAACTATAAAATCTTCAGCTGTGTTTTGAGACTAGAACACAAGTGCTTTTTGTTTGCTTTTTATTCTCATCACTTTTAGTCTATTTCTTTTACTTTAGTTTATGTTTATTTGAAAGTGCTTCTTTTTTATAAGTCCATCATAATTTCGGTGCGCGAGGAACGGAATTTTACGTCCAATTTAGGCTCCAGAGTTGGAGGACTCAGGTGGAAAGAGGTACATTTTCAACATCTATTATATGACGCCTTCTGTCGAAGTCAACCAACTGCTGAAGTAGCACATGATATTTGTGCCATGTACCGGCTGGACTCTATCACCGGAAGAATGGCTTTAATCTAATTTCGTACCGGAGGCCTTTATTCCGCCCCGGCCGTCCATTTAAGCTCTACGAGGACCGATTTACAACTCTTTTGAAAAAAGATGGGCGGCAAACAATATGTATATTGTGCAATGATTTGCGTTTGTTGAGACCGAAAGGATGCTAGAAAACGTTTGGGACAACAAAGGGACCAACAGCGATATGTATATAGCCCTGTTGCACCGGGTAAATATGGTCATCTAACAGAAATGACTCTAGAGACAAGACAAAGTCGTTTTCCTCTACGATCATGCCGGCCCGCACACGTCAAAGGTCGTGAAGGCTACCCTGCAAGAGGCAAAGTACGTGGTTCCTTTGCACACAATATATGCCCAGACTTCGCGCCTACAGACTATTAGTGGCAAATGATAATTAATAGCTGAACATCAGGCTCTGAAAAGGGTTTCCAATCTAACTTAACCTAACAAGGCCTTTAACACCAAGTTCGAAAATCTCTAGCGAGACGAGTTGAACGACAAGGTCATGCTGAGTGACGGCGACGAATGCATAATAAATTAATTTACTGTTAGTATTCGAGCTGAACGCTCTGTTTTGTTGGTAGGTGAAAATAAACGGTCCAGTCTAATACTCTGATCGTTTAAGGCTTTTCTTACTTCTAAGCAAAGTTAAGCTACTACAAAAACGAGAAATCCCCAGATGACCTTCAGATATATGAACAACTAGATAGATATATAAAATGGAACAAAAGAAGTCGAGCTGAGCTATAAGGTGTTTAGAGCTGAAGTCAAAGTCTACCACGTTACAAACCGGCTCCATTTGTTATATTATCTACGAAATAAACTCGCAACCACGGTGTGACTACCGACGTGTTAACCATGAATGAATGAAACCAGAAGCCAAGCATCGACCGAGATGTCCGCCACTAATCGTGAAGTTCAAACAAATGCCGTGCCAGCAATTCGCGTTCTATGATAAAAAAAAAAAAAAAATTACTGAATCGAAAAGATTTATCCTCTGTTTAGCAAATGTTTTCAAACAGCTTTGTATAAAAAAAAAAAACAAAAAAAACATCCTAAAAGTGACCTCTTCCGTCCGGAAATAAATGAGGAGGAGCTAATGAAGACCTTTAGAAGGCTCCATGAAGACTAAGCGCTCCGAAAGATAGAACAGATGACAAAAATGAGACAAGCTTATAAAAAAAATATAATACCTTTCCAGATCGCGAAGTATATTTCATTGTGCAGGACCTGAACGATGGGCCGTTGAAAACTGTCTTAATACGCAAGCTGTAACAATGAAGCCTAATGGAAACGCAATTATTGAGTGGTCTATCCTCAATCGTGTATACCTCGAATTGAGATCTCTGAATAGAATATATTGCCATATTTCGCGAATGCGTCCTCCCTATGATCTGGTGGAATTCGAAAGGTCCCACTCTAGGTAGCGCATTGGAAGAGGATACACCGAGGCAAAATTCTTTGAACGAATGAGTATGAATGAGCACCGACGGTACCTCATCAGTCTCTTTAGGTAACGCAACAAATTGAAAAGCTCAGAAAAAAACTGTATTGACGGCTGGCATATACAGATGCAGCTGAAAGCGTACCGTTGGCCTATTTTTCCGTTCCTCTCGCTAAAATACGAAAGCCAAATATCTCTCTCTAAACTTCTTACAGACATTTTACAATAAATGAAAAAGATTAATTGGGTGACAAAGTGAAGGAAGAGACAACTGACAGATTTTCAAATACAAGGTAACGTCTTGAAATTTTACCTATATTTTTCTATCTATCGGTCGTCGTTTGGGCAGAGTATTTGATTTTTGGCCTTGCAAAAGGCCTGTATTGGGGGCAAAAAAAATTGCGCACCATCCAATACTTTCGTAAACAATAAATGCAAGAAAAAAAAATTCGCAGTCAACGTCTCACATTGACGTTAAGCATCGCTTCGTCCGGTCTTGGACTTAGGTCATTACGTGTTTCTAATTTCAGTAAGCAAACCTCTTACTTCTATACCATCACTGAAGCCGCGCCATGAATTTAAGTACTTATTTTTTGTGTTAAAAGTCTTCCCTCGTTTTGTTTTTCTTCTGTCATATGCTCTTCTGCCAAAATTGCATCTGACCCCGTTTCGCCTGGACATAGGTCCCCGCACACGATGTCTGCACAGCTAGCGCAAGCTGAAATTTTAAGCAAGAAAATATCAAGAAGCATAATCCAAATAACAAACGTACATTACTATACAAGCGAAACATCTTAATCTCGAATCAGTATATTACAGCTGTTACAGCCGTAAGAATGGGAAGGGTGACTGTTCTGATCCTATAACAGATGGGCATACAGTTATTCACCATTGATGAATAATAATGGAAATACAACAGGTGTAAGCACTGAGTCTCTAAAGCATCGAAAAGTGCATATACCACGAAACAGAAACAGCAGATTCACTGTTAATAACACTTCACTCCAACTTCCCACCGCTGAGTTCACAGGTCGTAGATACCGCTAAGCCCTTCAGATAAGTTATGGGTGGGTCCGGGCCTCCGTGGTGTGGAGCATGAATCACCCACTTAAGCTTTTGTTTAGGGGCCTAGCTGCTGCTGCTGCTGCTGCTGCTACCGCACGGTGCCTGATAGAAAAATATGCACCGCCCTTTTTTCAAAAATGTACAATCTTTTACCCAACCAAAGCTTATGAGTTTCTGGCAATACTACCTATCTCCTTTGATATTAGCAAATGACGTTTTAACTTAAAAGGAGCGATTCACTTCTGCAGTTACCGTCATCAGAGTTACTACTTCTATTCTGCTTGGCGCTCGCACAGCCCTTCTTCGCTCGTCGCCATCATAGGTTTGAGTATGAAGCGGGTATGCGTCAGGCGCAGCTAGCATGGCCAGGCTAAGTTTGGCGGGCATCTTCGATCTGAGTGATTGGGTAGAGTTAGCTTGATCGGTGTCCCTGATGGCGAACGGTGATACCACAAAGAAGTTTTTGACCAAAAGAATAGCTCGATGGTGCTTTCCACGGACTGTGTTTTTCCTTCGTCAATTTGCTGCGATCCGCTACGAAAAGATGCTGGCCAGCGTTTAACAAAAGTGACGATGATATTACGTATCTGAGTAACAATCAGAGTCTGATTACTAACGACAAGCATAGCAGGAAGTTTTCGAAATTAACACCGATATCTAGCGTCACGTTAGTTAGGGTCGAGTCCAGGTTAACCTGTAAGCATTATAAGTAGTTCGAACAGCACAAATTCCAAAAAAGGTTGGATAGTTTTTATTAGGGTATATTGTATTTTTTGATTTTTGAACGATTGTTTGATCCTAGAAGTATAATTAGTATAGGAAAATACAGCCTGCGAAATCTGCTACTATACCACACAATTGGGGCTAAAGTCTTTTATTTTGCTAGAAAACTAAAAATGATCTGATTGACAATCAGTTTAATGACTAATACTTTTCCTTTGTTTCTTGTTATTATTTATTTTTTACGTCTAACTCTTAGGTTGTTAGGAAGAATTTTAGACAGGTCTCACAACACTTAGTTAGGTTTTTGTAACAGACCTGTGAAACATAATAGCCATTTGTTAACCATGAGATTTAAACAAGGGATGGCCGAATGTTCACAGCTGCCAGAATAATGTACTCGGACCAAACTATCCTTTTTTCTTTTAATAGTTGTCCTGTGCCATAATGGATGCCAACGGAGCTCTAAATAAGAATTTACGCACGAATACATCTAAAGGCAATGTTTTCTTAACTGGAATAGAATAGCTTTTACCGTTCTATGTATACGTGTGTGGAGAAAATGAATTGGAAATTGCAAGTAAATGTCCTAAAGTTGAATTTCCATCTATAGGCCGATTGATCAAGTCAAAAAAATTACAATAAATAAAATACAATTGATCTATATACTACTGCTAATAGGAAATAGTTCTTTGAAAGAGTCGGGTCGCATGGCAAATATTTCGTTGATCGGCAGGACTATTGCTTAGTTTAGGATGAACCACAAGCAATCGAATACAAATGTCTATACTGATAGTTGAATTTCATAAGTAACACTTAACTAAAAGAACTAGTCATGAGAGGCATAAGCTTTATATACGCTTGACGGTCAATATTATTCAGATTTCATTTCCAGCAGGTCGCATACAGTACCCTTATCAGTGCCTTAGAAGGCTTGAATCTTAACAAAGAGGTGCAGTCCGTATATTTCATATCGGAAAAACGTTCCGCAATAGCGTGCGAAAGCTTGTAGCAGCTCCGTAAAAATCTGTTCAGAACTGGTAGCATCCCTTTGCAAAACACTCCTTACATAGTACTTTCCTGTTATATTTCCTGTGTGTACCTCGAAGAATTCTTTAAAAAAGCCGATAGCCAGGTAAAATATGTTTCATTAAGACATTGGTCTTGTTATCGTAGGGTTTAGCCACGGTTCCGCAAAGACCGGGTGCGACTGTAAGATCCCTCGTTTGCATGATTTCTCTAAGAAAAAGACGATGTCTAGGGTTATTAGTGGATTCGTGCGCTGTGTCGACGAAAAACATTTTACAGGCTCTGCTGGCGGATGAGCTCAACTTCTAAAAAGACAATTAAATAACTGAACTGTAGATGTTGCTTATTACGTTTAGGCGAAACCCATATCGGGAGTCGAACACAGAACGACTTCTGGCATTGTTAGGATAACTGACTTTACCCTTTTGACAGTTTCACGTCGAAAGTAATTAGATTTTTCGCTAGAGAAGCGTCCTCTTGAACGTACTTAACAACGTAGCTCTGCAACAATAATGATAACTACGACTAATAATAATAAGAATGAATGAAAATAACAATGAGAATTGTTAATATTGACGTCATGGTACAAGCGCCCTAATCTCTTCTGGTTGTGCAGGCATAAATAGCGTCGGCGGCGTCCCGATGATTCGCCGGCACTTCGGCGCGTGCACCACTTCCAAAAGAGAAAGGCATACATCACTTTGGTTACCCCGCGATATGGGCACAGGGCGAGGTCAAGACATCCTCGGGGACGGGCGTCCTGAGGGGTTTGGCCTCAACAGTTGCCATCTGGTTCTTCGGAAAGAAGCGCTTCGAGATCGAGGAAGTCCGCTTTTTGGTTTTATAATGATATATTATACTAGATGTTAAGATCGTTTCTGTCTGGTCCGATTGCCTAACCATTCAGACCGCTTGAAAGCATGCTTATTCGACAGTACATGATAAGCGCCTTGTGTATGTAATAAAAGGGTACACGCAGGCAGAAATACTTATAAGGACTCCTTATACTAACAGTATAAGAATAATAAATATATTCTCTTGCAATAAACATATAATATATAAGGAAATGCTAAAAATTAATAGAATAAAAGAAGTTGTCACGGCAATATTACTAGAGTATTTGTTTTGCGGTCAATAAATAAAAATGAACTTCATAATTTTTGAAAATAATCATCGAGTGTGTCTGCATAAATGTGTACGTTCTACTTTGACTATTAAAAAATGCAAAGCACAATGAAGATCTGTATCGTGTCAAGAACCAACTGTGTGTAGGAGAAAGGTCTGGAGGGTCATTGAAGGCAACGGTTCACAGTCGACTTAACAATCGTTGCGGCGGAAAGAGAGAGTAGACGTTGTTACACGATAAGACTCCATACGCTCATACGACGAAAATATCCACAGCCGGAAACAGGTTTTTTAGACGAAACATTTAAACGAGTACTTTCACAAGGAAAAACGTTTCGCAATTTAATGCATGAAGCTACATCGATGTATTGGCTTTTTGAGAAACTTGTCTGTAGGCGAGAAGACAGAGCGTTCAAAAGGCCAGTGCTTTTTCGTAGTCGACTGCGGATGTTAGCCTTCGTTTAGTTTCATAGGCGGACAATATTTAATCAGGTCCAACACACGAGAGGCACAATAGTGATGAGTGAACAGCGCAGCGTGGCCAGTTTTGCTTTGGCCTGCCTATCTTATTAGACTCATGGTCCGTTTATTATAGATATAATAGATCTTATTTATGATAGTAGACTGGCATGTATGTCCTGCCCAGTAAGGCTTTAACGTCGGAGGACAATTTTTTTGAATCGACAAATTCGTTTAAATCGCGTGTTATAGAGCGTCGCTAGCTAATAACGGCTCACTTCAGACTTCCGTCCAATCGTAAAGATTGTTCTACGATAATACAGGCTTTTTAACAGCGACATTTGCATAAAATCCTAATGCGTTACCATGAAAATTTTACGTGCCGTTTATTACCAATCCCAATATCAACAATGCAGTATTGACGTACGTGTTCACTAATAGATCTGAACCATGCAGCTTCAAATCGCTATTTCTACGCTATTAGATTCAAAAGTGTTTCAGATACAAAGCTCACAGATAGTCAACTGGGTTTTGCAATCAAACAGCATGAAATCCAACAATCTCAATGATTCGTAGGATTCTTGTCACCGTACCGTTTGCCGTCACAGTGAAATGCCAGCTTTACTATAGTACCCTCAAAAAAAAACCACTGACAGACACATATATTTAGTTGCAAATCGCTCAATATCAAATGCGAGAGATTTCTATATAAAAATGGCGTAACTTTATAATGATATAACATTTTACGAATTTTTTTTTGTTTGTTTTTGAAATGAATACTTCAGGGTACACGGATAATTAATATCCAAATGGTCATAGTAAACAGTGGTAAGTATTTAGATTATAAATAAAAGAACTATGCTAGTTAAAAAGATAGACGTAACTATCTTGCGTTTCATGCTGCATTACTCAATATCTAAGGCCTCAAGTGCCTTAGCCCTGAATGGTAACAGTCCACTAAACTCTATATCAAGGCTGTATAGATTTCTTTTATGATCAGGTAGTAATTGCTGAATTATACTATTTCGCTAATACTCACGGAGCTTCTTCAGTATGAATTGAAGTATGTTGTTTATTTCCAAATATTCTTTCTTAATTAGTTATGATGATAGTGAGGCCATAAGGACGGGGATTGTTTGAGGACAGGAGAACGGTAAATAGAGCTGACAATCACCCGTCAATATAGACGAGAGCTACAACATTACCTTTCATTGGGCTTCTTTTCACAAGTTGACGTTTGGATTTGCTACGTTCTGACTGGAATATCATTAGTCGGTTCGACACTTTTACCAACTGCAGATTTCTGCACAGAAGTAGATTCGGAAGTTAAATGTGGCGTCTTTGTATCAGCATAAGTAATAAACAGACGTGGGTGACTCCACGCAGCAAATCTCGATTCGGGTGTCAGCAATAGGTCCGTCCAAGACCGGTTTGTGTATGGCAAGATAATAATGATCGATACACAAACAAATACTTAAAAACGTATCAAAGAGGTGTTTACTAGCAAAACCTTAACGCAAAAGGTCGAGTTTTTTTAGGCTTTACTAAATTAGATAAGTACTAAATTTTTAGTAAACCTAAAACCTAATCGTGAAGTCGGAAAAAAACTGCGAACAACCAAGGGAGCCATATCACATAGTAAAAAGATGGTTGTTTTACCAAAAAAATAGGTGTTCCTCATTCCCAAAAAACGGAGTCTTTAAATTAAATAATTTGAAGATGACATTACACGCCGTACTGCTATTAAGCTGTTGATGTCAAGGCCAATCTGACTCTTTAGTTTCTAATGTTAGCACTTAATACAAATGATGTCAAAATATTTATATGAACCCTAAAGATATTTCGGCGCTTAGCTACTGGGTCCTATGTTAAAAGGTACCTATTGTTTCGTAGAAAAGAAAATTGGAAAAGAGAAGATGCACATTCACTCAGAAATACATTGACGTTAACAGGTCACAGCTCCAATTCCACGGTGAGGGCAATTTAACAGGATTCATTACAAATTGAAAGCTACTGCCAAACAATAGCGGCCTGTTTCTAGGACAGGTCTATTCCTTGCAATTAAGACGAATGGTTCATTTATTCTTAAGCGCATCCGTCACAGTAAGTTACCACAGCATGAGTAGAATCTATTAGAATGACTCGCAACAGACGCCGCGCTTCTAGAAACCTTCTGAACCACCGTATCTGTTAGTAGCCGCATGAATACTAACCGTTTCAGTTTTATTGTCGCTATTAAGCAAGTATACTCTCCGAATTTTTTTAGCTTCAGCTAAAAATGCAATACCGCTACATTTACCCGTTACGTTTTCGATTCGCCCGGAGTGCAAAATCTTCCGCGACCTTCAAAGGCTTGCTGTTTAAAATCTGAGGTAGTCCTATATGGGCAACAACCTGAAATGACGATGAGGCTTTTTAGCTCAAAAGTCCAGCCTATCAGCCAGATTTGTTGATTTAAAACGAGTTGAAAACGAGTGATCCATGCGTACTGTTTTCTTGAGATCACGAGGAAGCTGCAACCTATCAGCAGGCAGACCCAGAAAGGGCTGCTAATATCAAGCTTCTTTAATACGATTCTAGCGTTTGTGCCAAGTTAAACTTAACGGTGTGCATAAGCGTATTAAAATGCATAAAATTGTATTCGAAGAGCACTTCTTCGACGTCTGAGCAATAACAGAGAGTCGAAAAATGTCGGAAGATTTTAGGCCAAGCAAGATGCTAAAAAAAAACAAGCTCCTCAACGGTGGCATGATAAAGGCCGAACAATTCCTTAAATAACCATTATTCTTTTCTGGATGGACAAAGCACAGCTATAATTTTAAGAAAAATTTAAAAATGTTTAAGAAAAATTCGTCCGATACCAAAAAAAAGAGTGTCCACGTAGTTTTTCTATTGTACATAGAGTATGCTCAGTGGTTGTCTGAGTCGACCGGGCTAATCTAATGGTCTCGGGGCAATCATTTACCGAACGACTGCTTCCCGAGGTGGTTGATCGCAGAATCTTATGCAAATATACGTCCGTTCAAAAACATTGCAATGACCCTCTGAGATGGACAAAAGGGCGAACATAAAACATCATATAATTTCAATCAAATCTACGTTAATACGCATTTGTAGTAAATAAACTACCGAATACGAAGAGAGCAAACGTAGGGGCTAAAACGAGATCATTGGTAGTAGGCGTAAGACGAGGAAACGCTCGGATGTTAGTAGGAAACCTAAATTAGTCCACAAGAAGAAAGACTAATGTTATATTTTTAAACGTCGAGGTTTGCCCAAAGAAGCTGGCCGATCAATAGTATACGATGTGCGACGCGGACTTCAGCCCAGTTGCAACAATAGATTTTCATCTATACGCCGATGTAAATTATGCTTTAGAGAAGTATCTTTCAAATCGTTTCTCGCAACAAAGCGACGTCAACCAAGTGATAGAGAAGCTGCTAACTAAGATGTAGAAGATGTATTTGAAAGAAGACTTAACAAACTACATCGGAGACAAAAGGCTAGAATAGAAGACGACCGTCGCGTATTCACTTGAGAGTGAGAGAGAGAGAGAGAGAGAGAGAGAGAGAGAGAGAAAGCAATGAACGAAGGCCATTATTTTTTTGTCTTGTCTGACTGTCAGCTGAGGTGCCTAATGGGGAAGTGATGTGATGTTTACGGAAAAAACTTGTAACATAAGGTATGCCAACGGTGAAAGCACCTTCGGATATTTTCAGACAACAAAGTCAGTACAGGTTTTCCAGCTCGGTTTCGACTATAGACCTAGCTTTCACAACTTAATTTAATTTAATCAAAAGCAGACGAACCATTCCGGCCTACAGACGCTCCAAAATTAACTGAATCAACTGATAAGCATCAATGACTGTACAATGAGCTAACCGTTCGTCAAAAAAATAATTATCGATATTTTTGTTTTTTTTTTTTTTTTTTTTTTTTTATAGATTTCCAGTTAAATATTTATTATTTTCAAATTGATTGTATAATTATAGCCTCCTTATAAGTTAAATTATTTGCATGATAAGCCAAGCAGTTCGAAACTTTGCTACGAATAATGCTTAGCGGATCTGTGGATAGGCGATACTCGCAACGTAATTTAATTTTAGAGATAACTTACTTTGTACACTATACTACAGAGTAAGTATCTCTACATCACATCAATCTTTGGTTGTTTCAAGAGTTTCTCGAATATATGCCTAGCTTAATTCTTGATTTCAAGCGCGTATTTATGCTGCAAGGAATATTATTTTCTATAAATTGTTGGTTTACGGTCATTCATTCATTTGTTTATTCCTTCTCAGCTTGTCAATTGTTCCACCTTTACATATTGCTATTTTTAAACTTAAATGCAAAACCGAATATCAGCTATCAAGTAGGAATACTTTCGCAGATCTCAAGTTAACCGAACGCTTGGCGACCTAACGTTCTCGAAGAGCTAATCCTAGTTCCGGTATTTATTTTCAATCAAGAAGACTATGTACACACGTACGTTATGCGATCAGTCACTACGCAATAGCCATTAAATTTCACAATCTCAAGCTGATCACAAGCTTGGTTCAACTTTTCAAAAGGCAAATACACCAGAAACCGCGTTAGCTTTACTTCAATGCGTAGTTACCAAACGCAGCCGTTGATCTGGCCCTTTGCTTTGTTCCATCGTTCCTACTGGCCTCTCAAAGGCTTCTCTTAGACGCATGATACTTCCTACACAAAGTAGGCCGTTTTCGTAGTCTTTCTCCGGCTTCATCATTCATCGACGGTTCCGTCACACAGTATAGTCACATAGTACAACTAAGCTCGTTCGAACGAAAACCATTTGTATATGGTCAAATCACGGATGAACTTGACCAATAATGGCGAGAAGTTCGTCAGACTGACCCTAAGTAGAGATGACGCCATCAAAGACGTTGCTCAAGGCAAACTATACAGAAGGGCGGTCTTCGGGTTCATACTGGAAACAATCAAGCACATACAACAACCCGAGGACCTTAGTAGAGCAGACTGGAGGGAGCTGGCATGTGACTGCAATAATATGTAAGAGTTAGGGTTTCCCGTAGACTACAGAAGCAAATCACTGGAAAAAAATGAGCCACAAGATAGGGTAGCCAACGTCAGGTAATGTTCAAATAAGGCGTCAACCAGCAACACCACGAAATAGAGAGCCCGTTTCATCAATAAAAAAAAAAATTCAAGATGAGTACCGATCGTACTAATATTCATATCGAGTGTATTTGCACGTATACGGCCTTACAGTCATTGGACTCTCTGTAGACTAATTGATTCAAAAAAATTAACAAACGACACTCTACATCGTGATTCAAAAGTAAAATCTTATCCTCGTAATGTAAGAGACTCATTTTTAGATGGAGTTGTTTGTCAGACACGACCAATTTTGAGCTTTTTTACTCTCTGAATCAGAGGACGTATTGCTACATGAACACTCAATGTTTATATAATCGGAACGTTGTTGAGCCCTCAGCGTGGTTGAAAAGCCCTGATTATATCATACAAACGATTTTTTCCCCCCCCAATTCAACGATTTCATACTCAGTATTAATGGTGCACTTCGCAGCGACGTTCTGACTGTTGTACACTATTGTGTACCTACGGTGAGTAGTGCCAACTTTGTGAGTCGTTACGGTTATTGCTTTTAATAATATCAAGTTTGCTAAAACTTCAATTGGCCAATATTGAAGCATTTAGAATTTGCATCCGTACTACGTTACTGCATGAATATCTCTTAGCCTAGTAATTCACACCGCCGATGTTATAGAATCTTAATAATCAGGTTTATTGAAAAAAAAAAAAAAAAATTATTGTCAAGCTCTCCAGGTATAAAGAGTTTTAAAAAAAAATCTAAAATAATTAGAAAAATTTCAGAGGAATGAGGGCTACAATTTTAGTCGACCCGGGAAAATAAGCAAGCTTTAAATAAAATCTCCGTAAATTTATGTCAGTCGCAGCTAAGTTCAGCAATAGAAAGTAACTAAAAACTTCACGTTTTCCTTTCAAACTCTACTGCATAATATTATTTTCTTTAATATCGTCAGTAGTTCAGGATGTTTTTTCAAAGCCATTAGGCATTACTTCAGCTGGGTTTTGTTGGACTTGATTGGTTTATTCAAACAGGTTTATTAATGGGCCATTCGCCACTGCTGAATCCAGTTCAGTACAAATTGACGCTAGTTTCTCTTTAGAGATCCTTATGCACAAGTTTATTTACCTGTTTATTAGGTATTCCAATCAGGTGATCGTATTGTTTTTGTTTAATTTACGAAAAAGTACGTCCAAGCCGCAAGCCTGCGGAAAATCATCCACTCTATAGGCCATACGACAATAGCCTACTCCGTAAATATCCATGTATCTGACTTGCTAAACAATAGTCTGTTACATTTGGATAACTTTTATTATGAAATACATGAATACTGGTGTTTTTTCGAAGCCATTTGTAGACGCAATACAGGTCATCAGAGCCTATCACCTTTTCATGCCCTTATCGCCAAAATGCTCGCTTAATACATGTCAATTCGTTCTGCATAATTTCAACAACTTTACTCACGTAAGATGTTGATGTTGTTCTTCTTGAGACAATGACACTGCGGTAGCGCCGCCTAAGATTTTTAGTCTAAACGTTTTCCCGTCGAGGCGTATTTATGTGCCCCTGTCGACTATAGGTTTCTAATCCATTATATATAGGAAAAAAAGCTCAAAAAAAATCTCAGAGACAAAAGATATTGACTTTTAATGACAAGCAGCCTGTTATCTGCCACAATATTTAGCTTTAAAAAGAATATCTGCTGACATTCCTCGCTATTATCGAGCCGATCCATACAAACAGATGGCTTGAAAGCGACGGCGTTTACTTCTATCATTTATCACATAAGTTTCATTAGTCGTTGGCATCTACCGAATCCATTTAATGTAGTAAATTTTCTTATCAAGACCGACCTACGCTTGTGGACTTTTCATTCGTTGACGCTAGACTCTATTCAGCAAAGTTACCTCCTTCGTACTAGGTAAACAGTATAATTCTTAATTACCTGTCTATAGAGTTTCTGTTTTTGGCAGTGCTATTGCCCAGGTCACTGTTTCTGTCTCTCAGAGACACAGCTTCTTATTTGGCTATAGACTTGTATTTGCCGTTTCCGGAACGATAGCCTCCTGCTACAGATGAAAGTGACTAATGGCAACCTAACGATGTTGGTCGAGATTTTTCGATAACGATTTCCGCTAAAAGCAAAAATCTTATTTATCGAGCAAAACGACTAAGTAAGATAGTCGACTACCAAATTTAAGTCTTGCTTGAAGATTTTTTTGATGGGCAACTTGCCCCTTCTTTCTATTCGCATTAATCTCTTCGCACACGTCAAACATATTTTCCAATAGCTCGTTTCATTTTACTACTGCCTGATGCATTGTTACGCAGAGCTTGGCGAGTCGGGATGACGTCTTATTAGTTCTATTAATTAAAGCCACATAATATGGGAGGATAGTTTCGCTATTTATAAGCACTTATAGACGAATGATACCAGGGTAAAATTTTCAGGTGCCACACGTATTGCAGAAAAGGGCATAAGGTAAGCGTCGCGGTGCCTAGCTGCCCTGCACAAAGCTTTGTCATTTATATATTAGTCAAGTAGCAGCACGTGTGAAGTTAATATAGTAAACCCAACATAGAAAAATTATAACTTCTAAGTTTGCTTTTTCGCCGGGATTTGATATGTTATGTAAGAGATAAGGGAAGCTAGACCACTAAATGTGCGATGAATAGAGATTTCTGTCATGTTTACAATGTAGGAAATCGAATACGATTTTAGAAATAACACATTTTAGGACTGGTGTGAACTTCTTGTTTGCAGTCTTCCCGGTTCGAGAGTGCATCATCGTTACCCGCGGTGGTCTTGTGCCCTTGGTATCGTTAAGTATTACGTATCTCTTAAAAGTAGATCTAGAGTTGAAGCTCGACTGGAGAAGAAGAAAGGCTGAAGGTTGAAAAAATGCTTCAAGCAGTGACGTGTTTGCTACTAGCCGAAGGAACACGGAGGGAGATTAACCGAACTTCAGCGTGCGGACCCTCCAAACAATTCGTCAATCAAAGCCCTACCTCGCAGCCCCAAACGACGGCACCGAGGTCTGCCATAAAAGGCAAAGCAAAAAAAAATCAGCAATTAAGTGGAATAAAATGAGTTTTAAACCACTTATGATCATCCGAACTGCTTTGAATAACTAATATTGTATAAGAATAATAACAATAACAAGCACATTCTGAAAATTTCTGTCGACACAAAGTCTCTATATTCTGGTCTGGCTGTTAATTAGCTAATTTGGGTACTTCCATTTATTATTAATCTGCGCAAGGATCGATTCAAGTCTCACTAGGGAATTTTCATCGTTGGATCATATATTAGTTGTATCTGTTTCAAATGTAGTAGATTTAGACTGACAGGCGACGACCTAAGCAATAGGGAAATCATTTTGAAATAGGGAACAAAACGTTGCAAAGAATTCATGAATATGGGCCGCCGTATATATTCTCTGGTAGACGTCATACTTATTATAGTTTCAGGATATTCAATTATCCCTGAAGTGCTATGTCATATTCTATTCATTTTTGGGGTAACTGGTTCTGTTCCTCCTTAATTCTCTACGTTAATTTGACCTATTCTCGATGGTAAATGAGGTGTTTTAAGTGAAAATTTTACTTTACTATGCCAGCGTATTTTTTTTGATAAATATATTCCATTTACTTACAACCCAAACTTTTCAAGTTTGCGTTTGAAACTTCACGGTAGTACCAGTCATGTATACACGTAAACCCTATCGGATATAGTTAGGATTTGATGAGCTCAAGGGAAATCTTTTAAGCAACCTGCATTATTTGTTGTTTCGTTGGATATATAGTTAGCTTCGGACGCATCTTTCTAACAAGCAGAAAAATCCGCAAGCTTCTGGATTTTCGTTCTGCCTCTTTATTTTCGAACACGCGTTATTACCTAAATATGTTGTTACACAACAAATGCGACAAACTGCAAAAATTGAAAAAAGCCTTGTTTGTATCAATATAAGTGCGGATGATATTTTGGGAGGGTTATACGCATCCGCGTTTGAATATCGAGTCATTTGTCAACCTGTTATGTAGTCGGTGGATTTTACCGTGCCCTGCTACTACGATGTCTGCCACAGTTGCCATATAACGACTTCCTATCCTCGTATTTGCCACTTTTAGTAACCCACCATTAATAATTTTTATCGCGAAACACCAGTGTATGGCTGAATATTTTCAGCAGTTAAATGTACATAAAATGCGCAGTTTATATAGTTAGCTCGATCAGTACAAATTTCCAAAACATGCAAGAAACTCAATATCGAGCTTCCGTAATAAAAGCTTAAGTACCTTAAGTATAAAGATTTCGACTCATTCCATTTTGAGGTTTATTAGTAACTTTATATCTGCAGGCTTCACCCGACACTCGTCAGTTGTTTCTAGCTAATGGTTTAGCGCTGATGCAGAAATAAGCGTTGTCTATACACGATCTATTCAAAACATTAAAGTTGTTTTCGGCCGAAGTTGGATCGTGCGATTTTGTCCGTCGACGCGAAGGTAAAGCTCCCGCGAAAGACAAACGTAGCATCAGGCTAAATATAAAACAGCAGACGTTCCCCAATGGCTGCAGTACACTAGGGAGCTGTCGCAGACAACGTTTCACTTCTCTATTGCGGCCTAGTGGAGGTGAAAAAAGGACGAGATTACTGCGGGCATTAGCGATTGGTGATGATGACCTTACACGCTGTTTTGGGTTGAAAGGTCGTAAGCGTGAACCATGCCCAGGTAAACAACAGAAGTTTGAAATGTTAGCGATCTGGGTGAACGGAAAACATTAAATAAGAACGTCCGCTCGTACCGTGAATAGATGCACGAGTTTGCATAGTGTATACATACCTGTTTCTATGGTAGCCTAATCGGCTGTTAATCTTAGGGAAACGCTATGGCTTCCTGCTGGGAACCCGTCATCTAACAGTGATACCCGACGTCAAACTCCGAATAGATACCCAGACGTACTTTCATCTAATACATCTGTTCATAAACTTTAATTGAATATGATTACGGTTTGACGACAACTGTGTCACACGGCCGTGTAGTTCTATACATAGCTTTGTTTCTAATAACTCGCAAAGGGTTCACTAGCTTAATGTCTTGTATTGTAATATCTAGCGGCCTTTTTAGTTAGCAAAGCACTGTCTAGTATTATCGGTTACGATGTCAATCATTCTGGTCTAAGTTGTTGAGAAATACGTATTTTCAGAGACAAGTTCTCACATAAGATTATGTGCTTTTTCTGTAGCTCGTTGTTAGCACTGCTATTAAGCAAAGCTTTTTTTTTTTTTTTTTTCTAAATTCATAACTCGAACCCTTAATATTACGCAGTAACATCTCATGATTGCCATCTAAGTTGAACGGATTTCAAGGAACGTCGTCTTCTAGAAAGTACCAAAGAACCCGCTGCCCACACGGCTGGTTGCATACATCACTCTCCCACTGCGTCGCGGGAGACATGGCCAGCTGTGGTTACCTACCTTAAGCGCCCCACGTATTTGCCGAGTCATTGCATTATTTGAAATGAACCGGGCACACATCAACGAACTCTTACCCTTTACACCTTATATTCCGGAAGAATATGTTTGGATTCGCACCTAGATTTTCTAATTGTGTAGCACTATACAATGATGGTATGACCGCTAATGCACGATACGAGTCTCATCTCAAGTTAATCCTGCTACTTTGTCAAATACTTGTACAGAGTTTAACGTCATCTCGCAAGTATTCAGCCTTTTCAACTCATTCATTCCATTCTTCACGGCCCGCTGTCTCCTGTTTACAACGATGTCAAGAACTCCCAGGCTGAGAGTGCGAACGAAAGTTGAGAGTGGACTAAATGGGGATAAAATAGCGAAAGTACAGCAGAAGTTCCAGCTATAACTAACGTAAGGCATTTAGGAACTAGGGCAGAATTGTTTCTGCTGGAATAGAATCCACTCGCTCTAATGTATTTGTATGGTAGCGCGTATGCCAAAGTGGCGGGTCTAAACTACAATTAATAAACGTTAAACTTTGTATTCTACGAAATGTTACGCCGACCCAGGACAACAGGTCAGTAGTCACAAAATAGCCCATCTACAAACCACTTATTATCGCTTGCGGCATTCTGAAGAATCGCTGCTATTACGCCATGTTGTAGAAAAATAACCACCTAATTCTCATAGTTTAGGGTTACTGCTCGGTAATCAGTAAAAAATGAAATCAGTCCTGCATAATCTACACATCGACTGAGCTCACAACAAATATAGGCAATAAGTCGGATGAAATTATCTTGTTTTAGCGGCAGCGATCCTTTTCGAATTTATTCAACTTGGCTCAAAGGCGGAAGTTGCGGCACGATTAGGTAATAGTTACCTAATATAGTTCGAATTAAGGAAAAGGTGACATCATCGATTATATAGAGCATTTTTTTTCACACAGTGATTTGTCTCTACAACACGCCGTAGAATTCAGGTGTATTAGAGGTCAATTGAGTCGAAGTGTTGCTACTCGAGAATATGTGTACCTGTCGGGTTAGGGCGAGTTAATGGCCACGAGTTTAATTAGAGGCGAACTCGATAATCACAATACTATCGGCTAAATTGGGGGTTGAGAGCGTAAAAACAGTGGTTTATTAACAAATTCGAACTAACTTATTCTATCGACAACAATGTTCATTAAATGCACACATTTCAGGCACATAAATCAATGTTAAACTGTTTTGCTCCAAGCCCATTTTCCCCCTCTACTGTACACAATCTAATTGTACAATAATAACCGTAGACCCAAAAGTTTTATAGCACATCAGTGGGTCCGAAAAGGCTGCCTTTGCCAGCGACAGGCGTCTGAATTAATGACGCCATGGTGCTCGCCACGTAAATACGGATCATCTAAGGCAAAAACCGCGAACACGTTCCTCACAGAGAGGTCTTTTTCAAATCGGCACAGGTGACAACAATGGCCTGCTGTGTATGCGGGAGAGCACTGTAGTATTTAGAAGTGTCTAAAGACGTAGGTCGAAATATGCATTTGTAGGTGCGTCATATAAACGAATAATGAAATCGAGCTAATTTTTTTTAAACTAGTTTAGCTAAAATATTGAAAAACATTTTGCATAGGTATATTAACGGTGAGTGTTATACAGCAGATTTGGAAGGTAGCCAAAGAATATAGCCCTTTACTAGATACTAGATCGGCTTTCAATGTCACTGTTGCCTTGCGGAAAATCTAGTTGAGGACCTTTAATGATAAATTACTCGTTATACACCGTAGTTAGAAGATGATCATACGATCTAGTCTTGTCGAGTAGCTTCGACGCCCTTTCGTCACCTTTTCGACAGGATTGACCATCAGGTAATACATACCCGAATCAAAATGAGCCAAACGCTCGTTTGAAGTATATTGATTGCATGATGCACGCATAGCTACACGGCGCAAGCGTAATATATAACTGGAATAGAACTTGATATTATCGCCGTCCTGCACTAGCGCTACTGTGAGACCCGGCTTACTAAAGCTCATACAGACTTTCGCGTTAGTTAATCCCCTGTGTTTTCTCGATACTTAAGATCTAACCCTAAGACCATACGATTATTTTTGAGGAATGAAATGTGTACTTGTTACACGATACGCTTGCGTCGTGGGGCTCAAATATATAGGGACGTAATAAAAAAGTTACGATTAAGCTAGTAATGACTGTGATACCGACAAAAACAAATTTGCTCCGAACTCCACTACTCATTGTTTCGAATTATATTTTTTACTTCTGCACTTCAGGCAAGATTTTTTATGCATACGCTTCGGCGACTACACACCTAGCCGCTATGCTTTCCAGACGTATCATTTGACGCTCGTCGCAAGGTTAGAGCAGAGGATGCAACAAGCCGGACCCTCTCTCTGCATAAGATGATCGAATAGGCGTTCTCCTTCTCTACATGCTTCGTACTTGTCAAAACATAAGCAACCTTTGAACAAAAAGCAGTTCCTGAATTTCAAAGTAACTTATACATATAAGTGTTTTCAGAAGTTGATTTTGTTAATCTTCTAGCTAGTTAATAGTACTATCTCGATTCCTCGACAAGTCTTAGCGTCAAGCGAGCGCATGTGTCTGGAATATTACGCAGAAATAAAACGTTGTTTGCCAGTACTACTCGTATTGGGCAAACGCTCATGATATAGTAGTTTTCTAGCTTGTTAGTACAAAACATTACCTGTATGGCAAACCTTGCTACTTATTTTCCTCGTACCGGCTTAAGTTAAGCGTTCTGAATACAACGAAAAGTTGTTACATGTTAACGTTTGCTATTTTCTTTAGACTCGAGCTCGAACAAAACGAGACTAGCACGTTTTCTAAAATCTATGCTGCTATTGGAAATTGGGAGCTGCGTCAATTTGTTACGTAAAACCATGATTTAGGAAATTTCGCGCAAAATCTCTTAAGGCAGAGATGCCCCTGGGTTAGACTGACGATAACAACAACAACAACAACAACAACAACGACCGTAGCCAAGCACTGAACCAGTTTTTCTCCAGGACAATGATCCTTTCCTCAATGCAAGCCAAATCGAGAAGAAGATAAGTTAAGAGCATCGTAGAGGTAAAAGCGCAAATAGAAGCTCCCAAAGCAAGCTAAAAAGGCAAGGCCCAGTTAAATTCGGATGTTGTTCCACCTTCTATGGCCAAAAGCCTAGTATCCACTGAGAAGCCACGACAGAAGAACACCAGCTAATCCATTGCCGAATAGATTTAGGTCCCAACATGGTTCCACTGCGACCAAGAAAAAGTGTTAGGGGAAATCGTGCTGTACGTGCGGCACCATCTGACACGGCCAGTAACTACCAAGTGAGCAAAACATGTACGCCAGTAAGAAGGGCATCATGCCAACTACACAGCTTGTTCGGTATACCGCAAGAAACTAGCAATAATAAAGGAGGGTGGAACAGTGGGGCCTAAACAAAAGACCAAGGAGGCAAGCCCCACCAATGAGAATGAAAAGAAAAAGCAGGAGAGGAAAGCGATTAAGGTATTGGAGAACAGACACAACGTATTCATCATGCTAGGATCCAACCGACAGCCAAAATATGATTAAAGTATTACATGAAATCCGTATCCTTACAGGATAGTCCATGACTCGCTACTATAGACTAAACAAATCTGTAAATTGGGCCAATCGTCTCCATAACCAGAGAATCAACTCACTGGCTAATAGATAACGAATCTGATATAAAATTAGCGGACAGTGTTCGATTACCCCATAACGATTAGAGGTAACGGTGAGTAGAGTTGTGTAGACATGCTACCTCTCGACAAAACAAGCTGAAAGGAAAATTTTTTATAATGTTTAACATAATTGACATAATCTTGTTAGAATGATATGGCATTTATAGAATTTATCTAAAAACATGTCTAACAATTTAAGAATAGCTAACAAAAAGGAATCTCAAGGCCTGATATTTTTACCGGATGTAATAGAACTTCATAGATTTCATAACCTCAAACGCCAAATCCCAGTCTATTACTGAGCGATAGCACTAGCGATGGTACTTGATGAGAAGCTCAGTTGATAAATGCTCTTACAGCCCAGAATAGCGAACATTTCCAGCTTTCTTTTCCTAGAAAGTGATAATGGATGTGCAAGTTCGATCACACACAACATAAGGAAACAGCCAGGGAAAGTAGACCACAGGCTGGAAAGACAAATGGGGCAAGTCCTTGTCAGAGTTCGTAAAAAAGCGTCGTCACCGTACAAGTCTAGGGAAGACTGGTGGAATAATGAATTCGTAGAAGCTCGTTATGAGTGCAAGGCCTACATCGGATAGCATTCAGAACACGAAGCCGGTACTAGACTGGATCACGGTGAACGGCAGAAAAACACAGGGGAAATCTAAACTTACCTACCAACGGTTTAAGGTCCTTATTAGACGAAGTAAAGCTGGCAGAAGTGGAGGGTAGAGACAAATAAAGTCGTAAATCATACCAGATTGATATGAATTGAAACAGTCAGCTCTGCGGCTTTTTAATTGATATTGTGGAGGAAATCTTTTCCCCTCGCAACTGCTGCGAAACCCCAATGCAACATCAACAAGAGGTGAAGTATCAGAGGTTGTAGTAGAAACAGAGACAATAGAACGCCATAAAAATCAGAAGAAGATAGCGCAGGCAGAATCTTTTGCTGGAATCAGACGGGGTGCTCAAAACGTAGCTACTGATAGCGATGACCAGAGATTTTGTTATCAGATTCTCCCTAGGAGGGAGATTCTCTAGGGAGTAAGAAGAGGCCGACTTAGTACATAAGCCAGGGAAGAGAGCAGGCTTGTTGGTTTATTGACCCATGCAGCCTGCCTCACATAATAGCGAACATGATTACTAAAAAGCTATAATAAGATAAGATACGCATTATCCGACGCATAGTATAGTCTCCGCAAAAATCCCGGAAACGGTGTCCGCGATCAGAAGTGTCTGAAATGTCTAGACAAAATGCAAACTACCAAGACAAAAGGCGTAAAAAAAAAAAGCTTACTGTAAGTGTTTTTTCCTAAGTAGTGCTCATTGATGTTTTCGCGTAGAATACCCCATGCACAACCAACTGCGATTTGACGATGTAGGCGCTTAAAAGTTTCTCATTACGTTTTAAAAGACCCAATCTTCTCATATTTGAAAGATTTTTTTAGACAAAGCGAATCCTTTTGTTTTTGTATCTGGTCTACCCTTCTTCTATTTGTAGTTTCCAACGGACCAACCTCACAATTCTTAACACTGCTTCCTATGAAACAGTTCTGAATACTCTAGCTGCTCCTAGCGCAGTTTGCCTTTGGTGCTATAGGTTTTGTGGAGGTTCCTCTGTTATGGGGCACTTAATACTGATGTAACGTACAGGACGATGAAGTCTACCTCGGGGGGGTAGCATTTTTCTGGTTCCTGTGCCAGAGCTATATGTTTTCATATTTTTAGCTAGGTTGTAGATTGATTTTGCTGCTTTGGTCTTTGTATGGTTGAAGTAGTACTCAACGATGTTTCGTGTATGACGATTCCTTTTGAAGCAAAATCCTGTGGCCATATGCGGACCTTGGTGTTTATGCATTTTCTTCTGCCATTCAGAACAAGTTCGGTCATCTTGGGAGCCTTAGAGAATAGCGCATCGTTTTCTTCCACTACTTACGTTTGAAACCGATCTTCTCAACTAAGCAGTATTTTTCTCGTTCTGCTGTCTTACAGAATTCATTTTCCGCCAGGTGCCATGAGGTTTTAACGTCCTTGCCATTGCGCTCATATTTCGAGGCCTCATGAGGTGTACTTTAGTGGAAAGTCTTGATCCAGGATGGCGGCTTCGGCTGAAAGGTAATGAAAGGTCGCAGGAACGATTCATTAAAATGCCGCGAACTTTCTCAACTGTATTTACCTAATCGGCATTAGTGTGCCTATTGGTACGGCAATAGCTAGTATTAAGGTTTGTCGGTGGAATGTGGCAGCCCTCGTTGACTATGTATTATTAAGGTAAGGTGAGAGGGCATCCAATCTTCAGCTAATTTTCCTTTTGTTCATTATATGTTTTCTTTAAGTAAGTATTTTTTCTTAAGTAAGTGCACATTGATGTCTTCGCGTAGAATATTTTCCCTCACAGCTAATGATTCTAGTTCGGAAAGATTTAACTGAAATTACTCTGTTGAACATTTTTGAGAGATATTCGAGTGAAAAAACGTTGTCAAAAAGCGTCGAACTTACCTATTCTATTAGTTATCCTAAATCAATTTCATATGCCATGAGCATCTGTGCTTCTATTTAGGTTGCATTACAAAAACCTAATGATTTTGTTGACCTTTAATCACAATAGTAAGTTCGCTTTTGCTGCCGTTGCACCGAAGAGTTAATTGCCCAGTGATCATATTTTACGCAGTTCAAGCATACACTGCTGTTCATTGATGCTGCACAATACTTATCCGATCTTCAATTTTTACCTAATGATATTGGTACGTTTTATTTGTGCTTGTAAACCGTTTCTTTTTCTCATGTCCTGTATTTCGTCGACAGCCACTTTGAGACCAGCTGGTTAAAGCCTCTAAATCAGCCTTTTTTTTTGCAAAACACAGTGGCTACTACTTTCGTTCGTTGAGTTTCTAATCGCGTTTATTTTTTATTCATTTATTTATTTTTCTTTACTATTATTTGTTTATTTATTTTGCTTCCTTAATTTATAAGTGGACCTTAGCGTCTCGCAATGTGGAAGTTTTCTTACTTCAATGCCATAGTCTGTGGGCAGATTGTGGCTTTCACGTTTCATAGGACCTGTGCGTACGATTGTCACTCGCCATCTACAATTATTACGGCCAATCTACCTTTTTTATTTTTATTTTGTTTTTTGGGTGGTGACTTGATTTTTTTTTTGTATTGAGCTTAATGTCCATGTTCTCTAAATATACCACACACACACACGCACACAGCAGATGGCTATTTTTCGGTAATCTGGGTTATCCTATATATACGTAGGTTATACGAGACGTACTCTTCAAAGACACGGCTTATATCGATAATGCGATGGACAAGGCTATAAGGAGCGCCGTTAACCCAGCCAAACACATGCCCAGGGTAGGAAAAATAACAGAAAAAGCGGAACAGGGAGGCAGAGTCGACAGCATTATATGTAGCTCGAGCCTAGTCTGGCGCAGTAGTTGGTAAGCAAAGTGACAAAAAAACATCGCTACTCGCACAAAAAGCGGTTACCATCCGAGAAGCGCGAGCGCACGGTGCAGTGTCTATAAGAGCAACTCTTGTGCTAGCTGAGATATTATCGTGAAGCTATTCAATCCGTGACAATCCAGAGCTCATGCCATCTCAGACTGCTATTCTTCGGAAATAGTAGAAGCAATGCGCACGACATGGATTAAGGGACAGGCCAGGGTCTTGGACTTGGTACTTTGTCGTAGATCTGCGATTCTGGTACAATATTGCGATACAAAAAACTAGCATACAGGTATTAGCTGGTCACAGTCAATTTCAAACACACGTGCTCGAAATAGGACAACCACAGGTGTTCTATGCGAGTTGGGGAAAACGGGTGGAGTCGAAGAAGCATTCTTACAATGTACAGCTCTGCGAGACACACGAGAAAGGCCACAGAAGGGAACAGTCATAGAGGTGGCTAAAAATATGGTGAGAACAGGGTGGATAATAGGTTTAGCTTTTCTTAAAAAATCATGAACAACAAAGAAGGATTGGAAAAAGAACGTAGAAGAATGCTAGCTGAAATTAAGGCTGATGTGAAAGAATAGATTGCTGGCAGCCTGTTCCTTCAAAGATTTAGAAAAAATGCGAGCAGCGATGGCGGGTATTTACAGGGAGTCAGAGCGAAGTATGCTGGTTCAGCGAATATTAGCTTACTCGGCGGCTAGGGTTTTAGGTCTCAAGAGGATCGTGAAGTGAATCCTACCCTTAGGCCTTTGTCATGAACTACTAGGGGAATAGCTCCGAGTGTCTCAATCAAGTATTAACCCATACCTCCTATAAAAAAGACGTTACATGACCCGCCTGAGTTGGCTTTAAAAGTAACTTAATCATTTAATATAGTACCATTTAGTTAAACAGAACTAGTTTTATTTCTGCCCACTACGTTGGTACTAGCTCAAGAGGCTATAACATACATGTGGGCGAGAGAATCAGTGTTTCCTACCGCAATCGAAAGGGCTAATCGATGAAAACAAACTGCTGTTTAAAAAATGTATGGTTTGTCAAAGACAAGTCAAGCATAAACAAAAAGTAATTTAGGGCGGCTTTTAGAGCGAAAGACGAAGGCCAGTAACAGATATTCTATCCGCAATTTTATACAAGCGCCTGGGTTGCGCTTTACAAGCCTCTAATTTTCATGCGGTTTCTGTGGGAGACATATTTGTTTCCAACTTCTGACGTGTCGCTATGCGCCTATAGCAGAAGTAGAGCATTTCTACTAACGCAGTGTCACTTAAGATTGCTTGTGAACTGTTAGGTAGTGTCATTCAGTAAACTTCGAAAGTTTTATAAATGGTCGACAGTAGCGAATAGGGTGCGAATATGGATGGCTTTGTATCAAAATAGTCTGAGATACTTTGGCGTATTTTATTTTTGCTTTATAATGCTATAGAAGATAATACTCTTTGAAAATGAGATTTATTAAAAACTTTTACATTGACTGCCAGCTGTAGCGTGTGCTCGGGTCCCCTGATGGATGAAGACTATTAACATTGATGGTAAATCATTTTTGAACAATAGTGTGTGATGTCTTGTCCTCAAAATTTATACGGCCTCAGTTGGGGTATCTATAGGGAATACAAAAAAATTGTCAAACCAATAATAGTTAGAGTCTTGTCTATTCGTTAAGTTAGAAGAAATAAAAGTGTAAAAAATGTGTTCTTTCTGCTAGGGCCATTATGTTTTTGGCCTGTGTTTTATTTGCTTTTTCGGAAGTAATTTACGCCTGATAACTCAATTGAAAGAACGGCGAAAATGTGCAACACTACGACAGGTGCTTGTTCCTAGAAGCCGCGTAACGTAAATGTCACATCCTTTCTTCTCGGCTACTAATGTGTCTGCACGACCGCGTAGTGAAAGGGCAGAATATAACCTCTTTTAGCAGACAGATTTATATCAACATTTTGAGAAATATGGAGTCAATTTCTGTGGGATGAGTTGGGCTTAAAAGTTACGGGAAAAATAATACCTGAAGATCAGGTAAACACACTTCCATTGATTCCAGTTTAAACAAGGTTTTTTTATGGAAATATTTTTTTGCATCGTTTAATATGACCCATTTCGCATTTCTTCGAAGACCGACATTTACTTACCTGGTAACGCGGATCTTTCCCCATCTGGGAAAACCTGATTGTCCATTTTCTTATAAGTAGACTACTTTTGGCCTTGAACTATGCTGGTATACACAAATTTGAATTAATGAACTTTGTGACCCATGATTCAGCCTGTCTCATTCTTAAGTTTTCGAACTCATACCCTAACTCTAATGGAAACTGTAAATAGTTCCCGCACCTTACTAGCACGGCTTTCTATATGTGATTGCTTTAGCGTGTGTGAGGAACTTTAGTGCGAACAGTTTAGCCCGACGTGACTATTAAACCATTTAAATACATCGTTGTACATTGGAATTCCTTACAGAGAAAGCTATGATTTTTCAAGTTCATAAGACTAGCCTTCGTAGCTCTATACGACAATTCAGAAGAAGTAGGTTTATTCAAACTAAAAAAAGCCTCTTTTGCAGAGATATTGTCAGCATTATATTATTGAAAATTAGCTTCATATTAACGTAAAACGGAAAATAGTAAGCAAACTCACGACATGGGCGAATCCTTCCAAGCAAGGTGAATTAGATAAAAGTTAATATACAAAATCTGCGAATCATTATTAGGCTTTTTAGGGATTTTACACGGCCACGCCTTTATAGCCAATGGTAGTCGCGTCTGGTAGGTTAACCTATCGAAACGCTATGCCTGCAGGAGACCCTTTGTAGTTCGCACGTAACGTCGCTTGAACTGGGGCGTGTGATGTTCTCTTTCATAATGCGGTCACATCTCAAACTGAGTATTCTCTAAACGTCTAAATGGAGCCCACCTGCTCATAAAAATGGTCACTTCAGTTAAATAACTGATCGAAGAGCACCCTATGCATCCTCCTCCTGGGAACTGTGATAAACACTACGTGTATATTACAATGTCCTTTGTTAAAAAAAAAATTAGTTTTTTTCATTAAGCTGTTTCTGCATTACCACATTTCTACAATTCGAAAAGGCAGGTAATCTTCTGTCAGTCAGTTTCTTCTTTTTCGAATGAACCTAATATTATTATGCTGCCATATTGCGACTCGAACATGAGCTTTATGACAACCTACATGAGATTCGAATAACAAAGTTCTTGTAATTAACTTGCGATAATAACCATAAACACATGACTTTAGATAATTATAATGCCACATTTAAATATAACACTTCTCTGCACTCTACATTGTAAAGCATCTCTCGAGGTACTAAATGCATTCGTAACTTAAAACGGTGTCTTCAACATCACTTTTGGGAGTGAGGTTGCAACTGTGCTATCGTACTATCAGGTGTTTACGATGTGGTAAAAATATTTGTATGTCTGTCAAAGTTCTAAAAACCAAAAGTAATAGGTCTATAGATGGTATTATACGTCTGACTTATCACTCCACCGAAAGGCCTTAGAGAGTTTCTGATAAAAAGAAATAAGTCAGTAAAAGGGTCTCTACGTTGCTTGGTCTAAACACTGTTTCTTAAAATTTCACTGAAAGCAGTAAGTTGCTCATGCCGATGTTCGTCACACTCCAGCTTTTAAAATTCATTCATGTATTCACACAACTTAGAGCAGAGCCTACAAACTATATTGTCAAAAAAATCTGCTTTTTCAAAGTAGGTAGGTACGCAGATCTCATAAAATAAAAGTTAACCACCGCCCCGTGATCTGTCCAGCTACCCACTTAAAAATTCAAGCCACAAGGCTAGGTTTTAAAAATAACTGCAATTATCTAACGATGTTCTTCAAGGATGACACTAAAAAACTTCAGTTTTGTTCCTGATTCATCTATAATTTTGTCTGTTCCAACGCTTAGCTGGTGCGAGATGTTTGCTACGCCGTATTCTTCTATACATAGCTAAAATGAGCTGTTGTTACACTTTTATTCCGTCTTGCCTCTCTTCAATGCTAACTAACTACACTATAAACTAGATCCACAAACACCAAACTTGATGCTAATTTACATTATTTATGATATCTGTGGTATTTTAACTCACAATAAATGAGTTACAAAAGCATCACATAACAAAAACACAGGCTGTTGTTGACCACTGTGCTCCTTGAAGCTATATTTGGATAGCTTCATTGTTCCAGGTATTTGCTTGAGCCGAACTAAGAAAGTGCTTTGGCTCTTTATATTACTGCGCGAGTCACTCAAATGTAACACAAACTATTGTTCTGTTTCTTAATATTCCCTTCATCTTCTGCTCTTCTATTTGCTATTGTTTCTCTACATCATTCGGACATATTCTCTCTTCTGGGAGTCCGTTGCAATTTTATTGCACAGTAAACAGAATCTGATGCCGAGCTCCTTTCCTTTCAGCCGAACGATTTCAGCTGAAAATATAATTCCTCACACATTTTATGTCAAAAAGTTGCCGAAGTAGCGTGGAATATTTGTGCTGTGTTGGATGAGAATTTCATGTCTAGACGGATTGCTCGAAAGCAGTTTGCGAGGATGCACCTTACTTGTGTCGGCCATATAAACTTCGAAAGGACCGCCTGAACGAATTTAAAAGACAAATGGCCGGGAAACGTTTTGTGGCTGAGCTACAGTCATACGACTGTTGGTACATGCCATTTCGCGTGTGGTGCGCATACTTGAACACGTACCTTGTGGACATAAAAATGGTGTAAATCAACGAGAAAACAAATTAAGTGTTTTGTACTATTTTATCGACAATCTAGCACTTGTTAAGAGCTCTCAAAAGAATATTTGATCCATTTACTGTATTGGCGCCTATAACGGTACAAGCAAAAATTTTGCAATAAAGATTTGGTACCACGAGAACGGATATCTGCAACAAATCAAACAATTAGTTTTTTTTAAGAGATGTATTATTACAAACTGATTAAACTATTTCCGAGTATGATGTAGAAAGGAGCTAATTAGGCATTTTCTTATGACGTAGACTAACGGCATGCCGATGGGTCTATTATTATATTCTATGCCAAAGCTTCAGCCACATATTCAATCGTTATGGCAAAAGTGGATGAAGCTGCTCTGAAAGGGAACTTCTTAGTCTATAAACCTCTATGTTTCAACTGAATTATTCGCAGAGTTAACGGTGGCGAACTTAGCATTACAAGAACACAAGTTATGGACGCCAGTCGTCCGTCTGATGGAATACCTAACGGCGATGCCGGATGTGAAACTCGAAATATAAATATGTTCGTTTTCCTATAGACATGAGTTCTTTTTAATATGACAGTGTTGCAGCATTGAGCTGATTAAAAAATATCCAGATCTGTGGAAACAAACCGAAATTCGGGTTCGCACAAAACCGGTCTGAGCAGGCTTTAAGCGATGTACGGAAAGGTATGACTAGCATGATAGCATGCGGTTAAATACAAACTGTAACGCAGGATATACGTCTAGGTATTCGCAGCTAGTAGAAGCGTTCCGACATATGGTGCCAATTATCACCATACAGGTCAAGTGGCTATAGCCATGCAACTTTGATACAATTAGTACGTTTATCCAGTTCTAATATATCAGCCAGGGTGCCCCATACCTCCGGTGTCATGATCCATGCTTCCAGGACGACACAAAGCTATCCTGCGTGAACGTGAAGCCCCTACTCTACAGCATATCGCAAGACTTTCTTATGTTCCACATTTCTGTCATACTACGGCAAGAATACATCAGCCTCTATCGAAAGCTATAAGGTTTTTAGCGAGTAATTAGAAATTCACCTTATCCAGTCCCGATCTAAGTCCCCGTTGGCGGGACAGCGCTATCGGCTTTACTTTCAACAAAATGCCCAGTTAGTATTTGTGTGCAACATGGAAATCGAAGAATCGCCTAAATGCGCAGTGCTTCTAATTTGGCAACATGCCGTGATACAAAATATCGACATAGAAATACTAAAAACGTATAAAAAATCTCTAAGAACATATATTTACCAAAAAGAAGGTTATCGACTCCTCTGGAAATGAAATGGCTAATAGTCATGTTTTGGCTGAATACATGTAAAAGATATGTGATACATGCTCGGCCAAACTTCAAGCAGTTGTTTGTACCAATATTTTCAAAACACCGCTACTTGCAGAGATATAGCTGATAACGCAAGGTGTTTTCTTTTGCGTCCAAACGGATGGCAATCAATATCCCGTAATGTAGATTGATGCTAGAGCATTCGATCGTAACTTACTAAGTAACAATTGTCGAACAACCTGTAGTTCTAAGGAAACTAAGCTTCTTTACATATTTTGCCGGTCCTTCTCCTAAAAACCAAAGTAATAATTTCCTTGGCTATTTGCTTACGCAATCAAGTTGATTACTTAACAAAACCGATGGAGGTTTTTATCTTTCATGAACGGTGGTAATTGCAAACTAAAAACAATAAGCTATTATCGTGTGTAGGATACTTACATCTTCTGTTACGAACATTAGATAACTGGTTTCCTGCTAAGCCACTCCTGGGTTATCTTTGCAAATGCTTATATCAATGTCTCTGGTAAATGCTTTCAATATACACATTTGTGGCGTAAATCTCGAAACCGGTTTCAGATTTGTACAAATAAGGTTATTCGAGGCTACGTAAAATGGAGCAAAAATTCATGAGGGGTGTGTGATCTCGCGCCGAGTACTCCAGCTTGTCTGATTATTCTTCATGGATAGCTTACATTACCTAGATAAACGTATCTATGAATTTACAAGAATGATTATCTAGAATAGCACGTCACATAAATATTTGCTGGTTTAGCTTTTCCCATGTATAACTTTCACTTCATTTTTGAAAATCCCAGTTAACTGCAGGATGTGACTTCTTGGATATGTTTTTAGGCATACGCCAACAAACAAATGCTCACCAACCTGCATTAAAAAATTGCCCCTGACTAGGTCTATATACTTTCGGTCAAATCGTATACGTCAGGTGATGAGATTTCGAGCAACATGAAAGTCTAGTAAATTAATTTAGAACAAGGTTACCGTTTGAATTGTTTCTGTACTATAAGATTTGTTAGTACTTGTACAAAGTAGAAATCTTAGAAATAATGATCCAACCGAATCACCGATCTTAAATACACGTCACAGTACGCACATAATTTGAAAAAATAGTTCTTCAAGAACATTGTTAATGCGCAATATAAATATTAGAGCCTGCTAATAAACGACGTGCATATGTAGTAGTCCTAACGGATAAGGTGAACTAAAGTACCTTCGAAAATTGTTCTTTTGTTAGCAGTGCCGAGAGCCGATGCTGTATTTGAAGTCGGTGCAATTGAATGAACACGCCATGAATAACACAATGGGTTTTGCGTCACTCCTGGTAGAGAGTACAAGGATATTAGGTCGTTCATATCCTACCGTAGTTGCGAACGTATTCGCACCCAAAGCATGAAGTTACCGTTCCGGGACTATACACATGTATATGTAGATTGTACTCGTTCTTGGTAGAGTAGATTTACCACATTCGTCAGCGTTGAGAATAACACACTATGTATGCATTATAATCGCAAAATGAGTAGGTGTCATATTGTTTGTAGGGCTCAAAGTAGGCGATAAAATTAAGTCGCTTTTTAGGTCTTCGCCAGAACCAAGTTTATAGACTGGATAGAAGACGACGTGTTATTTTATGTACTTCTCCAATCCAGTAACCTCACGGCTTAATAGTGGTCGTCCCAATGTTTACATGAAGATAGTTTTCCAGAAATAACCAACTTTACTCAAGAAGAGCAACAAAGAGAGTTCTGCTGTAAAACTTTGGTTATGCTTACTGCCACCAGACACCGTGAACATTGGGGATATTTGTTAGGTCTTCATTTATGAGCAGACCGTGATTCTTGATAGTTGAAAAAAACGATAACTGGATGTCTATTCAAAGGAACCCGAAGACTGACTGAATGCCCGCCTACAAGAATTACTTATACTTACGTTGTTTATGAGGCCGGAAATACGTGAGCACGTTCATAAACATTCAAGTTTCAAACACCAAAGGATACTTTGCAGGATCAGTCTTATTCATGTGTATAAGCTACAGAGCGGACTGTTGGAAGGATTCACGAAGTACCCAGATGCCAATCCAACATGATGCGGGACGCTTGTGGCAGCGAAATATAACGCCTTCTGTTTTAATATACGCTTTACCAGTACGTAACACAAACTCAAGAATAAAGGCGCAGTCTTAAAGATGCAGAACAAGTTCATATGATAAGTTGTCGATTGTTGTAATATCAGAACGCATGACATACAGCATGATGACACTTCAATTAATGAAGGAAAATAATGCAAAGATGATTATCACGCAAATTTTTCCATACATGTTCCCGTAGTCCTTTACTGTTAAATAAATGGCTTCATCTCACAACTGAAAAATGTATACCGTCCCGATCAGCCATCCGAGTTCCATAAGAACCGCCTAGAGTCGCTTGAACTCATGGAACGTGATTGTCGCCAAATACTTTGCATCTATGGGATTTACACTTAAAAGCCAAGCAGCTCAAAAAACTAAGTGAAGAGCACAAGTAAACCCGGCTAACATCTCGTCCGACACCGGTCGATACACAGTAACAATGATAAGCTTCACCACAGGATTGTTACGGGTAACAATAGGCGGTACGGTCTCTACGTCAATGTAAAGCAGAAAGATTACTGGGACTTTCAAGAAATGTGCCTAAGTCCGGGGCTAGGCCGAATCTCTATCTCAAAAGGTCATGGTTCACGTTTGATAGGACTGAAAGCATTTACATATATTAGGAAATGCCGGAAATAGCTGAGAAAATTAAGACCATTAACACAGATATGTGCAAGGCCTAGCTACATCGGGTTAATGCAGTTATCGTATAAAGACGCCCGACTGACAAGGAAAAGTCATCCTTTTTCGTTATACCCGTCTCCACATGACAAAACTTGTTAAGGCCTCCCTGATAGAGCTTAAATAGATGATTCTTTTGCATCTAGCATATTTTCCAGATTTCGAATGAGAGGTTATTTTTTCTGATGTCTGCCAATTGAAATTCCTAACAATACGCTTGTTGTTGGAAGAGTTTCAAAGACTGGACGAATTTGGCTGGCTGGCTGGTTGAACCAATTTATCAACAATGGATCTGAAAAAAGCTGGCAAGGCGGACTGACAAAGTTAATTAAAAGATGGAAGCAGGTCACAGAGAGTGAATGTGAACACTTACTGAACCATCTTTACTGAAATTCGAGCGAAACATTGTGTTCTCTATTAGGTAAAGTAATTGCCAGTATTTATATGTAAGTTTTATGAATGGGGCTACTCTTCAATGTCCTCTTACCGTCCTTTTCATGGACTTCTCGCTGATTCCCAGCTCCCCAAACTCTATTTCTAACTCCTAGCTTATGAATACTTCCAAAACTTTTATCGTGCCCTAATGTTCGCCGTGTACTCTATCTACGTTCTTGAATATGACTCAGACTTCTAGTCCGAACTTATTTTTCACGTAGACAAATGTGCCCCATCGACTCAAATGAACTTTTCAATGTTTGCCCATTTTGTTTGTCCCGGCAACATAAATAGCCGTCACCAAACCAAACATTTCCTAGATATGGATGCGATAGTTCTACCTACGTGCTATGTCTACATCTGTGAATAAGTTTCAGATTTTATATTATACTGTCTGCTACAATTTTCAGAAGCCAACCAGACGTCACAGACGATCAGTATGATCAAAAAGTTGAAAAAATATTCAACATAAATATATTTAGTTATCTCTGTATTTAAAAGTACCATTGGCTAAAACACACGATTATTTTCGTCCTTTCTTCTACTTGAGTCACTTCAGGCGTCAGGACGACTGACTCCTCGTAAAGGTTATTTTCTGATATATAATAAATAAATATAATAATTCATAAAATAAATCGTAAAACCCATAAACCTCGAAATCATTTGATAGAATATGTAAAGGATTTCCGGCATAACTTAGGTCCTACTATGGCGGGTTATTTATCCAAGTGAACATGCCTTTAATCGCTATTTCTAATACTAGAAAAAAAACAGTTCTTTCTAGAAAAAAATCAGAGACTCATAGTAGCGGAGACGCGAGGTTCCTACTCGGAATATCAATAAAGATCAGCTGAATGTTCTCGCGACGGACAAGCTTCTAACTATGCTGTCTACGCAGCTTATTTTTATGATTATTATATATGTACTGTATATATATGGGCTTTAAGGAATCTGAAAAAATCCATCCAAAAGTCAATATAGGAGATCCATAACAACGATTAAACTTGAAAGGTCGAGTTCATCAAGAAGCGCGCAAGAAATCACTTCTGATAGTTCATGAAATTTAACGTCCATATAAGGGGCTGCTTGCGAGACTCGAACTACCTATCGTTGTAATGCAGACTGTACCTGCGTGTGTCTTTTTGACTTTTTAAGTCTTCTTACTCCTTTAAGACTTTTTGCATTTTTAGTTTTTGGATTTCTGGGATCGCTGGAATACTGCCCGCTCAAAATTTAAGTCTGTTGGTTCTTCTTTATTTGTGGCATAATTGAGCACACTTTCAGCGAGTCGAAATCTATCATGCTTCACTCATAAATATTTACTAAAACTTATACGCGAGTTTACACAGTCAATCTTGGCAGTAGATTTTTGACCTGAGTAGGTTCTGAATCAAAGTCGTGATCGAATTCAATGGTAGATATTTTTTTATTATTAAATATGTATATCATGGATGAATCTGTTGCCACATGCCAATGATTTATCGTCGTTTAGGTGCAGCAAATAGGCAAGCGATATCAAGTTTATCCCAATTTATTTCGAACATTTTGTATATGGAGAAATGAAAGTTAATACATTTATGATTTGATAAGTGAAATCTTTGTTTATGAAAAGATCTTTTACCTTCTGTTTTACCAAGTTGCAGTCTCTCTATATCTATAACATATTTAGCACATTTGGCGTCACATGGCCACTCTGCTGATAAGAACTTAGGAGAGAATGAGTAATGTTGATACGCTGATCTTTCATCTCTTTTTCGTCGTATGTTGACAGATTTCTTCCTATGACATGAGTAGTTTCTGGGAAGTTCGCCAGTAATCCAGTTATCGTGAAGTATACTATGCTCTGTGCTAAATGCTGAATAAATTCCAGCAATGCAATGGTACAGCAACCTGAGCGTATATGTTTTCCGTATATATGCCGTAACAGGTGATTCGACCACCTAGCAACAAAAAGGAGAATTGGAAGCCACAAGGTAGCAAAACAAATCAAGAGAATACCCGGAATGACAGCCAAAGACGTTCCGCAGAGGTACGAGTGCAACATCAGTAGAGGACCCAGGCCAGGGATGCAAGCGATGCTTAGTAAAGCTCTCTCAAGTTCGGGACCATCACCAAACAATGTTGAGGTTAGCAGCGAAGGACGCGTGTATGGTATGCAACGAGCGGTGGCAATACGAAACGAAGAACTGATGGTAGACGCGTGGATTACAGCCACGAATCCAGTCAGCGAGAAGAGTAGATTAACCTTTGGATACTCTTCGTATACAGCTGAATCTATTAGAGCGTATTGCCTAAGTGAAATAGAGACAACGTAAAATTGAATCATAGAAAACGTTATGAACCAATCGCATCTTTTTTTCCATTTGGCAACAAACAACTGTACACAACTGTACATATGTGCAACAAATCTCTCATGCATATCCTCTATACTATTTTATCAAGCCGATAAGTAACTTGGAGCATTTTCTGTGTACTGCCTTTTCCGGATACCTCTTCTTTTGTTCTACAAGTCTATTCCGACAGTCAAAATACGACAATTTTTACCTTTTATAAAAGAAAAAATGTGGTTAGTACGTTAGATATAAACGACACAATGGTTTTAGTGAAAATCGATTAAGGTCGATGATTGTATTTCACGCCTTTCTGCACTAGCGGGTACTTTAATGAATAAGAAACAAGCCGCCTCGAACACATGGCAAAAAAATTAAAGCATATAAGCCGATTAAAATTTTTAAAAAATCTCAAATTTTCTAATGCATAGATGATACTAACTAATTTGTATTCCTCCGAGACATCAAAATCGCGTAAAGAAGGTCAAAGAAACAGTCAGAAAATTTATTTGCCTTGCAGCGTTATTAATTCAAAAAGACTTAGTGTGTAAGTCTTAGTTTTTATATTGTGTGCAAGAAAATCTAAATATAGTAACTTAATACTTACAAAGAACAATTCTGGCACTCATATATTTTAACTGCCTCATTTCGTCTTTCATTGCAAATTCGATGTTAGTAGATAAAATCAGCTTTGGAAGCAATACCCAGCCTTAAGAGAGAAATAGTATGGTTTATAGGTCTTCCTTCTATCTTAACGTATAATAACGATGTGTTTTAAACAAAGGAACACAAGGACGGTTTCTGACTGTGATGACTGTTACAAGCGAACCCGGTGGACTTTGAAATTGAGCAACTTTAGAGCTTACTTAGGCTAGAATGATGATTTTTTAATATAATAATGTTAAAAGGTACTACCCTTTATTTGTACTATCATTCTGACGTCATATATTTACTATTCACATTCCCATACGCAGTTTCTCTATCTATGGCTTCCTAAAGTAAATCGATAATCGGACATGCTTGCCCATTAGTTGCCTTTTTTAGGACATGAAAAGCCTCTAAATCATACGGACGTAGGACGGAAAAGTAAGCGGGTTGATGCCAACCTTTGCTCAATCCATCAAGTAACTGAGGCATGACGATGAAGTCTGGCATTGTCGTCAAATAACGAGACCGCGTGTCTTCGGTTGCCGTACCAGAAGTCCATGGGTCTTGAGATAACGGGCGGCATTCTGTGTTTCATTTTTGGCGAGCATCTCATAACAGCAGATGCCTCTGATGCTTATCACCTTACATCCAAAACCACTCGACACCGTCATCGAACTCCATTTTTATTTACTGCAACGCCATGCGCTCGTCTTGTTTCTCCACGGCTGGATCGAATCATGTCGCGCCTATGGCGATCGTGGGTTCCAGTTGGGTTTTCTGTGAGATAAGTCCCCCAAACTGTACATGGAATACATCACACGTGTTGCCGACAATTTGCGAGATATCCACTTCTTACTTGGTTTTCATATCTTCGGTATTTGGCTTGTAATTCTGTGATACCTAACATGTGAAATGCTTATTTTGACGAACAAGTTTTTTAGAAATCTAAGCTTTTCGTGAATGACCTCTCCGGTTGCGGCAATACGTTCTTGTCTTTCAGGTCCTGAGGTCTGACTGCTCCCTCGCTGGTCAGCTCCTGAAACGTTTGCGCCTAATATCTTCACCTATCTCCAATAAATTTCCACAGCGCTGTGGCCTTCGAGAAACAAAAACTTAACTACTTAACGTTGGTTTTCGAGGCAAAACGAATTTTTTCCTCCTAAGCTCTATCTCTCATTGACTTAACCGCTTTCCACTCACAAGTTTCTAGAGAACTGGAGTATTTACCAGCCAAATGTCGTCTGCTAGCGGCGCTCGGTGGCGGCGACTAGTCAATTTTCGTCTGCTAGCGGTAGTTTAAAAGTTACTCAATTTTAAAGTCCGCCAGATTCGCTTGTAACCAATATATAACATCGGACAATCTGTAAACGAAAAAAAGAGAAAGCGAACCAATAAACAAAAAGTTGCATTTTTTAATTAGCCATTTATCCAAAGAGCTTCAGTAAATATGTTTAATAGTAAACATCGAAGACGCTTAGACAAAAAAACCTGGGCCATAAGTTATCCACAAACTTAACATTTCGATTTTTATTTAAAAATGTGGGAGTCATTTTGTCATGAAGCGACTAGAGTTTTTGTATTACTTCGATAAGAAGGGCCTACTGTGCATAGGTCGTTAAAAACAGGTTAAAGAGGTTGTTAAATGTATGCATGTCTCACCAAGAGTCGTATGTGATGACGTGACTATGCAAAACCAATATGTCACCATCATTACATGCACATTTCCCCTATGCGTTCTTATTTTTGCAAGAGTTAGTATAGTACAACTGTGTTGCTAAAAACGAGTTATCGAATTACGTAAGCTCTATGATGCAAAGAAGATACTGACTGTGATGAAAGCGGGTGAGTATTTTAGGTCGTTTATAGAAGGTCAGAAGTCCGAACCACAAACTTGTAATAACGCTATCAAAATTGTTTTCCAGGGAACCTAAAAGCAGAATAGCTCATTGCATCTATTGTCTTTTGAGATCCGAGTATGGATAAAGTATTAGACTGTCATTTGCACCAAGCATGCGGATGCGTTATCTCAGTTGCCGCAAGAAACCTAGGCAGTATAATTCACGACACACCGGAAAATGATGAGAGTGGCCTTTCGCATAGGTGAGAGAGTTCTGGGGTTGACGCATTTTTTTTATTCGGAAGCGAAAAGGCCGATGGTCACGTTATCTTCGACAGCCACAGCTGGAAGGGCATACTGAATACTACTTGGGTACGTCGTAGAAAATGGTTATCGGAAAAAACAGAACGAGAAATCATAAAGATATTTCACCCTTGAAAAAAGTTAGTTTCTTTTGGTCGCTTATCACAAGGTTGGTCCAGTGTACTGGATCGCGATCACCTACCACTTCCTACCTGAAGGGTAGAACTATTTTGCAAGTACCTATTAGCACGCTACGATTGGACGGACGGATTTGTCGACAACAAGTTTTAATCGAAGTTTCCAGTTTCGAACGCGAACGATTAGTGACGCCTTACTCGCGTGCATTTGCGGGGCATTGCAAAGCCCTTTCGGCTCTTGAGAAAGCAGAGCTAGGGGCTATCTATTCTATGTCAAGAACCGTCGAGCAACTACACAATGCTTTCAGCTTCAGAGCCAGAAGCTGACGCTTTACACAGGGAGTTTCAACTGCGACGACCAAACTTAAAAAAACTAAATTATTGGCTTAATTTGTTTGTACAAAATGAGAATTGGGGGTCTACTTATGAGAGCACGTTGAATCAGGATGAACTAGTTAAAAAAGGATTGTACAGCTTTGTTTATGCAATCAGGTGAACAAGTGATCGTGTACCAATTCGAGTTGCAAAAATAAGCCTCCTGCAAGCAAGTGCTATTAAAACAGCGAAGAGGTGGAAGCAGTAGGTTTGACGGAAGACTTTGGTCTTCGCTCATTCGATAGTTAGATCAGGAATGATGTCGGACGACTTTTTATGAATGTAATTTTTGATTTAGAAGAAAATTTAACATATTGGGGACCAGGCAAGACTTATTGCGTAAGTCACGCTTTAAATTTCTATTTGGCGTTCGGGAGTCATATTATATCCATACCCAATCCAAACCGGACGATGGCGTGTGTGAACCGATGAAAGCTTAGTTATTGGGTAGACGGACTAAATGAGGCAGCCTCTGCCATAAATAGATGAAATCACGTGAAACACAGGCGGATGCACGTGCTGCGCTAAATTTTGTCAAGGATTTCTGACAACGGTCATTAACGTAGTACACAAAATATTTTCGGCGTTTACAACGTTTCGCGAAGTACTGCGCCAGCTCTCACCGATACCTTGTCGGTGTTTTAGCATTACGAAGGCCTGAACTAGAGCACTGGCCATACGTATTTTCAGATAAAGCTTGCGCCGTCGTGCCGAGTGCTAATCGAGCGGCGAAATATGGTGAATGGCGTTGAGCCCATTTTTATGCTATTTACTTGTTAGGTGCTATAGCTATCGGCTCAGCAACGGATCTGGGACGATTGATATTTAATTGCTGTTTGTGGAACATGGCAAATTTACTAACGATTTAAAGGAATCTAGCTAACATTATGGGTTTATGTATACATAGTACAACATCTAAATCTTCTTACGGTTCGCTTTTAGGACTGTGCATAGATACAAATGTTTTAATAGAATGTTCACATGTATCAGAAGTGTCGTTCCTTTTCAAGGTAATTGCTGTTTGTTGAATTTAACTATTATTTATATCAATTGCGGGTCTAATTTAGGACCTAAACTGTTCACTAATCACTTTTGTATCAAACGCTTAGGTGTATCACAAAACGACTTCTTAAGCATTTTGAGTTATTTGAAGCCTTTTAAATCCTAAAGCTATTGAGGGCCTTAAGATTTGCCTCATAAAACCCTTGAGGCAACCCCTTCAAAAGTCTTCAGAATTTTTCAGAAACCGCATGAAAATTGATAATAACATATACCGCCGACCTCGGGCAAAAGGGGAAGTATCTGATTTTGTTGAGGGTTAGAAGAAGCGGTTTTTTTTGTTAGTACCAAGAGTGACAAACAAGCGCGTGCCCGTCACGACAAATAGCTCGTTGAAACCTGCCCAATTTAGATGCCGTACCATCTAATGAACACAATTTACAAATCAGAGCTATGCGTAGTGAATTGCATAAGCAAGTAGCAGGAGCTTAAGTGAAAAAAGGTAAGTATCTTTTCATGGTAACTTGCGGCTACTTTACTACTAAGCACATTTTATTTCGTCTGTGTGAAGTTAAAAGCCAGTAATATCTTCAGTAGAGGCAATCTCGAATGACGACCAGCTATAATGTAATAGCTTTTTTCCATAATATAGTTTAAACACAGTTCATGCTACACATTTTCTGGTACACTTGTTCATTTAATACAACTTTATATTCCTGATATATCAGCGTTAACAATTCTGGTAGTCCTCTCGGGTTTGCAACTACTTGTATGGACGGCATCGTTTTCAAATCTTGTAGAAAATGGAAAAGAAGTTGCTATGGTCAGTATATGAGCAACGAAATTATCATCACGTTCTATGGCGAAAAGCAAGCTTTTTATTCGAATTGACCTAATTAGCTTTATCTCCGCGCAGATGTGTCCAGGATGTGTCTGCAGTAAGCCACAAAATTATGTTGAATCCAATCGCTTTAAGGGGTCGTTTTCGGGTCGAAGAGGTACGCTAGCTGACACCGTTAGCTGAACTGAGATAGGATAAATAGATCATTACATAGCTTTCGAAGCCATCCATCAGATGACGCTTAGGACGTTTGACGTTTACTAATTTACATTATTTAGCGTAGATTTCTGAAATAGATTTAACAAGAAAATGTTATAAACATAAATGTTACCAATTGACTGATTGTTTTTATGCTCTGGAAACAAAGACGAGTTTCCGGGCATATTTCTTTCCTAGTCCAAATCAGAGGTTTAGTTTGTTTTACATATAGAGATTAATGTCAGCCAAATTTTCTCCCAGGAACCGCTTGCACAAATCGACATGTTTCAAGTAATTTTAGATTATGACTCTGCATGATTGAGCATCAGTTTCACCTTTACTTCAGGAATATTGGTTTCACGGCCCTGGTCGATACACGCTAAATCACATAGCCTCGCAAGAAAACATCGAGATCAGCCATATCGTCGAACCAGAACGGCCACTAGATGTCGCTGCCGCGTATCCAAATAAAATGGCCTGAGAACCTGGTTCTAAGCTGATTAATCATTCCCAGCGCAGTGTGGCAAGCTGAATAGGACGGGGCAACCTTAGTGAATCCAAACATTGTTCGTATTGAATATTTTTAACAGGACGGTTTCTAATATATCGCAACAGAATCCGTCATTGGTTGTTGCTGTCGCTGTCAAAAAAAAAACCCCAATGGCTTTCTCGACTCATTATGAATAAGGTTGTGGTTTAATATTCTCAATATATAGTTCGGTCCCCCTATAAGTCTCAGATGCGACTAATTCATTTATTTACATAGCCCCTCAGCTGAGGACAGGCTTTATTTAAAAAAAAAAATATATGGTCAAAGAAGTGGCTAGCGCGTACCTTGCGCTTTAACATGTTATCAACTTATGACAAATAGCGCTTATAATAACACTCGATCCACGATTATTGAGTCAGCTGATTATAGATGTGGAAATGAATTTTTCCTTTAAAATGATCCGCGGAGTGTTTCTCGATAAACTGAGTTGTTGAGTATAGCGTCGCATTGAAGTCATTGGATGTCAATGTGACGCTGCTCCGAAATATAGCCCTGTTGCCACTCGATGCGCGTCACTTACGGAATGTTATCGTAATAAACCTCCCAATCGGATAATATAATAGGTTTTTATAGAAAATAAACGTTAGTCCAGACTGTAGCCTTCTATCACCACAAACCGAAGGCGCTTCTGCGTTTATCACCCGAGAATCTGCTAACTTCGTTGCGTGTTTACAACTACGGGGAAGGAAAGACGAAGGCGAATATTTTGTTTTTTTCCTTAGAGCGTCAAAATCAACGTTGGTTTCTATTGAAACATATCGTTTTTGTATCGAATCTCTACTTTTGCCTAACAACGTCTTTATTAATCTGACATATTTGGTGGCGTATAGCGGTTACTTGGTGAGTTAGCCACAAATCGATCATGCGAATACATTTTTTTTTTGTGTATAAGGAACGATTAAACGGGATTTCCGGTGAAAAAAGACATAGCGTAGTGCAACCACGGAGAATTGTATGAGCTTTTGCACAGTGTCAATACGACTATAAGGTCAGGGTCAGCGATTGGGTTCCCTCAACAAAAATTTATCGATGCCATCACCAGTAGATAGTTTTCATAACAACGTATATTGTTTTGTAAGATTCACCGTTCTGAGGAAAAGCACAATTTTGACGAAACTTCAGAATAGTTTGACGAAACAAATTTTCGATCTATAAGAATGTTGGCGTCCATGAAAAGGAATGGCCTAAATTCGGACGCTTAAATTTGCAGTCATTCAATGTAGATATCAAGCTTCCCACGTGCCTGCTCTATTATAGGAGCAGCGGTTCTCTTCAACGACAGCTGACTGACTGTCGTGCACCTGATTCTGCTTCACATCAGGCAATTTGCATGCAAAATCGTTTGGTGTACTATAATATGTGCACGTTGGTCACATCGCTCTTCCTTGTAACCTTTATTACATTCGTGATAACGCTACAATCCGTCTACGCTTTCATGTAACGCGCAGTTTCCTGGCATGAACGGGAAGTGGATGTGTACCGGTATGCCTCATTGTCTGTCAATCACTGAACGGTACGTACGGGTAATTATAAGTAAAATCGATCCCTTGATAGAAACAAACGTTTACCATGCAGGCCAATTGATCTGCTAGAACTCTTCGTGAGATCGTAGCGGTTGATTGGCGACAACTATCTATCGCGCGTTAACCAACAGAGACAAAGACTGTTCCTTAGTTTTAAATTGTCCCATTCAATTTTATAGTCTTTCACGTACAAAGCCTTCTGCTTCTGCACGATCGAACACTCGTTTAAAAGCTGAGAGTACTAATGATTCTATTCATAATTATTTTTACCACAACACGATAGATTATTTCCAGAAAATCTAATAAGGAAAAAAGTAACTAAGTACCTCGTTTGACATAAAAACTTTTAGGAAAAATTAGAAAACATTTGCTTTATACGAAAGCCAGTTTGCACTTAGAGAGCATCTCAGCGAATTAAAGAAAAAAAAGCTGTTGATACTGAAGTCGACGAGGTACACGAAGTTGATTGCCGTGGTTGTTCAGCGTCATGTACATAAAAAAAACTAAAAGCTCGCTGACAAAAGGTCTAGGGATAAAGGTACACAGTCGTACATGTGCACAGATACATCCTCATTAGTAGATGTCATTAAGAAGCATCGTGCTGCTGATTTGATTCAGCTAGGGCACTGGGTGTATTTGGCGATTGACTCGCACAACTTTTTATAGAAGTTTATTGTATAGTACCTACAGCTAACGCTTTAATGGAAATAGAAGTTATTTCTACAAGTACTTTTTTTTGAGCATGAAAAAGGTCAAAGCGGAACAAATCCACTGCATCCACTCTATCATCCCTTTCTTCTTTCCTTTCTTATCAAGTCCTAATAAATTCGCCATCTCTTATTAGAGCATTGAATATGCGCGCAGCTTTCCTTAGGTGCGATACACCAAATGATATAAAATGAATGTCAAATCCCAATTGTCAAACCTGACCATAATGATATACAAAACTAATGTTCAGAAGCTCTGTTTTTCCTGATGACTATATAAACGAATATAGATTTATTAAGTTTAACTATAATTCAATAAAATAAACTCTCTTAAGCATAAGTGCTCTTATCCTTTATTCTTTTGCATTGACATTTTTCGATCAACTCCTCAATTTTGGGCAGCGTTTTTGTTGTAATTATTCTAAACTGTTCACCATACAATTTTTGCTATGGCTGTGCTCTACAGCTATTTTGAAACTTAACAAAAAAGCGTGAAAAGTTCATATATGAATTTCTGCGTATTTTATTTATGCAGAGTGGCTTCTCAGTGAGACGATATTCAGTTTCCTGCTGTTTCTTCACACTGCAAGGAGGTAGTCTATGAGGATACCCTTTATGAGATTAATTTAAAAAAATGTTTAATACTTTTGAAGACATTTGGATTTACCGAGAATTTATGAAAAGGCTTAAGGGCAGGCCTGCTTGTAGAGAGAATAATTATCACCTTGTAGAGTTAACTTCGCGGCTTCGTTTCACGCTTTTTCAGTTAATCCGTTATCTCATTGCAGGCAATCCATTACCATTTGTCCGCAACATTAGCGCCAGTATCCTGTCCCCTTTACCGTGATAGTCTCTCATGTTAGTTTGATGTCTGTTTAGTTTTCTGACGTATTACGTTAAAACCTACTTCAGTCCAACTTTAATGCTCATAAGAAAACTGATAATGTAAATTCGAACTGAATGTTTAACCTTTATATTTCTTTGCTGATATAGCGATCAATTGTAATTAATTCGTTATCGCGCTATATGTATTTAACTGCCTAAGGAAAGATCTGGTTTTAACCTCAGAACTTCTGACAAAGGCCAAAGTATGCCTCGGTAAGGTGCGGTCTTCAAAGCGGCTAGTTCGGGTGATGTTTTTTTTCGTTTGTCAAAAACAGAATGTAGACTATTGTGCTGAACTTTACACTCAGTGTCTTATTGAGCACTTTTTTCAGATGTAAGCGAACATACACTAACACAGTTCTCTAGCTATTGAACATGTGCGGTTATCCATTAAACATTTACTCAGCTCCCCCATTTTTCCATTGTAAGCTATTAATAACTTAACAATTTAAAATGAAACACTAATGGTAAAAATATGAGAAACAGGTTATTTAAAAAAATCAATTTTCTGCCGAATTGTTTTATTCATTTATCCGTACATGTTCCGTACACGAAGGTGGCGAAACGTAGGAGCTCAGTATAAAAATTCAGCCCTCATTCATAACGTAATTTTCACAGTTCGTATTAAAAAAATCCACAACCCGTCAATAACTTCAGAAATTCCTTAGTATAGACCTATTAAACAAACGCATAGATTTCCATATGATTAAAAAAGGCTTAGATAAAAGGGTAAAAAAAGAGCGTTAAAAGGTATCTTACGTGGAGAGTGTGATCGAAGTTGCTGCTGCTGGTAGCAGTTCCCAAAAAGGAAACCGATTATCTCCTGAAATTCCTTTCATCCAATAAATTGCAAGGAACACTATTTCGCATATGAACAAAGTCAGACGAACTGGAAAAAACGGAATTCAATATTAGTTTCATGGACCTTAAATACGTTGGAGTTTACTGCAGGATATTTGTTCGCCATTAAATCTCTGGGATTAGGCTATAGAAATAAGTAAATGACAATGACCCCTAGCAGCGTTGAAAAGTTAAGCAGCTCGTCGTAGGAACAATGTGTACGCCATGGGGTTCCCAAATTTTCCAACCACTCTACCGTATGTTAGCACAAATAGCCTGACAACTACTGTAGACTGTTTATGATTGAGTTTAAACGTTGCATTTAACGAGTGCGGCGGGTAATTCAAAAAGAGGCAGGGGAAAACATCGGAAATAAAGCCAAATGATAACTTGTCGCAATTTTTTTACATTTTAATCCTTTTCAGGTAACGAGAAGCTTTCTGCGATAACACTTCGATATTAAGCTTTGTCTCGCTTGCCCCATAAACGTAACTTGTTTCCCAATCTTCACATTGGCGCATGTTATCAATAATGAAATAGGTTGGCAATCATTTGCTCTTAAATCAGCAGATAGGCCAACTTGGATTAGCATTAAGCGCTAGAGGAAGCAGAGATTATTTATTAAGCAAAAACATATATCCAATCTGTGCCATCTTACAATAAAATGCTTTATAGCTATTACTTGACGGGGATAAATTGACCGAAAAACTTCTCTTCTCCTTCGCACCTTTGACGAAATTTAGTTCAGCGTATATGTACATATAGATGATCCGGCGGTCACGTATATATATATATATATATAAGGGACCTGTGCAATGACCAGGTCCTTTTATTCGACCTTTACTCACATCCTATCTATAGCTTAGACGACAAGCCTGGTGTACGTTAACAGTTACACCGTTCGATTGAGCTTCAGGTATTCAGTGGTTTCTTTAGAACTATACTGTACTTTGTTCCCATAGAATATACAATTGCATTATAGTGATTTCATTTGCCTATTCTTATGTTGACGAATCTGACTTGGCTTACACCTAAACTGACATAATCTATCGTTCGGATTACAGGTTTGCATTTTCTGCAAGCTATTTTGTTGCAGCTGTTATTGGGCTAAAATTAACGAACGTCTTTTTATATTTCGAAACAATATTATTAAGCTAAATAGGCGAGATTTTGATAGATGGCCCCCTCTGTCATTTTTCGGGTAACCCCAGAATCCCATCAGCGTGGAACTTTTGTGATTTTTGCATTGAAGCTAAGTTGATTAAGGGAACTTTGCAGAGATTCAAACAGATGATTATCCGACAAATGTATGTAGTACGGTGCCGTCATCGGCCGTTGTCCTGCTCGCCTTTTTTTTAATGGCTTGTTGTAATCTTATTTGTTGTTGACCGCAGAGGTCCGAATCAACCATTTTGTCAGGCGACGACAGCATATAAAGCACGATTCCCTTCCAATAGCACTATACACACAAGATCGATCGATCATCTTGTTCGGTGCCGGTCCGACTTGTGCTACAGACTGTGGGGTGTATTTTCATTAGTTTTTTCGCACATTTTTACCGTACACGATCATTTTCTTTAGAACCGGTGATCAATCGCTTTAGAAATGGCTCATTTTCATTGTGTTTCAGTAGAGTTTTGCAAGTAGAAATACGATCGAGTAAACTATTTTCATCAGTTAACGTGGCACCTAAACATCAACCTTCTTTTTGTAGCCAGTTTTTTTCGAATAGTTTACAACTGTTTAGTCGTGAACGTTTAGTTCCTTGACGATGTCATGGCTACTTTTGCGTATCGATCTTACTTAATTCATCAGCTTTTTCCTGCAGCTTGTCGGCCGTTACGAGGAGCGTCCCTCATATCGAAATTTATAGGACGAATGCATTAGAATTATCGTTAGGTCGTTTTTTAAAAGCATGCATCCTGACGGCAAGCAGGACATTTCTTGTATGGGCCTGGGCTGCGTCTGTGCTTTTGTCGTAATAAATAGATTGTAAGATGTAGTAGTTCTTATTCTTTCTTACTCAACCTCAACGACGCTGACCCACGACGACATGTTGCAAAAGATATGTGATTTAGCTATAAAAGCGTTAATACTTTTTCGGCAACTCGACATACTTTGCTGATTTACCCAGTTACGTTGCTACAGATACTTGATTAACCTATTTTAGTAATATGTTACGTACGACCTAAAGTTAGTCAGAACTCGGCGGAATTGTCGTTCCCTTCTATTTAAATATCCCGCTCAGCTCATTATTTTAGTGCAACTAGTACACTGGTATATTACGATGAACTTATTATAATACTCGATCCACTCTTCTACGCGAAGAAATAGGTGATATTGCTTTCAAAGTTGCCACAGTAGACTCAGGCCAGTCTTACTCCACTTAGCGTATAGCCATTATCTAACCAACAAATCGCCTTATCCAAATGCAGGTCCCCAATATTCCATTACCTCGTTAATAGATAACTTGACTTTTGATGTAAACATTCTCGTAACGAACACGAATCAGTGTTCTTTCAGAGCTTTTCCACTATAATTAATAACAAATCTAACGAATTCTCAATAATTCTCATTATAGCAGTTCCCCTGGCCATGTTTCGTTCTACGCATATTATTGTTCCGTCGATTTCGATGTAAAGAGGGCTACGTTATTTAGTCTGCTGTACTAATGCCGTTAGCTCCTACCGAAGTTTTTCGGTGATGTTCCTACTTTTCAGACATACTGCTCCCTAACTGATTCTGTTCGATCTCACTAGAAATACTGATTAATGCCATATATCTGAATATCCTTCTTTTTTTTTTTTGTTTTTTATAGCCCCTTATGTATTATGCATTGAAGTTCATAAATTGCAACAGACATTGTAAAACTGAAGTTTCCGAAAACATTATTATCCGCATTACTTAATCAGAGTATCTTCACCTTAAGCTGGATTAACACTAACTGAATAAATACATACAAACTAACACTTCATATAATACAACTTAGTCTACAAAGCGCATTCTGTTAACGGCATTTTCCTTGGACATTAATTTTCGTGATATAGGCGCTACGATAATCTGCAATACTCCGGCGGCTAAAGCTGGCACTTCATATCTATTAAATTACAGAATTATAACCTAAATACCGAAAATGTGGGAACTCAGCAAGAAATGGATCCCCGTCAATTGACTTTAGGCTTGTTACGTTTTAGTTCGACAGTAGTACCGAGTTTATTCGGACCCAAAGCGATGATAAAAGTGGTTTCAATGGACATTAGAAGCATCCTCTATGGCAAAAATGAAACAATTAATGCAAACCGCTCTCTCGAGTTGCTCGGGAGACCCACGGAGTGTCGGCATACTTATCGAAAGCTCATAGCCTGGTTACTTGATGATAATGCCAGACCTTACCGCACCGATACCTTGTTGGATTCAGCGAACGAATATTCGACATGGGTTTCAACCCACTTTTTCCTTTGACCCAAGTCTTCGTGATTACGGGACTTTTCGTGCCCAGAAAACGCATATAATGCACAAACAGATCCCACTATTATTTTGGATGGAGAGGTTACATATGGGAACTCGAATGCTATGTATATAAAGAGGAAGAGGAAGGTAGAGAGAGAGAGAGAGAGGGAGAGAGAGAGAGAGAGAGAGAGAGAGAGAGAGAGAGAGACAGAGGAAAAGCGGAAGTTTTATTCTATAAAATCCTATAAAAATTAACCCAAAATTTTGATAGTTTGAGAGAGTTTTATGTAACACTATTTTTATTTATATTCTATACTTAATATATAGTGTTCTTCAAGTGTACGTTTTCAGAAATAGATTGCATAAAAAGTTACCATCATTACGATTCATTTTAGCTTTAACGATACGTAACCTTCGGTTCTATTCTATTATTACAAGACTAAGAAATATATGTATGTCCCACATAGTAAGATCTAACAATAAACGGCTAAGAAGCGTGTGTTTATTACCGAAACTGACCGCAGCAGATTTAAAAGTATCACACACGCTAATAACTTGCGACAGATATTAAGGGAAATGTAACCTAATAAAGATTGAAGGCGTGGTGTCTATTATCGAGCTAAACACTGACAACAGACGGTCAGCGATCTAACTACATAAAAATCAGAACAGACTAAATCCTTTCCCTAAGAAAACTAATGTGTAACGCACGACAAAAACGAAGTACAGGTTGTATTTGGCATCGTTTTTTACACAGGACGAACGAATAACTGAAGAAAACCAGTAAGATCACTGCGACACGATCATTAAGCACTTGTCTCCAAGGGAAAAAACACAGCGGCTTCTGTTGGCAGGATTGACATCGCCATCACCAGTATGTTTGAGGTGTTCGAACTAAACACGCTAGCCCATAGAAACATTAACAGCCTATACATACATAGCCTACGTAACAGCAGACAATACATTAAATGTCCACCAAAAACGGTTCGAGTCCATCTTATAGCAGGCATTGATTCCTAATTTTAAACTTTGGAACAAACAAAAGATGCCGTAACCAACTCACAGAGGCGCGCGCTCTGCTGCGAATGTTCAACTTAATAGCGTACATGCTCGATATTTTTTTAATCGTAGTATTTTGTTTTTGGCACAGGTATAACAATTACTACTATATGTTGCATTGTAGTAATTATAAAATAAGATTGTTGACGCGGTACCCAAAACCGATCTGTTGCACGCATCCTAATTACCAAAGGTGAGACTCAATCCCAAGAAGAACGCTGAAACGTGAGTTTGATGAAAAAATCCTTCTGGCATACCACCTCACCAGACCGCAACTATCACAAGAATAGATTCACCGAAACGCTTTCCGGAAACAAGCGAAAGCAAAAATTGGCACCACTGGCATCCGATAAAAGACAAGCGACCTATTGTCAGACTTGGCCTCTGAGCAGATACTCAATGCCTTACCGCGCGTGCCGATCTCGTCGGCGCGTATAATCGCTGGCTAAACGATGTGGAAGTGTCAGTCTAAGCGCCAAGGGAGATTTCTAGCCTTAACTAGGGATCTCTACATGGACTAATCCGCAGCCGTCGTATCAACACGAAGCAAATGAAAAAAACGGAAAGGAAAATCACGCTAGACTGCCGAATGTTACCAGACGAAGGCAGCCAATTTCAAGCAAACGATGCAAGTCTAACTGCAAGCAGGGACGCTTCCACTCTGAGTTTACCATATAAACGTATGATATTCTAAACTATAATACGACAGACGTCAACAGAATCAACTCGGTTTAAAAATATTATGTGTATGTCACTGTTGGGCATTCACGAGAATGTCTGGTAGATAATGGGCCACAGTTCCGCTGTTTGCTGTACCCGACACAACCCACGACGTATCCCAGTCATTTAGACAGTATGGTCTCTAATGGCGCATGGTAGAGAAAATAACCAAGACGTCGCCAAGGCGATAGTGCGTTTCTACGTAACAAATTTCTCGATTTCTGTGCCACGAGCATATAAAATAAGCATACTGGGGAAACTGCTAGCCGTATAAAAGCACTGCAACATATCGCCAATGGCAAAGGGTAAAGAAGCTTGTTTTGCAGAACCGAAGTTATTTAAAGGAAATCATAGAATGTACGAATTGGTAGCTGATCTACTTATTGATCGATCGGCCTCTTTTATTAACTACAAGCACTTCGGTGCCGATAACGTACACCACCCTGCTGTCCGACATCGAATCAGCCCTGATAAAAGTTATTAATACAGAGTGGCGTGCCTTTTCTAGTAGTAAAAGTGATCTAGGATGCTACAGAGGCTTGCAAAAAACGGGTTAGATAACGATTTTCTACAAGCCTGGGTTTACTCATTTTGGCATAAGTTTGATTTCGTCAGCTAAAAATTTAGGCGTCAAAGTCGAAAGGCGATTTAGGAAGAAGCGCTTAGTTGCGGAAGCTTTGATAGCGAATCCATAACACAGCTCTTACGCTTTTCAATTTGGAAAATCGAATCAACTGTTTATAACTACAATGTTCAGTGAGTGTGAGAACGAATTAGCGTCTCGGGACGGTTACAAATGACGTAAAACCGGACCGTCAGCTGCCTCATTGCGAAGATACGCAGTAACGTCCTAACCCGGTATATTTATATTTTTTGTGTTTATCGTTTCCACCAAAATACGAAATCAAATGCTTCGTCTCATTATTTTTCAGTCAAGATCAACAAAACAATCGTAGAACATTTGAATTATTTGAGAGCTATCCTATAGACCTGTTTCCAGTCACAGCTCCTGATAGTGAAACGTCCCAGATAAGAAGCGGAAAAGGTTGCTTTACTTCGCACAACGTATACTAATAGGTGAGTGGTTTTGTGTATTCAGTTATCTCTGAATATCAGTTATCTCTTATATCTGACAAGATGAATAACACCTGATCAGACGACGATGTCAGAAGTATCGAACGCCTCTCTATAAGAGTTCCCTAAAAAATTCTATGGTGGTATCTAGAAGGTAATCGATGATGTCAGTAAGCGATGCACAGCCATTGAGACTGAAATTACTCCGGTGCACTAGGAAAATGAGTCCTTCCACGATGGTGGTAGTGAACCGGTTAAACAGGCTGCTTGCATTCGTATAGATACAATTTACTTGTGGATGAGACTATCTCTAGTCCTCCGTCCTAAGTAATTCGGCACTTAGAGCATTACAGATATAAATGATATTGATATATATCATAGGCTTGCTCTGTTCAGTAACACCCACAGAGACGTTCGTGCATTTGCGGAGCGGGCTGCGGCATCTCTATAAACTTACTGTTGCCGTTACATCCAGACTAATGTACGGCCGGCTCTTATACTATTAGCGATGGTCAGCTACTTACCCTTGACTACAATTTTGTCCACGCATCGTTACCCTATCGAAAAGGATTAAAGCCAAACAGCATCATTAATGAATTGGCCTCATCAATCAATCAATATTAAGAATCTTATTACTTTTATTATCGATTCCTTGCTAACAATTATTTCGAACAGTATTTTTGTAACAGTTGTCAACAAATTAAAAAATATATTTATATGATAGGCTTTTCTAGACGTTCCAATCAACTCAATGAGAACACGTACACGCGCACGTTTACCAATGCGATTACGTGCACAGATATAAATCTGTGCGTAAATTTTCGGATACGAAACACTAACGGGTGTCCCGTTTACTATGCCACATATCATTGTGACCACAGCCGGGTTATCTTCATCCATCTGGCTCGAAGTCTGAACCGAGGCACATTAATAGTAACCGTAACGGCGACGTTATTTTTAGTAATGTTTTAAATTGAACGCTATTTTAATTCGTCAATTAAGTTAAGCACTTAAGGTTATTACACCATGGAGGTGGTAAGTTGAGTACCCTACCCCCACACCGACTCCGTTACGTAGCACAATACCTGAAGACGAGGAATAAGTAACTATGTATAAATTGATTTTAGTGAAAAATAGCCAGGGTTTTTTTTTTAATATTTCCATGTTTCTCCAGGCTTATAAAATTACAGACCGATAGCAAATTCGATATTTTCAAAAAATTTGTTCGCCTTCATGACTTTGACATCTCCTGCGTAACCGAAAAGTGCCTGATTCATTACGATCAGTCATTCTCTATTACCCACTATTACGCTTTGCACCCATGTCGCACTGAACGACAAAGTTATGAAATAGTTACTTATTTACAATATAACTTCCAATTACTAACTACCCGTACCTATCTTGATTAAACTATAGAAATTCTTGTCATTACTTGCATGCAGCGTAATAGGCGCACCACAGTAATTTGCAGTTATTCTAATCCTTGTGATAACTTGCGATCGCCCGTTCATCTTGTTGAGGTTACATCAGTAGCTCTCTCTACCGGCCAAACCATCTTTCTCCTAGAATACCTCAATGCCAACCTATTACTATTTTTTTATTAGTATATATTATATTCTAGCTTCTGATTATCACATCCCTGTTGCAAGGAGTACCTTTTCCCTCTCTTTGGGCCTTTCCCTCAATCAGAACTCTCATCACACTTTACATTGACATTTGTCTCAGGCATGTATGGGTCGCCAGATAGAAATCGCTAGCTACGATTTAGCCACGTGTTTTTACATCCTGTAGCCTATCTGATCACTACCCTATTGCCACTTATGATTTTTCCCTTTACGTTTACACATTCAACCTCTAATTAGCGGAACTTGAAAGCAACTTTTCATGACCATAGACCCCGGCAAGGAAGTTGATATTCTTCGATCGACCCTTGTAGGCCACTACGTACTCCGCTGGTTTCTAAAAGATAAAATACATGTGGAACCCAAAGATCCGTAATGAATTTTTCAGCTTGACCTTATGTGCTCTTTAATCGATATTTTATCTATCCTCGCAAAAAGCTCTTTAATAACCATTATATAAAGATGACTGAGCTAGTATAAAAGACTGTTTTTCTTCGATCAAAGCTGCAGGCTGAATGTAGCTCTTCACGCACACATCCGGACTTGATCCTCCTATGCCCTGAATCTATCTTAAGCCGCCCTTTCATCTTCATATTCGTAAATGTCTGTGGTAGCTGTAAAGCCAGTTATGAAGAAGCACCACTATCGACGCTCTTCAAGGCCTCTAAAGCTAGTATACATATTCTAGTAATTCTTTTAGCATTCGTATACAACTTAAGCCGTTCACCCCGATCTGCTCTTAAAGAAGCCGCTGTTATTCTCGTTTGTAACAGGAAAGATCCAAGAGATGATTTCCAAGACGAGATTCACCTATTACAAACTCATAGTTAATAATTTTTTTCCTCCAAAAATGTTCGAACAACGCATACTCACTCTGCTTCGAATTTTCTGTTATCAGATTGACCTCCGAAAAGTCTGTTTCTCTGAGATGGGCTTTTCGGCTGTCTTTTGCTATGATAAGATGCGTGTCATCTGCAATTGGAGTATCCTTTGGTGTGGCCAAGGCTTTCCATTATCTAAACCATGCTGACCTCATATGTTCCTTCTAGAGCTTTCTGACGATACCTGTTTATGGTCCTCTTCAAGACAACACCTCAGAAGCTCTGTCTACTTTATTACAACTTCTTAAAGGTGTCAGCCAAGGTTTTATTCTAGGTGCCACTTTTTTTGCTCTACTTCCTATGTATTGAATCACTTCAAATACAAACTGCGAAGTTTTACATAGTGGGTTGTCTCGGAAATACCCACTGCATGACTGAGCCTTTTGTAGGCCGAACTTTGCAAACAGCAGGTTTACCTTGTGAAGGGTCAGCGCCGATATAACATAAGTTACTACATGTCATGGCTTTTACCGATTGTTAGCTATACGGTGTGTTGCATCAGTGAGAAATGCTAACTCCATATTATTCGCCTTCTCGTCTGCTTCGCCCCAATGTTTTCGTGTTGTTCGTGGGGGTCTCTCCCCCACTTCAAACCCCCCTGAACAATTTTGAAAATATTAACCCAAGTTTATAAATCTTTCTCTTATTCCCTACTACGTATTCGTGTTGGGGTGAGCCATAACTGCTAAATAGGTAGTTCCCAAATTTTACAAAACGATGTCCTACTTGTCATTCTTGGAATTCCCTGTACCTCCTTAGCCTCTATACCATTCATTCTGTACTGTTCTCGACATATTCCAATTCATTAACTTCACCTCTATCTTTTAGCTTATTAGTCAGTCCATCTGAGGTCTTACTGCATCAACGTTCACGGTGTCTACCCCACACGTTCTCGTGAATATCGCCTACGCTTCTCACTTTTGATCTCCACTGCCAGTGTTATATAAAGGCCAAATTATTACTTTCGTCTAAGGCAAAACTCTCATCTCGGTTCCGTTAACTTATTACTTAGCCTTGTCACTTCGCCTATTGAAAAGCTTTTTCAATTATCTCCTCCCGAAAAATCCTGGATAATTTCTACCCCCTGCGCTTTCATTATGGCTAGTCCCGTACCTTAAACAGCTTACCTATTTCTTAAATAACCGGCCCTGTTCTCCTGTTAATAATGCTATTGTACTATTGGCATTAGTAGTAGTCTCGTTTTACTCTGCTACTTCATATATCCTTCCATTAAGCCCCTACAACTATTACGTACTTCAGTTATGGATGCTGTAGCTTGTAGTACCGGTATCATCAATAAGAGTAGGCTTTGGGCTAAACGTGTTCGTACTATGTACTCAGCAAGACTACAATGGTACCTTAGGTTTCGTGTAAATTCGAACACAATATTGAAACCATGGAAGGGCGAAATTTCTCAGGACTTCCTGCAAACAATGAGGCTTCGCCGGAAGATGCCAAGAAGGAGAAAGAAATATGATCTGTTTCTTGTATGGTGTCATAGAAGAAGTTCTAGATGATTCCAGACGCTACACACTAAATAGGTTTAACTACAGGCACGGTGTAAATAACGAATATAAACTGGAAGTTTGCCAGTGCATACGTACTTTGCTTATCTTTGGAAAGGAGACTGTTGGCGTCAGGTACCCACAAAGGCTTTTTCCATACATGACAGTGATCTATAAAACTGCAACCAAAACGCTACGATGCCCATTCCAGACATCATTTCAGGCCTAAGGCTTCATTTCAGACGACCGAATCGAAATTGTTTACGCAGCATTCAAGAAAGTCACGGCAAAAATCAAAGATCTCAGCCAACATAGACGCTCCGTATCATGCTGCAAGCAAGGGCTAAGAGAACTGTTAAGGAACACCTCAGTAATGTAGCCGATAATGATTTCAAACGCATGCATCCAGGTGTGAAGTGTTTATCAAAATAAAAAGGAAAAACGTTTATAGAACCGACACCTGGAAATGTTAGTTAACACGAAAATCCGTGATCGTTCTGTCGTAGATTCAGCAGCTTTCTAAAACGTTTTAATCTCTCTATGCCGGGGGCAACAGTGACCATATGAATTTACAATGCCCCATACATCAAACTGGACAACAGGAAGGATCAAAAAAAGTTCGAGAGGCGAATATTAAAGAAGTTTACCGCCTCTGTAATCAATCAGTCTTTATCCTGGATCAGCTTTTAGCAGTATCTACGGCAGATCAAGGTCGGGTTACAGAATCCTTACAGTCCAAAATAGCAATGATGCTGATCGTTACAATGTCATGACTTTCTGTTTGCGCCTAGCGTTATAATTGATGACCAAATTACATTGCTATCGTAGCCAAATATCGAAGCAAGCGACCCTAATTTAGTCGAATTTCTAAATAAGAGTTTCCTTTGGCGAGAGGATATTAGGTCAACATGAAGGCCGGGAATGCCTTTCTAATTATTAGCACCTAGAATACAGGTGTACCTGTGTTTTTCCCATTAAGCCGCCATTCTCATTAGTTATTTAATATGAGTAGTTTTTTGGATGACCGTAGACGGTGTCAAACATTTTTTATGCCTGGTATTCCTGTAGTAGATACCTTCTTACACGTACCTTAGACGTCTGAGTTTGCCGAAGTAACGGCTCGAGCACTCGCTGTCAGCGGTTACTGAGGTACTTGACCGACCTTTCTCGGTAAACATTGCAACTTCACGAAATATATCGGCTAAGATACGCTGTATACATAGACCACCTTACTTAGGTAGAGAAGTTTAACCTTACGTAATTTCCTGATGATCTAAATGAACAAATTTTCTATTTCCTTCGAGGTAATAGTCATTGACTTCCTGCTAGCAACCGTTTTACAGTAGACCTTTTTCTACGCAGTAGAATCACTTACGAGCAAGTAATAATATTACTATTATTATTCCTATGATGAGCAACACTACGGTCCTCAGTGTGTCCATTTGGCCTACGAAAAGATATTCACCCAATACGCGATCTGCACGAACAACATACAACGCATATTGGGTGCCTGCTGTATAGGCTGTTTTCGAACACTTGAAGACTGTGACTGGCGTTATTAACAAATATGATTTATCGATCTTCACGCGAAACTCTGACCGGTTTATGACGACGCATCAAAATGAAGTATCGCATATTAGGCCAGCGAGCTAAATCATTTGTACAAATATCCAAATCGAAATTTTCAATATATGCTGAATGTGGCAGAATACAATATCTGTACTTCTGACTGATGCCATCCGAAGCATTTTTTCGAGACGAACTAGACGAGCGCGTGCGGAAATCTTTTTCGTGACCTAACAGTGATAGCTACCTCCTGTAGCTCGAATTCGTACATAACTGTCTCATCGTAGGATACCCAGCAAAATCGAACGTTAGAAGGAGTCTCGACTTAACTTTCGCAAAATATGTCATCAAAATAGGAGAAAGTTCTTAGAAGTTGTTTGCTTCATCCGGTGTCACTCTAGGTCTATGTGGTCTTCGGTCTCTTTACATACGTACCTTAGACGTGATATTACCGTCGTGCTCTTAAGGTTATATTAACTGAATAGAATATATCTAAGCTTTATACTCAAGCAAACCTGCCTCTCGACTATCGATGAATTTTATTAAGTACGCAAGCGAAGCACGTAATAATAGATATTATCTTGCCAACGTTAACTGACTAACACCAGTAAATTCTAAATTTTTAGACGGACCAAGACGTGCCTTGCTGTTAATTATCGATCAGCATATCTGTGTAATAGTTCTATATGGATTGCAGTTACGAGTAAGGCTCGGTTTCACTTTAGGCATATGCTAAGGGCTTTTACAGTTGTTTCCATTGCCGTGCCTATGGCTAACCTGATCTATTTCTGGAATATCTATAGATCATGAAGTCGTACAATCGCTCACGTACTAAATTAGAACATAAGTGAACGCCACTTCTTCCGTTAATAGAAAACGCAGCGGTATTGCCCGAATTCTAGCCGCAAACGTACTTTTCATGTATTCACCATCTCTTTTCACGACCTTCTTCCATCTACTAACTAACTTATTGCTTTTCATTAGAAATTTTCGGGTCTATTGTTGACAGGTTCGTTTAGCCAGCCTCTGGGACCCTTGTAGGCAGTCAAATGTGAGACTACTAAAATTTCATTTCCTAGTATCAGAGAAGGTGGTAATCAGAAGGAGCCAAATCTGGAGACTGTGATCAATGTAAAACGATTTTGATAGTTTTTACCATATGCGGCCTGGGATAAAGGATCACTTCGTATGTCAGAGTTGCGTAACCTCGCTCGCTCGATGCAACCGGACCATATACAGATTCTTGTCTGTCTGTTTTTTCCACGCATTTAGTCAAAATAGTGCCAGTGACAGCAAATGTGGATCATGCTTTTTTTGTAATGAAGATCTGGGATAAGCTGGAACGTAGGCATATTTCTCGTTCCCTTCTTTGTGTTGATATGGTTTTCGTCACGAGTAATAATTCAATGTAAAAGTCATTCACTCTTGTTGTTCGTTACCGGTTGTCGGGTAAGCCGCTGAAGGTCAATGCGGAGCTTTATCTTTTGTGTCTCGGGCTTATGGCTTCTAATGGCTGAAAAATACACTCGATATGCCTAATAGCAGTCTGGGGTTGGCAGCTCATGTTCTCGGCCAATTCAGCGGCTGTTTGCCACCTGAGGTGCTCGCCGGCTTCGGATGGCCGATCGGAGTGAGGTACGCTCGCCTGATTTGAGATTCGTTTTTTTGAACTTAGCAAACCTCTTCGAGAAGTCCTCCTGCATAGAACCCATTGGCTATACCCGGCACCAATATCCCGGCATGCTTGGGGTGGCTTTTGATTTAGGCATCAAGTAAAGTAGAGCAGAGGTCAAAAATGTACATTTGCCTTCACCCGAAACCTGAACTCAACGTGAAATTGAGTTCACTGGACGATCAATTTCTAGAAAAGTGAGCGCTTTCAACTAGTATATAAATAGTGATAATATATAACGAAAAATTAAAAGCAGAGTAAAACGACCATCGACTATGTTTCAACACAATAATAGCGATGATCAATTTAAAGGATTCGCGCACAGAAACTGTACGTATAACTTTTTTGGACGCTAACTTACCTTTGCTATTGGCTTCGTGTATGGAAACAAAGAAGAATAGGTATGTGAAATGACCCGCGGCACCTGCAAGTGGCACAACCAGAATGTCCGGGTCAAGTCTCAAAGCGCAAGTCATAACAATCAGAAGATGAAGCAGCGAGGAAGCGACGATGATAGAAATAATCGTGGCTTGGTTAACCGTTATTACCAGATCTGCAACAGCGTTTAGACTGCTATGCTCCTCCAGCCGATACTCCACACTTAGAGCCCCATATTGAGCGCCTATGGCCACCGAGTATACGATAAACACCAGAAGTGGTGAACCGACAGAGCTTAATGTGCCCTGTAGCTGAAATAACAGAATTCCAATTTTACGTACGCGAAATTTTGAAAGCGGAAAAAAAATGTCCAGCGTCATAGTCGCGTTTCCCGGACAAGATCACGACAGCTTCACACTTTGAAAGCGTTCGTGAGCCCGTCCAACCGCTGGTCTTAATAAGTCCATCCTAATTCTTAAACCTTTATAAGCTTTTAAATCATTGCAGCTGTTATCGCATAGCTACTTTCATTATTGCTCTTAGGGTTACGCAGATCAGTTCTCCCATTATGGCTGACTTAGACAAAAACATCCGACATAACTTTTATTTGAATTCTTACCAGAGTAAACGCAACTTCCTGCAATATTGATGGTGTCTCGTCGTACATAGTTAGCAACGATTCCCACAGGAACGAATAAGGATTATTCCCTGATTGGTTTTGTACACGACAATTTCTATCGGAGCTCGTATTGATGGTCGCTATAAATCTTCCACGTTCTCTCACCACCATTGGAACTGTCTGAGAAGTTTCTGAGTATAGAAACAGCGTTTGCATGGCACCAGTAATTCTACAGGCGCTCATCATAGCAAGAATTGACATCAGTGCTAAAGCTACATGAACCTGCCGTTTTAGGTACTCTTCCTTATGTAGCCAAGTGTACTGCATCTGGAAAGTAGATCAAAGGAATATTTTCATTAGACGCATTCATTGAAAGTCGATGGCCTACTGAAGTTCCCAAATTAGAGTTATTCTACAATATTTACCTGTAGTAATATCGATTATTACAATGCTAGTTAGACATATTTACTAAGAGTATATTATATGGTCCGAGCTCTCTCTTAACGTCCAGCCTAATCGCTGCCGAAACCTCGTAGATGCCTGAAACTTGGGCCTTTTCATGGTTGGCTAGCTATTGGCTCTCACTAATGGTGTTGTAAAAAAATGTTGAAAGAAGTTCGTGGTTCTCCCATTTTTTCTAAACTGCCTATCTCGTTCAAGTCCGTTTCTGCCGTCGTGCGCTGTTTGACTAAAAATTTTTAACAAGCGGCTCACGCTACAGATTACAAAGTTATAATTCATTCTCTGCCAAATGTTTGTCATCATCCTTTGTTTTTACACCCAAAGGAAATATGTTGTCGATATTGCTGAAAGCACCCATTATAATTACACAATATGCCGTCATCTAATCATCGATTGCTTGCGTTTATAAAGAAAAAGGTAAACATTTTGACCGCTGTCAGCGTCATTTGCAGTATTTTTACCCAACAGGAGGGTATCACGAGGCCACTTTGATATCTTTGCTTCATGATGTAACCACAACAGAGCGTCGGCGGTCTTCAAGCATCTGGAAACACGCCAAGAATCTCGTTTTCTAACGTGACGCTTCACGGCACTGTGATATTTTGAGAAATCTGCAGAACAAATACGAAGTCTTGGTTCACTAATTGTTGACAGCAGTTAGAAGGCAGCTCGGTTAAGAGTACCGCAAAAGTTCCAACCACTGATTATTAGAGCAGATCTTAAATTTCTACATATGGTTGTACCTGTGGAGCGCATACGGGATGGTAATCACATCAAGACTTTATTAAAAACTGATTTAAAAGGAGTTAGTCAAATGAGTATATAAAGCCTATTGTTAAAATGGCGTCCAAGGAAATTGAGGTTTAGCGGGTTGCTATATCGGCGGGGTCCCACACTGATCAAGCCACTAAATAGATTTGCTCTGTTGCGTTTAATGTACGTAAACAGCATTACTCGAACCCTCGTGAAAACACATGACAGAGCGCAACAGGTAACGTTATGGTCTACGGGAAAAGCCTTATATTTTGTCAAACTTAAAATGTTATGTTACAAGCGAGGTAAACGTAAACGTCGAGTCTCCAAAACCAGCCGTCTCGCCAAGGATAACATCAATGCGTTCATCTCAACGAGAGCTATGGAGGGCCCAGACATGAATCAAGCCGGCGGAAGCCCATATCCCGCACAAAGTAGGCCTCGACAGCCGGCAGACCAACGTCAGAACCCGTTTCAGGTGCGTATAAGTGTACGACATAAAATAGAACTATCGTGAAACCGAGAAGAATATCACAGTGCTAAGCTTCGTCTATCGTTGCAAAAAATCTGATGCCACTCTGTGCAAGCTTGCACTGTTTGCTGCCATTGTTACAACCAAAGAAATTTTGGCAGTTATATTCCTTTGTAAAGCTACGATTGAGAATATGTATTTAAAAAGTCAATAAGGCATTGTGCTGTATATGTTGAAGACTGCATTAACCTACAAAACATAAAAACGTGCACATTCCAACCTAAGTGGCCATAATGCTGGCAAACTGTTATAGAATTATACCACAATAGCTTTCGGTATCAAACTAGTGTTGCAAGACCTTCTTCTGTGTCCAGCAACAGCCAATTAAATCAATTTTATTATTTCCCTTTCTTTTTTTTTAATAAATCCCTTATTATAGGAAACATTAGACTGGTGAATACGTAACGTTCAAATGCTTTCTTCATTCTGTATGACTTCACTAATTGTTTATTTCTATATACCATTCAAAAATTTATTTCTGTGTAATTTGATTGTGTAGCAAACGGGATTCTACCTGCTAGAGTTGAAGCTTCAAGGATGACCGTTCTTACTGAAAAAACGCTTTTCGACACCTACTTCCTCTTCACCTATTTGCCGAGATCGAAAAGCTGACGACGCAGCGCGCAACATTTGTGCCATATACGGTGTGAAGACGATCTTTGGAAGAATTGTTCACACCGAATCTAGACTGTTCTCTCGCGTTTAGGCCATCAGTGATTGATAAGGGCTGCTTGAGGGCGCTCATAAAGAAGCACGGCAAATGTATAAGTCGTAGGCAAATGAACCTCGAGAATTTAAACACTGTAAGTTCAAGTGCGCCAAAAACTAAGTGCGCAGGACAGATCCTTTTCTGTGAGTATGGAACCGGGTGACACGCAGCCAGCATGACGAATTTCTACAAAAAATCCCAATAAACTAGATCCCCATTTTGAAAAAATAGTATAACTTGCGTTCTGTGGAACAACCGTAAGAAAAAACGCTCAGCAAAGATTTGCCCATTGTCCGATCGCATTAAGCGCACGAAGCTATCCGACAGAAGAGACTCAGTAGGCGAAATAATAATTTTTTTTTCGCGACAATTTTATGCCACACGTGGCAAAAGTCAGTGAAGATACCTTTGAAGAACTGAGATATAAGGTTTTTGCACTCGACCTTGCGCCGGCTGACTACCACATACTCGTTCTACTGGTAGTAAATTACGTAACAACAGAGTTGACACCAAATAGGATCTCAAAAACTGGCTCGACGAGTCCTCAGCACCAGACCCTGTGAAGAACCCCGAAGCAAATGAGACGAAGTAAATAAATTTGGCTAGAGATAAAAAAAAGTTTTTAGACAATGACAGCATATAATTAGTTGCTGCGTTCTTTTTTCGGTCAAAAAACCAATATGTCTTGTACCTCTGTACAACTATTACGTTCGTTTGAATAGAAGACACTACGATAGTGGAATAAATGTACCTTTCAAAATAAGCGCATATATTTTTCAACACAACGAGCTCAATTATTTCGGTGAATGAGCAACAACTTAGCTGAAAGCTAACATTGACGTGTGCTTCTTCGTAATATTAATAATGCTTTTCCATTGGCTGTCCTCTTACTGCTATTTGTTGGCTTTTGTAGGTGGTACTGGCGGCCTAATTGTCTGACTGACATTTTCCGGAGGTAAGACAACAGTAGGCGTGTCCTTGTTTCTGCTTCTTAATTGGGTAACGCGGCGAATCCATTTATCTTTGACCTAGTATAAGACGGTTTCTTTGTTTTCAGAATGATGGCAGGTACTTGTCTTCAGAACGTGCCTTATCCCACACATCAACACTTTCTCGCGCCTTAAATATTCTTTACACGTACCGTAGTGAGTGTTGAACTGTGGTTCCTTTTTTTAGGTCACAACTGTGTTATGTTGTTTTCGAGACTTAAACCTACCGTCCGAGCATCTATTAGACGCTGGGAACAGACAGGGTGTTCTCATGCGTCAGCAGAAATCTTTTCTTCTACCTATAAGTTTCAGTTGTATAGTCGTCGCTGATAGCAGTGCTTTAGTAGAGTCAATCTGGGCCATTTAAGAGACGCATTTTGGCTAAGGAGGATATGTATTCTATCAAGTGAGTCGGAAAGATCGATGTGTATATTTTTTAAGCTACTTTAAAGTTGACTCTGTTTTAAAAGAAATTTGTTGCTTCAGCGCATGACAAACACAATAGTTTTTACGTTTCCATGAATATTAGATCACTAGAAATAGAAGCGGGCTAATGTTTCACTCTCACGATGTTTGGGGGTTCTGTATGAAGCGTTTTTAAATGTTGGAACAGGGTCGTTTTAGTAAGACGATTATATCTAAACCAAGATATAGTTCCAATTCTGCCAAAGGGCGTCAGTCTTCAATGTTTTATCTAGCCAGTGATTATTTCCTACGTACTTCATAGGAATTGGTGCCAACTTATCGTCTTCAATTCAGTCACGTATTTTTCCAACGTTACGGAAAGAACTGAAATATACTTGATTAGCGCTTCGTCTACTTCATTACTTATATGCGCTATCACTATATCTTCTATACACAATGAACTGACTGTTTTGAAATAAATCTTGACAAGTCTTGACAAAATTCTTACAAATTAGTTCTCGCAGTTGACATAACGTGTGATTATCTCGTTCATGTTTGCGAAATCAGTCTCGCACTGATCAGTCAGAGTAAGTACTTTCAATACCTCATCATTCAGTCTGTGCATGTCCTAAATATAAGAACGGAATAATACGGAATTGTGCCAAGTGATGATTTAACATGATTAATATCCCTTTCACGTCGCCATTTTAACCGCAGATCAGCCTTATATCCTTTTCATCGGCAGCAAAACCTAGCTATCGAATCTGCTTCTTCAAAAATAAACAACTGGAACATTAAATCCGAAATCTGCAATACAAAGAAGACCCTAATCAGACGATGGTTATACTCCTCGACCGTTTTCCCACAAATTATAATATTGCCTAATTATGCGATTGCTCTCTCTCTTTCACAATTTCAACGGGAGTGCCGAGATCTATCATGAGTTATTACGAAGAACTAGTCGATCCAACTTTATTGACAACTAACTAGCTAGGCTTGCTTGCTTTCCTTATTACAGAAAACACAGTTACCCCGTCCTTTAGCCCCAAGTTCACCCGAACATGAATTATGCCTAATTTTTTGATAGCTTTTTCCTGCGTATCGTACAAAGTTGATTCAAGTCCAGGTATTAGCATCTTTTGATGTCCGACCCAAACGCCTACAAGTTCCTTACCAACATAAAGCTCACCTGCATGTGGTAATCCTCTTAATTCAAATTTACCGCTGAAATGCCACCAACATGGAATCATGGTTCTGACTAAAGTGAACAGGATTTGATTTGAGAAAAAAACATAACTTTTCTGTGCGTGCTCACTAACTAATTAAAAATTTCACATCGTTGGTTTTGCTCGTTTGGATCGTGTGTAAGCGTTTCTGATTATAAGCTCCGTTCATAGTATTTGCCCTAATCCAGTTCGAACACGGGTATGCGTGCTGATTTACGAAAACGGGCTTGAAAGTGTGACAAATCATGAGTGGTGGTGCTTCGTTGTTTGAATATTGACATTGTTTGAACATAGGAGTTCCCTAGATGATCTAGCAGACTCAGAGCACTCTTCTTTTCTGGACGTATTGTCCATGATGTCTAATTCCTATACCGGCTTTTCAATGCCTTCTAAAGCGTTATCAAGGTACGTGAGGTCTTCTGTGGTAAAATACAGATTTTTAAGAATCGTTTGAAATTTCTATGAAACATTTCAGCGCAAGCATACGTACCTCAGCGTATATTTACAAAAGTCATTCCAGCTGGCCACGTTTTTTTATCTCTCATATCAACCATCTCGTACATCCGAGTCGCTAGCGCAGTATAATTGTCGAATGTCAGGATCTAATCTTCATCGTATACGATAATCATGCCAAAGTATGAATAAATACTCTTGGTGTTTAGAGACATTTTTCAGTGTTATCGTAGGCCGACTCTGAAGTTTTTGTGGAGGAACGCAACCAGCAATGATTCTTCGTGAGAATATAGCGATTACTTTCGAAAGCAGTAACCTTTTTTTGGGCTTTGTAAGTTGTTGCCTCGTTGTCTTAAAAACGCATAAGATGCAAATCCTTCTTCAGGCTGGCAAGAAGAGGCCTGCTGACGAAAGCGTTTGCCGTGGCCTCATAATGTCTAAACGCTATCGTAATTATGCTACCATTTGATCTGACGTTATTTTAGAATTCTGGCTTTCAGACATATAGTTCTTGTAGTCATAGCCGTTCTAGTTTTAGTATGGCTAACAAGTTGTCACTGATCCGTGAACTGTTCTGATGTAAAGCGGCGATAATAACTTGCGAAAAGGCTTCAGGACCAACCTTGTTATTCTTTCGTACTTCAGTTTGTCGCCATTGTGGTACACACAGTTTTATCTACAATTTATCCGTTACAGCAAATCATCACCTCATCGTCTTTGCCTGACAACAAGTGTTGATACTAGAATAAATTTATATGGATATCCCAACAGTTTTTGATGATGGCATATTGTACATTCGCGATTTAGACGCGTCTGTAAAAGTCATATACTATATATATATATAATTTGAGGTAGAAGTAACGACAGAACCTAATGTCGCTGGATAACCGAACCGGGTCGACAGTTACTTTAAATTTTGCAAGCTGTAGCGTATACCTATTTTCGTCAAAAATTTTAGGTAGCACCGTACGGCGACAGATTCAAATGCGATGAGGGTAGAATATATTATAAATTACTTTCTGATTGTTTATTTTTTCTAGGCAATTTTTAGCTTTGACCAGCTTTCAGTGAACCATGATAAAATACAGTCTCAGCTTTCCTACGAAACTTTCACGACAACGAGAGATGAAGATACAAGCAAGACATGTTTAGATAATGTAGTCAGAAAAGCAGTTTTATCAACCTTTCACGAGTTTCAATAAATTCCGCTAAACATTTGAGTCCGTTTAGCATTCAGAGGCGGCAACGAGCACCGCCTAAAAAGTATCCATTATACCTATCTTGTAGATAAATGAGCGATTCGAGCCACCGCATTGAAGTCGGCTCTTCATTAAAGCCAAAACTGAATGGCCTAATATACTTTTATTTAATCGAACGCAGTTGGATTAAGTAAGTTAGTAAGTACAATTAAATTGATTTTCGCTAGAAAATAGCCTTTTTTCTCCGTTCTCTTGCATCGTTTTTGTCTAACGGTTATCATCAGAAGCTTCTGTCTGTTTCCCTTTTTCCCAGGCAACGACTTGTATTGCAGGTAAATAATTTCACGAGCATAGACACCATTAGTGCGAGCGATAAAACAGCAGTGGCAGTTGCCACGCGCGAAAACGTGGACTTCGTTGTACCAAACGAAGGGATACATTATTCTCAGAGACAACGTCGCAGTAATATCGGCGTCTGTCAGTTTTGATTTTGCTAATAGACACAGAATCTTCAAAACGGGTAGCTCGTTCCCAAGTGACTTAATTATTATCGAGTGAAGAAGTGCTCCTCACTGGATGCGTAAACAAGGAAAAGAGCTTCAATTAGGCGCACTCTAGTTCGAAGGGTTACCTTGATTTTGAGGAACTTATCGAGATACATCGATTACGACACATCTCTATCGTAGAGCGTCCTCACCTCAGAAGGAAAATTAAATATTTCTTTTTTCCACATAACGTCACCGGTTAAATTACGTAAATGTAAGTCGGGACAGATGCATATACGTCTGTGCAATCTTAAGGAATACCAGAGGTAAAAGAAAAAGAAAAATTTTGTCTACAGATAAATAATAACAAGGAACTCAATTTCATTCACTTGATTTATAGTATGAGCCGAGTTCATGTTCTGCTAAGCCTCTTTATGCAGCTCTCTTTATGCAGACTCTTTATGAAGATTTTCGCGACTATGACTGATAGATATTTTGATTCAACTGTAATCTTTTGTTGACTGTAAGAATCGTTGTCCTTTTCTCATTTAACTATCTGCTCATAAACGTGTTTCACGAGTTGCCGCCAAATTACTTCTGGTCATCTGTTTTCTGTAGCCCCATTATTATGTCATAGACATTGCAAGGTATACCTGCCGGATTTCTGGCGTACGATCATTGCAACAACGCGTGATGAAGTAAAAGTTACGTGGGTTGTACAGACTCAGGTAAATATCGGAGGCGGCGCAAACTAAATATGTCTATTGCTGAGAGTTATCATAGGCGGTTCTTTACTATATCGTTCGGTAAAGCAGCAAGCGTTACGCAAGCCCTCAATGAGTGTGTCTTGGCCTTATATAAGGATCCTCGTCCTTCATCGGGATAGGCACTAGCAAAATCTGTTCGTGCATGCACGTTGGTATCGTTCAAACATTACTATTCTATCATCGAGGCTAGCAGCTATAATTAGCCTGTTAGAAGCTGTAGTTAATGGATAGTTAAATGGAACCTGGCAGACTGGATTTTTTTTCTCAATAACGCTATTACTATGATTGAATTTAAAAGACTTGTATGCATTTTGACCATTTTCTCGCTTTTCGAAATTCGCTTTCTGATTGATAGGTTACTTACAATATGTTCCTCTGTATATTCGGATAACCAAACTTCGACGCTCCCTGCTGCCAAAAGCGAAAGGAGAATCTGTGAGCCAACACGAAACGCTTCTCCAAATACAATTGAAGGTATCATCTTCCAACGTAAGGTCGTACAAAGGTTTTAGATGACTGATATATACATACTTTACAACTGTGACACATACGCAGATAGTGTCTCGCGTACAAAAAAGGACGCGATACTTACTTCGAATGTTAAATCTTTTAAACATCACAATACTGTTATATTACTATAGAAACAAGCTGCCATGGGCACCAGCATTCGCAGTCACAACGGTCTGCGTTATTTGTATATATTATTTGCAGAATTGTTTTCTTTTTAGTCCGAGAAAGACAGCAGTCTAATGTGATTGGATAATGGTAGGGAGAAGGTACACAGGAATACAGGTACAATTATCAAAGCTAGATGTACGTACACAGATGTGCAGTCACCTGCGACGTTCTTCAATGAAACGTCAAATGTGAGCTTTGATGCCATATTATGTATGTATCAAATGGCTATTTATGAACAAACGGTTAAATATGTGTTCTAATAGATTGGAAGGAGACGCTTTGCAACGGCTTATTAATGTACGTCTCGGTGGTGCTGCTGCTGCTGCTGCTGCTGCTGCTGCGAACAACGTTAAACATAGGGGCACCAGGTTATCTGGGTCCGAATCGAGGCCAGCTGTCTAATGCCCAGCGGCCTAAGCACCGGACGTACAGAAAAAAACACATGTTTTTTTTTTGTCTGACACCTATTGGCTGCGGTTATTTCTACTGTACATAAGAAAAATGCATTTCGCATGAATTCGCAGATCCTATGCAATGGAAAAATTGTATGCACCCATGAAATTCTGCGACTCTATTATTTTAGACTTTTTGTTAGGATAACGGTAGCCTCATTTAGAATCCACTAAAGCTAAATTTGCACCAACCCTAAAACCTTTCTACGCAAAATTGAAGAAGCCCAAGGTCATCTGAGATTAAGTGCAAAGAGGCCGAGTGCGTTTTGATATATGATTTGCCACTCTCAACCCAAAAACAGAGATAAGGTTCGATTAAAAAGCCTAATAATATTAGGCTGAAAGGTTCCCATAGAACAAAAATTTTACCAGGCAGAGAGTGTTCTCTATCGAGAAAAGCATCATTTGCTAAAGGTATTTCAGATCTTTAGTTATTTTCTTGTCAGAACTTTGCCTTGGGCGTTTGCCAGCACATCAGTGGAAAGCAGAGGGTTATTAATTTCTATCATTTAAGAAGGAATTTCTATCAGTTAGGGCAGGTTCCGCAGCTCGTTAACATTGGCAATTTAGTGTCTTTATTCCCCCTTCAAAAAATGTACATATTTCAGTTAAATCTCTGTACGGTCCGTCGGAAAATAGACATGATCTATCGTATGAAAGATCGTGTGTTGACGTTCAAAATAAACTCGCATTTGTTAAGGGTGTAACAGATACTACTCGGACTATTTTACCAGAAAATGATTAGTGACGGTCTTTGCGAACAGCGTAGTTAATTAAGTGCAGTAAACATCATTGTTCCAAACTTAGTTTTCGTAAAAACGGAGACTTCCACTGAATTGTTGTCATGCTAAAACAGCTTTGTCATGCCGAGCCGCAACTCTTTTCGCTCCGTTATTCTGAGCATTTGTCAACGCGTAGACGAAACAAGAGACTATTTTACATCATAAAGACTGATTGTAAGCATTGCTTCAAGTGGCGGTGGTTGAATTCGTTAATCGCTCAACCATCGAAAAGTTGGCGGGTTACAGGTCTAACTGGCGTTCTGTCTGACCCGAAACGTTCTCTCGGCTTTCTCTAGTGCAAAATGCGAGTTCTTATGTAAGGGGACATTTTAAGACTGAGGATGCAGGAAGTTTAACACTTGACAAAATTTTTCGCGAAGTTTCAATGCTGTCTGGTCAATGAATATTCTACGCACAGTTTGTACATACAATCAACGTCATGTTAGTGCAGAACATAATTGTGACGTCAAAGTAAAATTACAAATGGCGGACTACGCTACTATGAGTGACACTTCCTACCTTGTTACAGTTATTATTCATCCTTATACAAATTGTGTTGATTATGTTAAGGCCAATTGTAGATCTATTAGGCCATCGTATCAGTGATAGAAGCAGCATTTGTCCTACTGTATTTATATTCCCTCTTATCTGCTCGTCGTACGGTCTGCAAGCTTTTTAATAAATGTCCCAAATCCCATTCGAGCCGGCGGACATTATTCGTAACTTAATGTTAAATTTAGCAGCGTGCAAGCGTACCGTCATTTGCTTTAGATGTCGTGTTCGACCGATGGCTGAACCGCAGGCCATCCTGTTGAGTGCCTTCACGCAATGCGTTTTGCGTAGGAGCCACTGTAGATAGTGCGCTCACCTGTTATGGCCATCCTTTCCCTTTTTTATTCCCTTTCCAAGCAGATATAAGGGCAGCTGAATGGCACTGTTTGTCATCACAGGTAGCCCACAGGGTTGAAGGCTATCGGTCAACCAGGCCAAGCTACTCAACTGGAACAACAGTGAACGTAACGGAATTATGATGAGGATATTTCAAGTAAGTAAGCATGAATAATGGACTGTAATCTTCAAATACGCCAGTACTTGTTATGGCTTTTAGGATTAGCCAGCAAAACGTGTGCGCGCATACAAACGGGACGGCGTAGTCCAGGTGCCCAAAGGTATCTCAACAGGCTGCCAGCCTCGTCAGTAGGACTAAGCCGCAAAGAGGAAGATTCCCCAGAATACGACAGTGTCAGTGTAATAGCAGTGCGGAAAACAACTAATTAACGGACCTCACTGGAAAAGAGGCTGTCTAAACGCAGATCCAGAATAACTGCAGGTTCTGCGAACAGTGGATTTTGTTCAATGTGAGCGGATCTGTAAACGGTGGCAAAATCAAAAAGGCAGCCGACCACTAGAGATACACGCCATCTATTCACAGGCACAGCGACAGGTCACCTATGAATTACCCTGGACAGAGAAAACATTGATCTACCCAGAGTGAGACGGAGAGGCTATGTCGAGGCCCGTACCCTGTATAAGAGAGAGCACCAGCAATGTGTTGACAAGATTTAATCTTGACACAAAAGAAATCGTATCATAAGTGTACGCTTAGTAAGCACATTCGCTATTTTTTTTTCAGAGATAATGGAATATAGTACATCGTTAGATTTGAGCAACGAGCGATTTCCATTCAAAGTACCACCGTATGACATAACCGGCCATTTCTTGTCCACTGAGCAGTACAACTAGAGCTATTTTACCTTTATTATTATTTGTTTTTAAGCTGGTCTACTACCAAACTGCATACCCTTCTTGCGAGTTTTCCAGCCGATTTTTTGTACTTAGCTTAATACGCGATGTATCTACACCGCTCGAATTGTCAACTTATCTTTTTCCAATTTCACTATACACATCCAGGGTACGCGCATGATTAGCACTGGGAAGCCCCGAGTCTCAGCTTATTAAAGATGTCTCGGTGGCTATTCAGGATCGATCCATCGGAAAAGTCAGCTTGAAACGCAACAAAGACGTGAATCAGGTTACGATAGAAACGCGTGGCTGTGTACAATAAGAAAGACAAAGGGTCTGGTAGAGTTTTGTATGCTGAGATGGGAAGCAAGTAGGCCTACAATCGAATACCGTAAGTGCAGAGTTTTTTGTTGCTGTTGATCTATTGATATAGCTTACGTATGTAAGCTTACAATTCGTCGGACAGCCTTTATCTTCTAGTGCATCGTCTTCGAAATCTTAAGGTACATAAGCGTCTGCACAATACTACATCACCGGAGTATTGCCTTTTAACGTCTGGATAGGTTTCCGCTTTTTATTCGGAGTTATTTCTTAGTGGTCAAGATCGACACATTGACTTAATACTAGATACGTAGATTACCTGTTTCCAGTAAGCACACGTGTCGATCTTTAAATTAATTAGTATTTGTTTTTGTGGCAATGTTGTTTACCAAAAACAGGCGACTTGAAAGCTACGGTAAGTTACGACAACTAGTCTAAAAAGCTCAGAGAGATATGACGTGGCACAATACCTGATAGTTGAAGCGCTTCTCAAAACACGAGTAGACCCGGAGCTTGGCCCCCAGGCCGCTTTCGTTTCCTTTGCGAGTCAATCTTTTCTTAAATTATAGGCATGAATCTGTTCTGAGACTCGACTCTCTCGTTCCTTTCCTGTAACAGTATATAGAATTATGTTCAACAAAAAGCTTCGTTAATTAACACTTTCTAATAAATAATTGCTTTTCGTTTACGAACGTATTTGGGAAGCGACGTTGTCATGTATTGTATGCACGCCATTATGGCGGCAGATCGCAATTGCAGAACATCGCGATGCTGGGTTAGGTAAGGAGCTGTACATACTATGAAGTGTGGAGTTCAATTCTTAGCTGAAGTTAGACCAGCTTTCTCCTTAAACTGCTTTACAAAAAGATGGCAGTAAACTTTTTCTACTAGTGCTTAAAGTTCTCAGTTCCGTAAAAAAACAATTCAGGTTTACCGTCGAGCTATCCACTCTATACGACATCACGTATACGTAAAGATTAATCGAATTAGAAAGGAGAAATGACATGCCAGCCATTAGCACAGAGCTTTATCGTGCCGTGACGAATTTCATTTATATACTTTTAATTACATCTCTTTCCGTGACCTTGAACTGACCAAGGAACCCTACAATGGAACCATCCAGCTATCGACAAAGCCGCATCGTTGTAGCCGACAGATATATCAAAGAAACCTTGTTCATAAACGTTCTGAGCTAAATATTTCAAGTTCTACATCCGGCGCCGCGGTTGTAAGTTCTATCAGATGTACCTTCGATATGAAACAGTCCTGTCAAGCCCATTACGGGAGCCAAAGAGGCAGGATTTTTATTACCGAATCTGTTCTGCTTGTGGTACCTTTCTAGATTTATTGCCCACCACTGAAAAAAAAATAAGGCCTGCTATACGATATGCCTGCGGGCAGTGATCATAATAACCCGAAATTCAAAGTTGGATCTTGGAATCAAGCTTCGTCTCCATATACTTGAAAAGTCACAGCTTGATGTCCTTGATGCTTCTTTCTGTAGTTTTACAAACAGCTAGTTGCCAAGATGGCCAAAAAGAGCGAAGGTATTTATGTCGATAGGGAAAAAGGCCAACACCATGGCTAAAATAAGCGGCGTGTGACTCGGTTGTCGATGATTTTTTCCTGGAAGAGGTATTGATTGATCACCTTAGGAAGTTTCCGTTAGTGGACGATCCTAAGTCGTAACATAGTTCTAGAGGGATTAGATTAGCTTGTAATTCTGATTAATGACAGAGTTTTTTCTAATTTTTTCGTATGCAAGGTTTCCAGCTTATTTATTACAAATAATCATAAGCACTATTCTCGAACGATGTGGGTTGCTTGTTTTTTAATGAAAAATTTTCACGCCACAATCCTTACCTCATAGAAGTTTCGAATTTCAAGTCAACTGTGTCCTCAGTTCTTTTTCTCCCTGTTCAGTGCCGAGCCTCTACATGTTCTTCGTTTTCAACTACGATTTCCTTTGAAAGAATGGACAGTAATAGACAATAAAATGCCCATTTGTAATGACAGACCTCACCAACCTTAAGCTGTTAGAAAGCCATAGCCGAATAACTTATCAACTTAACTAGTCTGAGTACTGAAATGCGTTGGGTCAGCTATATAATTAGTCCTCACCTCCGAAACGAGCTCACCCCTAACAGGAACCTGTTTTCTAACCTCGGTTTTGTCATAATGCCCTATCTTGATTTCGACAAGTACACGCGCACACACACCGCTGTTATTGCATTTGAAGCAATTTATACCAAACCAATTAAAATTAGTGTGACATTAGACGCTCCGCTTTAAATCCCAGCCTATATGGAAAGTAACCTAACTATTTTTACGGCACTTTTTAATATTGAGATAACGATATTTTTGGCTTTTGACCAACGCCGGTAAGGACCAGCGCTATGGTGAGCCCGCTTGCTCGTATCGAATACAGATATAATTTATTTTCTTCACGAGTGCTTCGATTATTAAGAATAGGAAAAGTAAGAAATAAATGTATTTCAAATTAAATTAATAATGATGTTACTGTATGATGTATCGGTGGAACAATATGTTCGTTTTTGACAAAATACATTTCTATTTTAGGCTAATGACGATGATGGCCTATGATTTACCTTCGTGGTATTCAGTGAAGAGGTAAGAAGGCCACGAAGTGCTGGCGTTCTTTACAACAGAAGATTATGCACACCTGGGGTACGCCTTTAATATCGCACTGTAGCAACTAAGTCGACTGAGTGTTTTTCCATTATAGGTAATTCTAACAATAACCAAAATACACCCGAAAAAAGCGTGACCTTAAAGCAAAGAAGGAAATAGTAAAGATTACTCCCCCACTTGGTCTTTCAATTGGGTTCCAAGGTTAACAGCCAAGAGGCATGTGATAGTTACTGGAGTCCCGACACTGCCGCTAGAATCGTTTCGCTTCGTGAACAATTGGTCTACCTAATTTTGTGATTACAGAAAATTGTTTCTAGAAAAATATAAGAAATGCAGATAGAGATTCTAATGTTTCTACGCTACGTAATATAGTAGTGTGTCGCGTTTACAATGTGCTACGTAAAGCGGCATATTGACAAACTTGACAAGAGTATCGGACAGTGGATCGGCAGTAGATTATACGAGGCCACAAAATATTGCAAGCGGAAAAGCTGAATGCGAATAATTAACCCGAAGGGACAACTAATCCACGATTTCAAAGATAAATAAGCAAAAGGTGTTGAAGTTGAGTCTACACAAAACTGACACGTTGGAAATTTTTGAGCAACAGATCCCGAAGGACAAACACCGCCTTTAAAAAGAGGCCTTGAATAATTCTCCATAAGGCTCATACCGAGCAACAGCAAATATGTCCGATCACCAGGTGATTACAAGGTTTGCTTGTTAAAAAAAAAAAAAAAAAAAAAAAGCTTTATAACAACAAACACATAAAATGCTCTATCACCCTAAAAAATACACATCCGCTCTATTTAAAGCTCGAACGAAGCTATTCAATGAAAAAGCAAAGATGAATACGCCATAATTAGAACTATAGTATATATATATAAAATAGGCATATTTTGCAATTTGTTAAACTATCAATAGAACACTAAAAAGTGAACAAAGAAATACGTAAAAAAAGCTGTGAGAAAATAATCAAACTTCCATGAACACATTTATCCTGATTAGGTAACTGCAGCAATAATTCAGAACTCATAGAAGTAATCTATGGATTGCAGTAGCAATAACTGTGTATAAACAGAAGCCAAACAATCGTTAAATCTAAGTTTTATAAGGCGATTAAAAAATTAGGAAAATTTGGTTTTTAAAGTAACTTCTATCAATAATACCTACTTCGCAGAAACGATAACCATTCGACTTAACGTCCTTGTACTCTAAAAAAAGAAAACTCTGCAACAGCTATTTGTAATTGCAGAAGTAGTTAGATTATGTGTAGTTAGATTAAGAGCTTGTCTTTAAAAGTTGTTCGTTCTAATATTATTCATGAATTTCTTGTAAATTTGGTCTGATATTGTACGACAACAGCCCTATATTTCGTTATGTGCACAATTCATGCAATCCCGTCTAACACGCACAGACTGTCAGACATCTAGATACATCGTAAAGGCGTCACAAACGCATTTTAGCACTGTATAAAACTTTATTCGACAAAAGAACGGGACCTTTGCTTTGCCGCCCGCTTTTGCTAGCCCTTGATGCCAATAGTTTCGTCATCATTTGCCACGACTAGTACTGGAACTGCGGCTAGAAGTTGGCTGTTGGGGCAAGGTCATAAGCATGGTCGCCTGTCTTGTATCATTACTTTCACACCAACGACTGTACCCAGAGTGGCTTTCTTGCTTGTTTACCGCCTCGACGGATATTTTCCCTCACTCATAATCATGGCTTCGGTCTTATGCGTTTTTCGCCGCGATTTGTTTTCTGCTAGAATAGGAATGTATTCGCTACTGACGAACACTGTCGGAAATTAGTTACGCTGAACTAAAACACGCAGATAGGGACAGGCGTCGGCCGATCATTCACAACAATATAGGGCGATAAGCTCCATTTACGGCCAACTGCTTTGATTAGCAGCGCCACCACCGTTATAAGCTGTATCAGTAATAGTGGTAACGGCGATGGTGGTGGTAATTTACCAATCGTTTCCTAGTGTCAGTGTCAAGCAACCGTCTATACGATCTTGATACGAATTTAACTTATTACGCGATGCTGCCGAAGATATCACTCGTATTGTCTCATAATGTCATAATGTGAATGGTAACTGATTACAAAACAGTTTACACTACGCTAATATACTATGACATTATTAAAGCGTTCTAATACTTAACCGCTATTTTGCCCTGCTAGGTGCATCGTTCATTTTGTGATAATATCTATATCTCTATTGTGTATATTAGAAAATGTGTTGTCCATCCGTGCGTTTCTGGTAAGGCAGAGTGCTCCATTTAAACGATATGTCTATAATAGTTTCTGTCTTCCAACGTTTTCTATTCCGCCACGAAAACAAGGCCAACTTATTCAATGCGGCTCTTCGTCCTTTAAGTTCCCGTTATCGACTCAAGTACTATCTAACGGTACAGTTTTACGAGTATATCAACAAGAAGGCACTTATTTGGTCACCTCTTTTTATTTGGCCGATATCGGTTTGCTTATAATCTCGATTTGGTGAAAGCGAGCGTAAGGGCAAAGTATTTTTAGTAAAGCGTAGCTTCTGCAAGAGATAGCAAATAAAGGCGTTTGGTCCATATCTATGCAACTGGATTAGATCGAACGATTGTTACCTATCGATTTAATTAATTTCTATTTAATGAATGGCTATTTTTTCGCATCTTTGCACATGTCACACATGTTTGCACATTTCGATATATCTACAAAGCTTGAAAAAGGATAGTTGTGTCCTACGATAGCAATGGAAGTACGCCTTGTGTTCAGTGTGCTCTTTTTCCCCCAATAAATTTCCACTGCTCCTGATAATCGTGGGCCACCTTCCACTGTTCTACTCTCACAAGAAACCTCCAGCCAAAAATCGATGAGCATGGAGCGAAGCTAATGAATGAATCTAGTACATATAATAATAATAAATATAAGGTATGAATTTTGACTTAATATAAGATCCTTAGATCAGTATTCATTGTTCCTTATTATAGATATTTTGTAAAAGGTTTAGATCTAAGTGTAAGGTAAGCTTAATGTCGCAAAATATGTTTTGCACTACGGGATCCATAGCCACTGAAACCCCGAGCCTCGGAATCTTGGGCCACTATTCGGAAGTACTGGGTTTATGTTTCGGGCATGGTTTGCAGGAACCGGCTGTCTAGACGTGACAGACTAAGACCATTGACTCAGTTAGTGTCCAGTCGAAGGCAAGAATCAGAAAGCTAATCGGAAACCACAATTATCGGAAAACTGTACTGAATGAAGCCATACGCTAACATTATTAAACTGTTCTCAAAGAAGGAACAACAATGGCTATCTGACAGTTAGACAGCTTAAATCAACGAAGGTACGCTGAGAAAGGTCGCTGATTAGGAGCTGTGTGAAAGGTCTGAAGGATTCAGTTCAATCTACAGTTATACGTGAGTGAAAAAAACGACATGTTTTGGGAAGGTTTTCCACTCGTCGTGCCGGAAAGTATGATCGACTTACCACCAATTTTTTTTTAACAGAAAATCAATTCTACTAATGTAAGTGCATAGGCACCGTCGTACAACAAGGCCTAAATATCATTTTTTGGCGGCACAAAATATGCATATAATCTATCTAGTTGGTTCGGACCTGATGTACTCTGTCTGAGCTGACTAATCCGCCGCGCTCTACAGGGAGTCAGCATTAAGGATTTTTTTTACTTCTTGAACTTGAACTATGTTAGAAACAAACTGCGTAGCAGTCGCTGAGCCCTTTGATGTTTTATCTGAAAGCGTGAAAGGTTTATTTTTGAGTCTGCTTATGCTTTGATGGCCATAGTGCCGATGCGTGGTCTCCGAGATTTGTGACCGTACAGGTTTGTGAAACTGAATCTCGGTATTGCTGATTATGATAGGCAATACGGCAATTCACAAGCATCGAATTCTCACTGTTACCAAAACCGTGAGACGGCGTCGCAGTTTGTCAATCTGTCCATTCATTGAGAGTTTTGAGTTATAAGAAAAATATACCGTAACAAGAAAAAAAGAAAAGCCTAAAACTGAAACACAATAAAGTTTTGAGTTAAAATATGGCTTTATCAAATAACTGTGTATCAAACAAATCCTAGGTTTAATTATCCTTGTGAAACGCTTCGATGTCAATAATTCACTCTGTCACAATCAACCTCTTTATTGCGGAAACAAACTGAATAACAGAAATTAAAAAAAATAATCTTATTTAAAAACAGGACATCCAAGTATTTGAACTTCCAATCCGAGAAATGTCGTCATCTTAGAATAGCCACAAAGGATTGGCTCTAGTAAAGCTAGAAAAGCTGTAAGTTACGTATAGTAATAGTACTATAGCCTGGCTAAAAACCATCGCCATGAACCGAGTTGAAGTATTTGGAGAGGTTTAAATTTTATAATTTTTCCTAAAATTTTATAAAGGTAAAATTAGAACGATGATAACGTTCTTTTCTCAAACTGAGCTTATACATAAAAATACTTCGATTTTTTGAGGTCATTGGAGTGCTTGAGAGGGTTCGAACACATAAAGGCAATATAGATTAAAATCTACCTGACGCAGCCGTTGAATACAGCGGTTGCCACATGAGGAAAAATATATCTGTATGCTCGCCAGTGCTACTGAATCTTATTTCAAAGATAAGATTTGTAATGATTTATAATTTTAAAAGAAAATGTCTCATAAGGACACAAACTTCTGGCCCGGCCAGACCGCTATGTCGTTTATGTCTCGTAGTGGTCCGAATGTGTCTGCTACCGTTTCGTCGAAAGGAGCGCGCCATCCTCCTTGGTGGTTGATCGGCAGTCTCGTGAGTATACAAAGTCGCCTACATTCCTTGTTGTATATCATTTACTGGTAAATGCCTGTCTTAGTAGTCTCGAGACCAAAGCGTTCCTTTGTATGCACCTGAACATTCAATCTGAAAATAGTCTGAAAGGCACTTAGCTGAGTTTTATGAAAGTTTGATAACCCATTAATCTACCCCGTAAGCATGCGACGCAACATTGGTGACCTCAGGAAATATTGTTAGTCATTATGTTTGCTCTTTTGCCACCAAAAATATATCTTCCATATTTTACGTTTTTTAGGCCGACATTGGGACTTTTTTTTGTGTGCCACATCTTTCTGGTATATACTAGGACATTGGGTAGATTAGTTCTGCTTATGAACTTACTCGAGCCTATAACAAAGGTGGCAGAAACGACAGACTTCTACCTTAAAATGAAAATAAAGTCAAACTTCAGTTATATCTCGAGTATCAGCGGGCATACATATTACGTCAGAGTGACGTTTAGTTAATGCAAGATTGTGCTATCTTATATTTTATATAGCACTTTAAAACACAAATAAATTCTGACAACAGCCGTGCGTTAGGCGATATTGCTAGATGTCAACCCATTAAAGTGTCGCTCAAATTTGCCCTACACAAGAAGTTTATCGAAACGAAATTTTGGACAAAAAAAACGTTTCAAGAATACAATGGCTACGAAGTTCAACAGAGTACCTTTCTTTCAAAACCTGCCTCTAAGCTCTGTATCAAAAGTCCACGATTGTTAAAAACTGTCTTTTGTACTATTTTGATCGATTTCAAGCCCTTTGAATCTAAATCCTACTAAAGATATTCCGTATTGGCTCATGGAAATCTCCTTCGGATTTTTGGAGGCTGCGTCGAAACAAGCAATGAGGTAGACAGTCGATTTCAGGCAAAAAAAGAAAGCTTGTAATGTCTGTGGAAATTTGTCTTGCGTTAAGAGATTGGACAACAGTTGTTATTTCTTCAAATTGCAAAAACAACAGACTGTTTTCCGGCTTAGTGAATGTATAGTTTTATCCTAGAAAAAACAAGCTTTCTTCCACTAGCAGGCATAGCTGCCATGAATACGACCCAACAAAGTTCATTCAAATTTATAATACGTAGAATACACTTTTTAAGTGTTCCAACGATTGCACGACACGTATAACAAACTGTGTTTTGTAATTCTTTGAAACCGTCTTGACAGCAACTGCTAATCCACGATCGAATCCTTCGCAAACTTGTCGACCCTGAGGAACGCTTTTTCGGGTTGTCATCGACCGCTGCGTGAACTATGCTAATTAAAACGTCAGAGCGCACTAGGCATCATGCAAATACGTAGACTCTCGAGCCCTTGCCATGTAGAACGAATCGAACCGATGTCACCAAATGCGGTAAAATTAACCAGCGTAAAAAATTAAGCGGCGAAGTTAACCCCTGAGTTGAAAATCGAGTGAGAACTGAACGTTAGGTCGACACTGGTCATCGGGGCCGCGTTTACAAAACTCCAGGCAAACTCGAGGTTTGGGGCTTTATATCTCAACGTGTCCACGTTCGTTGTTTGTAAAGCAAGAATGGGGGCATTGTGTCTCACAGTGTCCTCGTTTTTTGCCTTGGTAGCACATATGGGCCTTCACGAAATCAGTTCTTCTCACCGAACCATTCCCAGCTCTATTCGCGAGTCTCAGTATGCGCGGACGGACCACGCTATCGGCCGAATATCAGCAAAAGCGGCCGCGTTGACGTGGTTAGCGAAACTGTTGTTCCAGTGCGCTTCTTTGATAGTCCTCAAAAAAGTCTTAAAAAATATACGATAGCTTCAGCAAGCTCATCAAACAAAGCTATCGACGTCCTCTCTTTTATTATAGACGAGTTAGAAGTGGCCTCTCGTAGGACAGCTGGGCCTTGAATTGCGTTTACGTATCTAAAGTAAATGCTAACGTCGCCTCGTTTGATAGCCTCAAGCCAAAACCTTGCCGACATAAGACGCAACCCAAAGAAAACAAAAATAGTGCAATCGTCCCTGGACATGCCCCACAGGTGCCAATTGCAGGATTCATTTTTTGGCACAAAGCTGCAACCGGTTTAGTGTAATTTAATCGGCATCAGGCACACTTATATATAAATTGATCTGTGTCACATTTATTTAAGAACTAAGAGATTATTAAGATTCACGGCGCATATGTATATATATATATATATATATATATATAGGGTAAAGTGTCTAACAGACTTTTTCTTTCTACGTCCAGGCTTGTTTCTAAGACTGTAGCTGAACAAAAACAGATACTTCAACGAAATTTTTTACATGTGCTAGAAGTTTATTTACCAATGACCTTGCTTGTTCAATATAACGACCACTTACAGCGATGACGTTTTAATTCAAGAATTAAACCGCTCATCCTTAGAATATTGCTTTATTATTTGCAAATAACATGCCAACTATAAGCGTGCACGAAGCAATATTGGCAGACGTACACTAGTTAAGGCGCCCCTTACATGCATCGAATAGAAAAAAGCCCGGCAGATTTAAATTCTGGGCAAATAACAGGCGAAAGCTCTTAACAATACAACGGCTAAAAACGATTTATATATAATATGTAAATCAAATTAAAATCTTCTAGCCAGCATCCTGTTAAGCATCGATTCTCGTGTGAGCGATATGCACTCAATCGGCACGAACGACCCATTAAACAGGGTGATAATTGAGATCTACATAAGTTCGCGTATTTGTATCGTCATTTGCCAAAGGTCGGCTAAAGCTACATCTCCGGCCCACGACACGATATCGTGCTAATACTTTTTGTCCTGTCGGATTGATCAGCTTAACAGTACAACAGAATGTATTCCCTGAAGAAAGTATTACATTAGAATACCAAGAAAGGTTCAAAGTATCCCTTTCTAGTTTTTTTCGACGAAAGCCTGTAGATGGCGCTACGTTACGCTTAGTAGGAAAACCTGGATAATTTTTTCTACAGGATAAAGCATCCGTGGTGGGCAACATTTTGCCAGTGATGCTGCTCGTAACAGATCTGGCGCTCTGGCGATTAAACAAACATCATTGGCAAACATCATTTTTTTAGATCTTATTCATGGGAAGATAGACAAAACCAATATATAGTTGCTAGATTGGTTTTTGCCAGTAGTAATTGTTAAGAATAGTCTGCGCTGGTTCCTACTGGCCATCATATGAAATATCCTATTCCTTGATGTGTAATTGAGGCTAGTTTTTTTTGAAAATGTTTGTGGTTTTATTGAAACTGTACAGACATGATACCTACAATAAAGAGTTGTATATCAGGTGATTAAAAGGTTTGCATTAGATTTTTTCATTTCACGCCATACAGGCATTGAGAGTGAATCCTTCAAAATGGCTTATTTTGGTACAGCCCAAATTTCATTGATTCTCTCTAGTCAAACGTCGCTTTTCAAATCATTCAAATCAATGTGGAGTGCCTAAAGGTGACTGTGACTATGAATCGGAGATAATTCGTGAATGGATGGGGATGGATGAATTCATTTTACATTCATAGGCCCCAAACTGAGCCATTGAGCGCGGTTGAGTCGCCGTCTATAAAACAGACCTATCTAAGTGACTCGAGTGTTTTTTTTTTTAATAGATCACTCTTCAACCCGTTACGAAAATCAATTGAAATAGGATAATCTGAGAGGATCTGCTTTGATCTGAGAAATGTTTGAGTTTAGTTGGATAGTGGTGCGTACTTGAACAATATACAGTGCGAAATTGAAGTGTCTACTATGTGATGTTGGAAGAAATCTTGGCAGTAACACGAAAAAACTTCGGTCCAAATTATCTGAAGCCATTTTTAGCGTGGATCGACTATATATTGTATCTAAAGTTCATCGATTATTTTAATTTGTCACGGAGCCAGTGCGACAATATTCATGTGATCATACTTGACGTTCATAACTAAAAAGTTTTCTCGAGGTGGTCACGTCATAAAACGGCTATATCAGCAGCTAAATGACTAAAAATTACGTTCGAAATGCCTCGAATCCCTCTGCGTAACGCATCTAATCTAGTATATAACCGACGGTTCTTTAAATCTCAAGGTAATCTGGTGAAGTGAAGTATTCAAATGAAGAACCTCACCGAGTTCTTCATTTGAATATTAAATGATGTTTTACGTCATGTCGTTTTAGGTATCGCAGAGTGTATTGAAGGAAATGTTTCAAAAATTATAGAACATTCTACGACACCTGCCAGAGATCAGTATGAAGCCTTTCAGTAGGAGCCTCGTTGCACCGAGGCACGAATTTATCGCGGAACAGCAAAACAGTTATAAAAGTGAATATCAGATATCAAGGGAAGATGTACGATGTGGTGAGAAGACTTCTCCGATTTTCAAAACGACAACCAAGATGATTTTGTTCTTTTAAGTAAATCACACAATCTATCCATATAGGTTGATGAAAAATCAATACTAGTAATATGTCAAACTAAAACGATTTCCGATGAATCGATCTGTTAATTTTAAAAATGAAATACTCAAATATAAGCCTTACTTTTTGGCCGAAAACCCAAAGGTATCTGTATCTGGCTATATACGCTTGTTTAGCGCTAGCCAAACGTCAGTTGGATTAGAAACACATGGAACATATAATTGTATCGTTGAATATTATATCGTGCCGTAAACTCGATAGAGTCAACTATCTTTCAGGTTTAGAAGAAGAAAGCACCTCTCTAGGTGTGTTAGGTTTTTCTGTGAGCCTGCATTAGATAATCGAGGTAGCGCTGATCAATCACAACGCATGTTTGATACTAACGAGCAAAGGTGACATATTTTGCCGGTGTCAAACATTACAATTGTTGGCCATCACTAGTTGAAGTGCATGTTGGTTTATTATTAAGTGGGCTAGCTGAAAAATTGAATGTGTTTCAAATCTTGAAAAGATACTTTATAAAACAGGACCGCGTTGTAGTTTTTCCAAACTGGAGGTCATTGTAAAATTTTAAATTTTGATGTAGCAGCAGCATCTCCACTAGTTTTCGCACAATAACATATTTTTTCAATTGATATTATGTCACCCTCGCACAAATTTTGTCGTTTAATGCACTTTGCAAGCTAAAACGTGTTTTTTTTTCTCTGTTTCAGTGCTATCTGTAAAGTATTTAGTATGCGGTTTACGCAAATACCTTAGCATATGTATTTTGTTCAAGTTAATAATTTCGACTATCTTTCTTTAATGTTTACAGGTCTTGACTATTGCGATCTTCTCATACCTCGTCGTCGGTCAAAAAAATGACAAAGATGATGATAAATTCTCTATTGGACTAGGCGTTCTCGCCCCCTCCTACCGCCAAAAGGTGGGTACTGGCAAGGAACTTGGGGCGCAGATTGATTTCAACGCAGAAGGCAAAGGATTCTCGTACACCGTCAGCCAAGGAGATCCCAGCTCAGGCAAGCCATACAGTTCTATACAGATCTCCCGGCCAGCTCCTGCTGAAGCTCCAGAATCGGCAACACGACCAGTTGCATTGCCGGCACAGTATCAACTGCCGCCGCAGTACACTGCTCCAGCTCCCGCGCCTCGTTATATAAATACGCCTTCTGTAAATCAAGCCTCGCAGCAACAGTACCCGCAATATCAGCCCCCGTCACAACAATATCAGCCCCGTCCGCAACAATATCAGCCTTCTCCGCAGCAATACACGGCTGCAGCTCCTCAGTATAATGCCCCAGCTCCGCCGCCACCTCAATATACCCAACCAGCTCCTATTCAATACCAGTCAAAAGAACCGAGCACACAGTACGTGCCGACATCGAACCCAGGGGTACAATACGCCCCTGCTATAACACCCCCATACACGTCTTTAACACCGCAGCACAGGTCATCAAGCATCTCGTATCAACCACAACTGCCAGAAGCTAACCTGCCACAGGTTGCCCCTCAGCCATTCGGAGGACCGACGTCTACGGCAGCCTTAACTCAATTCCAGCCACGTTATCAAAACCCAGCGTCACCTGCCTATCCGAATGCACTCGCTGCTCCCCAAACCTACAATGCGCCTTCATCAGCCAGCCAGACTCCTGTAGCTGCACCAGACTACATTCCTTCTGTTCAAAACGTTAAGTACCAGTATGGATCCGGTGCTGAGCTAGCTTTTGCTTCGCAGTTGTCCATTTTTGGCCAACAGAATGGTCGTCTAAGTTGAATACCATGATAGGTAGATAATGTTAAAAAAGACCCTTCGAACGTACTGTACATACTCGCCTGAATATCTGTTCCACCGGCAAAACATAGCTACAAAGTATCTGTTCAAATGAATTAACCTCAAAGGCAGTTGTTGCGAGGTTACAGCATCCTTTATCATCCTGGTGTGCCATCGCTATTGTCGTTGCTTGATAAACACAGAATCCTTCATTAAAATTCCAACAAGAAAGAGTACAAGTCCCAAAATAAAGGGACAATGCATTGTTCCAATAAATATAACATTTTATGTTATAATCATGGAGACATCAAGAAAATAAAGATATCTTTGTTTGGCTTGTGAACCAATAAGCAGATTGCGTCAATTGAGTAATATTAGTAGTTTAATACGCAAAAGCCGTCATATTACAATATAGTAGGTACTTTTCACCAAAGACTTACGTAGGCTGAAACAACATTCAAAAACTGCATAAAGACCGGCTCTAAATAAGCTTCACGATGTGAACGAGTCGATAGTACCATGCAGTTTTATGAAAAGTTATTTTCAATTCTACTGATTTATTTATTAAAAGCGGTAAAACGCGCTCTGGTAGGCAAAATCGTGTGTCACTCTTGACCCTTCTCTCTCCTTTTTTGCAGCGAGGCCGGTCAAAGGAAAAACACCTAGAATTTCAAAAGGCATAAGGCTGGCAGACTACTTGCCTGCGCCAATAATTCGTCAATGCCTCATAGGTAAAACCCTTGGGCACATGGATCTATATAATCCAAAGTGCTACACTACTGAGGTTCTTACAGTGTGATTAAATTCAATAGCTACTTTTTGCCACTGAGCCAAGGCTATTTTTCAATACGGGAAAATGCAGGCCTACAGTTGAATCAGATGACTCGTAACCCGCTAAAAGCCTATTCTACTTAAGTGTTAAGTCACATCTTGGCTAACTGTGTACTATTCAGGTCCACCCTTAAGCCCTTCGTAGTTGAAATAATTTTTTTTTTATTTTTTGGATAGTTGGTTGCAACTTAAAGTGGCTTGCTAAGTTATACACAATAGACACAAAAATATAAAACTTACAACTGAAATTGAGATAAAAAGCTATATAAAGCATAAGTAAAAGATAGCTAAGTTAGCAATCCCTTATGTGGAATAACATATACAACCTACACGATAACTAAGGTCCAACAATTCTGCGATGGTTGCACCGCAATATTGATTTACAGTCGTGTAAAAATTATCATAAATAAACGAAACAGCATTTTTTATTCTTTAAGGAAGAAATCTCATTAAGTAGGATTCCCCAATTGGTAGGATTCTGTAGGTTGATTTATCTTGATGGTGCCGACATCGATTCAGCCATTCTTTAAAGCATTACAATGCCAGTTTTCGTATATTTGGCTAAAGAACTATTTTGTGTATCTCTCCGAGATACTACCACCGTCTGTGCTGTTATTTAGCTGATAGCTTGACTATGATCTGTCGGTCCCGTGGATGCCCGAGTAGAACTTCACATCAATACGGTATTTTTAAGAGTTAGACGAAAAAGTTGCAATGTTGCATTTGGTATTTCGCCACGCAACGTACTCCTCCAGCATTTCCTCTGATGTAGTTGTTATCTCGCGCTATCCCGGGGCGATACTAATTTCGGGCAGTAAAAATAGGGAGATGACGTCTAAGCAGAGAACAAACTCTAACGACCTGGGTCTGATCGTAAAAACGCGACAACATGAAGCGTTCGGCTGTAGAGGGGTAAAGTTAGAATTGCCATGATGTTAAGGTTGGGTGTTGCCTGTTTAAGTTATTAGCGACTCTTTCACGTAATTAGAAAACTAGTGTAGACTCAACGATACATGTTCGAAGATAACATGCGCTCTTTTTATATATAATATGCGGTAAGCTTCGTAAATAGAGAATATAAACACGTACATAACTTCACTGACTGTGTTCGTGTTCTTTTTGTCCGTACGCACAACGGTACTACTAAAGATGCCTATCTCTAGTTACACAACTTACTCGTAGTACACGAATGCTTCGAACCCTACATTTGTAACTGTGTACTTAGGGTTGCATAATAAGACAGTACCGATCGCTAAACAAATTAAGGTCGAAGCATAACAATCTCCTCTCTTAACAAATATATCGTCGTATTTTCAATACTACACTGCTTTATCGTTTCCTTTACATAGCCTGTTTGGCATTGACATAGACAGCAGAGATCTCACGTCCTAGCTTTCCACGACCTCAATCAAATACCCAACGTCCGCCTAAGTTAGTAAGCATTTGCTAACGATGTGTGGTTTTTTTTTTCGATTTTTATGCCTTCAGACCTCCCAGGACCGTTCTCGTCACCCATATTTTTTCTGCTAGAAAATCTGCTCGAGTTGACGTGAGCTCAGGAATCGAACGGGTGTTCCACGCAACGCTTCGGTCTGTTCCTTTATTATATATTATTATTTGTCGATTTGTTTTCAAGCTGGATTCGCAGCTAAGTCAGCTAGAAATGCTGTTCAACTAGATCAACTATTAACCATAAGCCAAAAACTAATTTGGCTGAGAAACGGTCTGTCCGATATCGACGGTAGGTGATGAGACACCACGGGTGCTTTGACCTACATTACAACATTATACGACCTGCAGATTCAGTGATTATAATAGGCCAAACTGGGCCATGGACTGCCAGTACTTATTAGTGGCTAATACCTAAGTGGCACTAAGATCACACTAGCACTTATTGATCCGTTTTATATTAACAGAGCGTATCCTATTCATTAACCATTGAAGGTCGCAGAAAAGATGTTTTTGCAGTCATCATGATTCACCCTATGTCAGATATCATAAATATCTGGCGAACGTTCTAAGTTGGACGCATGAAACGCCTGTTTTCCCATTTCTACATTACTAATTATGTGAGTCAGGCTATATATTCAAAAACCTATGTACTTTCATAGAATGCACGAACGTCTCAGGAACGATTAGACTTGCCATTTGCTATCAGAAAGTCCATGTGTAAATGTTGGCCCGAAAGCAGACCTGCTGGCGGCCGATAGATTTCGGTAACATGAATGAAAAGTAGCTTAGATAAGCTAGGATTCAAAGAGAGGCAGTGGCAATCGTGTAACCGAGCGGCTTAGGCAACGTGAAGTAGTGAACTACCATCTGAAGTAACGAATGAATGTATCGTTCGCTGTTTCCAACCGGAACGCTGCAATATTGAACAATGGACAGCGGATTTTTTCTGTATGGACCTTCCTGTCATGGCGACATCAGTCCCAAAATCGGCGCGCAATTTAATCTTTAATCCGTTGATTTCTACGATTTGGTCGAAATGGGCAATTAAATAACCGCTTCCATGAACTGAGTGAGCCAGTGTAGGGCTAACCGCTCACTCACTTGTGCCTATTACTGGATTACTTCGAACATTTCGGTGGTAACGGCTCACCGTTATCATTGCAAAAGTCAGATCTCAAAAAAAAGATGTCACTGCTAATCAAATGATCAGCATCGACAGCGGGGAACTTCGCGCTAAAAACTAAGTCGACCAAGAAGATAACTGCAAATACGTATCTATGTTAAAATCTGGCAGAACACTCAAAGGCTGCCGCAGTATGAAAACGGAAATTGATTCGAGCCAATTTCGAGTGCACGAATGGCGGAACTATATCAAATAAACGACTGTAGACACAACAACCCGAAAAAGAGCAGACGACCCACAAAAATATTAGGAAACATGATGCAAGGCTCATGTTACTAGCTTTCAATAGATGAAGATGCCGATATAGTAGTTTATCAAAATAGGTCCAAAAAATGATATAAGAGACATGCTCATCTAACAAATGTGGGGTGGGGAGACGTGCTGGGCTCTGACATCTGTCGAAGACGTCGACATTGTCGAAGACATATGAAACAAAGGAATCATTGTCTGTAAGTTCTTTGAAAAAATAAACTCGAACCAATTTATGGCTTAACAATAACTATACTATTATAACATTAGTTGGCGGAACCCTCGGTGCGACTAGATTGGCCTGTGCGGTGTAAACACAGAAATACATCATGCTAAACTGCGTTCAGCGTGCCTTCAATAGCAAAGTTAAGTGTCATAGATATTCTTACATACAATAAAAGCATTAATGTAGCAGGCATTATTGAAAACGAAAGTTCTGCAGCAGTGTCCTTTTCTGGGATATTAAAGGCGACTCGGCAAGAAGTTGAAAAGGTGACAATGTCTCAGCTTTCGTAGATAGAGAGATAGTATGCGAGTAAATCAACAACAAGTCAGAATTTATCGTCGTAGGCCTATTCTTTCCAGATCCTCCAGTACAAATAATTGGTGTTTAGCTTGACTCTTCACACGAAACAGTTTATCGGTGAGCTCTACAGTGTGTGCGATGTCGAACAAACAAATGCTACATTGGGTGATTTTAATCTCCCAAGAATAGATTAGGACTCATGTCGCAATTTTGGATGAGTTGTTGGAGGCGGCGAAAGTGATTCTGAAGAAGCTCTTTCATCGTTTGCAATGGCAGAGGCTTTGCCCAGTTTGTATTAGGACCCCACGGGTACATGATAGCAACCTTTCAACAAGAATCGGTTGGAGTATCATATTATCCAAGCAGTATATACAAATCCTGCCCACTCTCACAAGTTATTTTCACAGCCCAATTACCTTTTTTTGTCTTAGAAAAACAAGATTAGAGGCTAATAGCAATTACAAATAGTATGCCTATCCTTTTCATTATTACAAATGATGAGGTTAAAAGTCAAACAGTGTGAGCGCATACCGCAATGGCTGAGTAGTTCCTTTGGGGACTGTGTTAACGTTTATGATACTTAAGATGGTTCCTTTTAAAACTTCACATATTCCCCAGAAGTCTAAAGAACCCCAGTAAAATAGATCATAATATTGTCTATGCGGCTCACTGCGTATTGTAGATCTAAGTTAGAAGCAAAGAGCTTACAGAAGATTTTGAGTGAACTAAAAAAAATTATTTACGGAGGTACGCTTCTATCTTTAAATTACCCAAGCACACAATTTACAAGTGTCAAAGTATTGAAATATACAAATGTCAAAGCGGGAACTGATACGCAAGCTGGATAAAAGCCATGTAGCCAAAAACTAGGTAGAAGTGTAGATTATTATCGTTCGTTTTTTTTCTAAGTTTCGTTTTTAAACTTCTTTGTTGAGTTCAGAAATTAGTCCGTGGTAAATAAATCTTAAGCCTGCATTATTAGCGAAAAACCATCTTGTAGTTCTAAACGGAGTAGACCCATCAGCTGAAAGCGTATATAGGTATCTCGAAAATTAAAGCTTACTGAGATCCTTGTAGGTGTCCAGTTAGCATGTACAAATTGCTTACCTATGTGCGTTCCATTGCCGTCAATATTTCGTCATACATTACAGTCGGGTAAGTCTCCAGATTCATTGTTCAGGCGCGCAATAATCTGGGCGGTGCACATGAGGTATTACATAGCACAACTTTCAAACAAAAGGCTGGTATTGCTAACCGCAGTGCCATACAAAATCATGAAAACTAACAGCAGTGCCGCTATCTATCTACGAAAGTGCGAATCAACAAGATCTCGTTTGCAAAAAACAATTTGCCTTCAGCTGCCTAGTAGCTAATCATTTGATAGATTTTGACGACTTCGATTTAAGTCCGTCGATTTGAGGCGTTTGAGATTTTTAAGCATAGAAATTGTTGGAAACTATACTGCGCTGCAAAATGGGACCTCGCTTTCTCTCTGGCTGGCATTGGCCGTGTCGCTATAGCTCTCGTATTTGGTCAACGAAAGCTCATCTTTTATATGGACCCCCACAGGACACTACTTATAGATAGGGACTTATAGACTACTTATAGATATATCAATACATTTTTTTCAGTTATTTCAAGTCCAATATGAAAAACTACTATACATGGTAATTATAAATGTATGACTTAGTATTTGCGATTGAATACTGCCACACGATGCAAAACACACTTGATCGATTTCCGAATTGGATGATCGAACTGAAGTTGCGCGACATTGTACTTCAATAGTTGACAATAAAGGATACAAATTAACCAACTGCATGCATGGCTTCAAAGCCCTATCCGGCGCTGTTACATAAACGCATAAACGTTTACACATTCAACATTCGTTAGGTGGCTACAAACTACGAGGCCCATGTTTCTACCAGTATAACGATTTCAAATGTTAGCGAACTTTCTCGTATTGGGAATGGGCCCAGTACCGCCGCCGCGTAATAGATTGTGCTTCATATCATTTGAAATTGGCTTTTTTCGTGCCTAACCTATAAAAGGCGAAACTGATTTGAACAAAAAAAGCGAAGGATGTAAACACCAGCACAATACAATATATGTTTATGAGATCTTCAATACAAATTAGGAGCGATCGTCTCTGGAAAATCATGACAATAATCTTCAAGTCGTCGAGTAGAAAAAGAACGAACACGAAAATTTAACGTAGAACAAGCAGTAAATAGTTCGGCTCGTTTTTAGCAAGAAAAAATTTCAAGCACAGCTATAAGGCAGCTAATGTCGGCGAGGCAATATGCATAATTGCGAAGTCGCAAGGAAAACATCACTCGATCAGACCAGATAGGGACAGCACCAAAACCTCGGGTTTTCGCAGACATCTATAAGTTCGCAAAGATGATTAAGCCCAACTAGGCAAAGTGTAGATGACAGAAACTTAGTTAAAAGAAAATTATCCGCAGAAGATCTATACATAAAACATTCAATAGACGACGCGACTAATACTAAGATACTCGCACGCAGACAGAGTTTAGAGGCAAACTTCGCCGTTATTCAACAGCGTCAGTTAAGGATGTAGGCAATGCTAATGATGTTTTACAACTACACAAAACCTTCCATTATATAAAAAATAATGTTTTCCCAGCTTATCTTATCCAGCTGTAAACGTTTATTTGCAACTTCCGTATACTAATCACAAACGTTTAGGTTTGATATCCTACTATTATTGGGCCTCCGCAGCAAAATCAGGTTGTTTACGCGTTCATTTGCTCTGTAAGCTCTGCCGCCAGTCAAAACACCTAAATACGTGCATTTGCTATTTCCCGTACATTATCAATACGCCAGGATTTCAATGAGAAAAATAATGCCTTTCTCAGTCAATCTGTCACGAACGTGAATACGCAAATTATGAAAAGCTCGCCTAGATACTAACTGGCCATATCTGAAAGCTCCTATTAAATTAGGACAGGTTTAGCTAACCCGTTGTGCATTAGCGAATTGTGCGTATACTAAGTTCAACTATGGCAACTTGAAAACGCTATATGATATCTATATTAGTAATCGTTTCAAAAGTCGGCTTAAAAACGAGTTCATAAGCTTAAGTTGTTCGCGATCACATCGAGATGGATACGAGATGTTTACAGGAAGAAGAGAAAAACGTAATTAAAGATATCTTTCAACTTTTCACACAGTTCTCTTTAACTGCATTTTGCTCAGAGGAAGAACTGCCAAAAAGCGTGTATTGAAAATGCAGGTTTGAGTTTTACCAATTGATCTCTAAAAACACTCGATGCTAATGGACCCAGCCGACGTATAGACCATGTAGTAAATACAGAACAGTTAAGAAATGGAATAGATATAACAAAGTTCGAAAATTGACGAAACCTCTTTCTGGCCGATTAACAAAACACTTCGCGATTGTAATATTCTTCATATACAAATGGAGCCTCGTAGGTCCTTACTAAACGCTAACGCATTCCAATAAGATAATATGCGATAGCTGAATCAAAAAGTTGTTTTTGTTCCTCACAAACGTAGTGCTATTTCAATCACCATAAAATTTATATGACAAATTCTAAAAAAATGAGACGTCCTTGAATGGTGATAAAATGAATATAACAGTCTGTATGTAATTCAGCAAAGCGCCAAATGTATGTTTTTTTATTTATCCCTTAAATATCCCCTAACTGATTTTGAGTTAAGGAATTCAAGTAGTCAACAATGTTACAGAGCTTCATTACTCTTTATCTCACCAGTCATTTCATTTTCTAAAATTTTTACGCATTCCTAAATGTGCTAGAATAAACAGATGACTCTTTGACATAGCCAAAGCTATTTTTGCTCGAGGCAATTTTCATATGAAAGAATTAGCCAGAATCTGCTGCGGGTGCTAACCATAGTATTTTTGGTTAAGAACAAGAGGTTTTTCAAAAACCTAACCCATGAGGAAACAATGGTTTGATAGATGTGGTTTTGTGCTTTGCACATCTAGTAAGAAAAGTTTATGGGGAGGATTATCGGAGATCATGTAAACAGTAGTCACTTGCCACTTATTTATCTATAAAATTCATAGAAAACCAGAACTTTAAAATTGGAATGGATTGTTGCTGGACCCAGGATTGTTCGGGTTGAACACGTAATTTTGACTGTCCTCGGCTACCGCAGGGCCTGTCTCACTTTCGCTGACTTCGCCCCAATATTCCTCAACGAGTTTAACGGCCATCCCGTAAATCTAAAAATAGCAACATTAATTATTGTAACTTATTTTTTCATCTTAAAAGTTCAGTATGTAAAAAGAACGTAAATATGTAAACAAGGTGACTTTAATCAAAAGCAACTCAAAACATTAATTAGCGTTTCAACGATCGAGAAAGGTTTACTACAACGCAGAGAGAAGGAACTTCAGTAACGGTCTTTCTTACCTCTTCGTTTTCGTGGGCCTGCAATCGCTCCAGTTGATCAACAAGTCCTATTTCCTCAAGCACCTCGCATAGGGTATCACGCTGGTTCATTTTGTCGCCGGCTTGTAGGATATTCCTTACAGCATCGAGAACCACCATAGTGATCTTAGCGTCATTTTGAGTTAGCATGTCAATAAGCGGTTGGAGTACACCTGAAGTTATCATAAGGTCGAATATAAATACCATTTCTAACTAATGCAGCTTAAGTTTATACTTTGTGTGGTTTTACAATAAGCTATACAATGATGCCTGAAAATACCTCTACTATTGTCAGTGTAACAGTTTTAATCCTAGCATTAATTTTCGATTGAGACAGCTAACATGTGTAGCAGCTACGCAATGGTACTACATCGCACAAATTTTAAGAGCGTATATTTATGAAATACTGCTAGCGAATGGTGCCATATTAAAATGTCACCAGAACTTTTTGGCTGGCCAAAAGGCTTGAGGGATGAGGTCAAAATACTGAAAAAGCCCGGCCTTAGCTAAATGACTGCCTTAGTTGCTATATGTTCCTACCACCGAGAGACAAATGGCCTGTTTCTCACCACTTTCAACGCCTCTCACTATAAGTGTTTACTATAAATTCTTAAATGGCTAAGTTAAAGTACATTCGTTAGTCGGCGATTGAAGACGATTAGTTGTTTCACGTTTCAAAGCGTTTCAGGCACCGTAAAGTTCGCGCAACGGCTAGTGGAAGGTATCGTTCTGACACAGGGATTTTAGTAGCAGCAGTAATTCTTTTTCATTGATCCAAACTTTTCCCCGCCGATTCACCGAATAAGGCGATACATATAATTAGAATTGTTCCGATTTAACTGGTATAGCCTTTAAATATTTCCTATGAGAATGAAAGCGCGGCCATAAGTAAGAAAATGGAGAGAATGTTTTCCTATGCGTCTTAGGTGGAATTTGTTAACATTCTTGTGTCCTCAATACAAGCTTTTATATATTATAAATTTGGTATTGAGGTGTTTATCTCGTACTAAGCAATGATTAACAACAAACCGCTCAGTATGATGAGTCGCCGAAATTTAGAAGAGCTTTGAAACTTGTAAGCGTATACCTTTTGCGTTTATATTTATGTGTTCCGTTTGCTTAACCTGAAATAAGATCTGTCGAAATCACTTGTCATAATAGAACCAGCTAAATGTATACACTCTGATTTAAGGTAGAAGCGACGCTTAATATGAAAACATAGAAACATCCCGGAGCGAGAATAAATGGACTTGCAAGTATCACGCACCTTCTTGAACCAGTAATGCTATCTGATCTACGCTTCCTCCGCAAGTGAAATTCGAAATCGCCCAAGTAGCTTCCTTCTGGGTTTTAACATCTCCATGTTGAATGAGCTCGATGAGACAAGGAACAATCCCAGCGGTAATCACAGCTTGGATTTGACTTTGATTGCCAGCTGTGATGTTTGACAGTGCCCATGCCACTTCCTTACGGAGATTCAATGTCTCGTTTGCTAAAAGATGCCTAAGAAGTAAAACAGCAGAAATGAGTAACATTTAAGCCAAAGCACAAAACTCCACCGTTTGCGCACAGTCAAGATTATCTGATTCTGTGCTAATCTAGCCTAAAGTTCAATTAAAGATATGCTAAATACATCCAGTTTAATGCCTACGCAAAATTGCGGTGCAAGGTTTAGGACAATTTGTTGGGCTAAATCGAAATACTGAATATTCCCACTACAATCTATTACGCAGCCTGCATCCTCATATACAGCTATGACAGAGTAATACTAAACCATAGTCTCGAAACTTTCAAACCTGAAAAAAAGCTTCTCTGTCTTAAGAAGTGACAGAAAACCGCAAATCATATTTAGCATCAAGGTACATCTGAACTCTATGCTACTCTGTTATTTGTCCATCTCACAAAGAAAGAGAGCTTTTACTTCACAACTATATTCTTTCGGGCAGTAGCATTATACGACAAAAAATTGCAAATAATTGGCCAAAAGAAAAAATGACAGGTTTAGGTTCTAGTAGTTGTCAAATATTGTTTCAACCGCATCTCCAGTATTCATTTAGATTTTAAAAATATTTTTAACCATGGTTGGGTGACATATCTAGTTTCTTTTATTGTCGTTTTAATTGTTATGAGAATCATTATCTTCTCAGAAATTTCATTTTATAATAAGTACACATGTCGCACTATGTGGCTTATGTAACACGGGTTTAAGAGTGTAGTTTTAAACACGCCACGAAACTACTTAGCAAGAAGATGTTTTAACTCTATTAATAGATTCCAATTTCACAGTGATTAACGCTACCATTGAATCACGAGAAATCAAAATTTAATTAGTCACACAGATGCCAGCACACAAGTTTTCGGGATATCATAAACCTGTTATAACAGGAATAGAAAAAGGCAAATATTTTGAAAAGATGAAAAAGGAATTTAAGTTTCCTTACAGTATATTTTTATTCCCCTTTTCCACATTATTGTGTACGGAATATTTGCACATGGAAAAAACGTTTATTTGTTTGATGCGGTCACCATGATACCAATAGACAAACCGATTTTAAGTAGTTCAAGTTAGCATCTTTATAACTTAGTCCTATTTATAATTGAAAAAAAATAAAATTTCTATACTCAATTGTTTACCGGGCGTGTCTATTGTACAACTTAAAAAAAATTATATTATTAAAGGGCTATCAAATGGAAATTACCATTTTATAAAGTACCAAATTAATATTGACTTTTTAGTTTTTGAGGACTCAATAAAATGATGATTATTGTACAAGATTACCAGCTATTGATTTATGTCGATTTATAAATGCATAAAGGAAGCATTATTAGATCAGGTTTTTTTACCTGAAGGCTGGTAAGGCACCGTGGTCGATCACCGCCTGCGTCTGTACATCAGTTCCGGTAACAATATTACCCAGCGTGCGTAACGCTGGTACAACAAGATTACGATCATTTGAAGAACTAATTATGCTTACAAGACGATCGAGCACACATTGGTCCACCACCTAAAGTAGATCAGCCATCACAATCAAAAGCATGCCAAGTCAATGGTAGTGTGTGATCACTATATAGCGAGTAAATTTATTTTACCAAGTAAATAGTAGATTAAACGTCATCTATTTTGAAATAGATAGCAAGCCTTCGGTATTTTTCAATACCTGTTTTTTAGCCATATGCATGAACTAAACAGTAGTTGTAGTATTATAACACTATTTACAAACCAGTCTGCTCGTAGTTCTTATTAGTCTTTTATACGTTTTTCTATTCAGTCATTATAAATTTTTCACTTCATTTATCTGTTAGTATCATTGATCGGCATAGATCGAGAAAAATCTTAATTTTGTCCTGCAATTTATTTGTAAGCAGTGAACATTTCTGGGGTAGCGGATTCATATCGTAAATGCCTCGTTGTGGACGTAATTTACAAACCCCGATTAGAGTTGGCACTAAATTCAATTTTTTTCAATACTTCCAGTTGGGCAGTTACAATATATCCTAGCATAAATATCGTTTCTATAAAAAGAAACGAGATCTTTGGCTAGGTTTTTATTTATAATGTATTTGAAATTCCAATGGTGGCATACGCATAAAAACTAAAAGCCACTTAATGCCCAGTTTTATGGAATCCCCCAGAAATGCGGAAAAGCATTCCTAGATAGACAACTAATAAGGAAAGTTCTTGACATTCATATTAAAACAACTTAGTTACCATTCTCAAAATAATAGAGAGTTACTCAGGGCTTGATCAAACAGTATTTAGCTTAGTAATCTTTCTGCATGCTAGAAAAAAACTTCCCGATTAGGATTTTTTATCAGCACTCACGCCAAGAAATATCGATACTGTCGAAACAACCGACATTATTTGCTAATTCTATTTCGTTATTGTTCTGAAATAGACGAGCCTTGTAGCAACAATTAGATTTGGGTTTATATACATCGAGCGTTTCACTTAAAAGCGTTTATTAAATTATAATCAATCTTCGCTCCTTCTAGCCGTTACAAACACCTCAAAAAGAACTGACTAAGTAATTAGTGATTTATTTCTTACTCCGACCAAAGTCTGTTATAAGCAAATTCGTTTGATTTTGGCTTCTTAGCTCAAACTCGGAGATACCACGCTGAATGCGAAGTTAAAATTCGTGACGCTTTTGAAGACACAGCTATGACGCTATGCACAGTAGAATTTTCTGGATGTATCCGATTCTAACGTAATAGATCGTTTACATTCAATGCGGATGGCTTGCAGATTTGGAAGACTAATTTCTCATGCGCTGACCGAGACGCAGGAAGTCCGTTAGGGGAGTCGCTTTGCATCACCGCTACATCGGTTTCATCGTAGATTACTTGCATCGGATTACCACCTGTGGCTAGAAGCAAGCTGCACCCGACGAACGAGGTAGCGCTACAGAGCACAGGTCAGGTTATTCCGGTACATCCCAACCGGCGAAGGCTTTCTGGTGGAATAGTAAAGACGTCTTGTATTACGACTTTGTGAAGCCGTAGGAATCAATCTGAGAAAGTTACCCTACATTAAAAAGAGAGGAAGCTGTTCCGCATGAAAAGCAACATCGAATTTTCCTTTGCAGAAACGCTATCCTACACCAAGGAAATAGACTTCTGATATGCGATTTTTACTGAAGTATTACTCATGGCTTGCGCAAGAAGCCGTGTTTAGTTGCCCAGGGGAACTGAATAGAAGTAGTTTAGATAAGTAATTTAGTTTAGATATGTGTGATTTAAAAATACTTTAGAACGATTATATATATAAAAAATTAAGATGTTCGCATGCAAAGATGCAAAAGCCTGTAATTGTATGGGAAACACCATCTGTTCCACGAAATGATGATATGTACATGGAAGAGACCTTCGTTTTCTCGTTTAGAAACTATCTGAAGCTAGTTAGTTATAAGGACGATAGGTAGTACCCAAATGCTAATTCGGTTAGAGAAATATTAGGCTAAGCTTTATTTATTATATTACTTATTCTACACACAACGCTGTTTTCTGTCTATCAAAATCGACTAAAATTCGGCAGGCGAGACCATTCACGCGTTTTTCTAAAAACCTAAATAATAATTAAAGTGAACGGAGCAGTCAAATAACGGGTCTCTAACACCTGTTGTACCTTGAGTATGTTGCGTATGAAACAGGCGCATAGAAGCGGAAAGCGCGTTCTCTTTCATACCGAAATTTTTTTAAACGGGAAGTTCTCGTTATCCCTGACGAACCGGAGTCATTTATGCCCTAAAAAACTCCAGTAATGAAAAAGGAGCCTCAGCTTTACGATGAGGTTTGAAGGTTTCTTCTACTACTACTTTGCTTCCTTTGGGTTTTAGAGCTATAGATTAAACCATTAATAATATTTTTTTATTTTACTCACTAATTTTATCGACTTGTGATTAACAAACCTGAAACGCACCTTACACGAAAGGTAAAGTTTTTTTCTCCAAGTTCGTATGCTTACCTTTTCTATCAAAGCAGTGAATCTCACAGCATTTAATATTTTTTGAAGCACCGTGTGTAAAATTTCGGTGTCTCAACAATAACCGATGTTTCGGTGCCCGATAATTATATCGAACAATGTTCCGTTCACCTAGCGTTATACTTGCCTTTAGTTTTGATATATTCAATAGACATTAATTTTCCGAAAAAAAAATGTAACATCGTATCGATTAATTTATTACGCACCTCTTGAATGCGGTCATCGGTTCCGTCGGAAATGTATGAGAGAGACCAACATGCATCCGAAATCACAGCGTTAGATTCATGCATCAAGAGTTGCTTTATCGCAGGAAGACATTCCACAACAGCTTCGAGTGGAGGAGGAGGATTCTTGTTGCGGCAGAGATTGCTAAGGCACCAGGACACATTCGCCAAGAAGTTGCATGACGTATCTTGCTTTATAAGCTTAATCACAGCAGGTATTATTCCGTTTCGGATAAGCATGTCACGGTACTCAGGGCCGTCGCCTGCGATATTTGCCAACGCCCACACAGCCTGCTCAGCCACATTATTGTGCTTCGATCCAAGGAGCTGTATGAACAATGGACAAGCGCCTGCTCCGACGACGCACTTAGTCTGCTCCGCCGTGCCTGAAATCAAATAAGACATGGATTTATTTAGATCCCATACCGATATTTTTAAATGGATCGTGAAATAAATGCACGTACGTAAAACTAGTTGGGTTTGAGAAAATTAGTGGTTTAAAAAAATGATATTTCTTTACCTATTTTGGTTCATGGTTCGTATATTTCGTTTGCTTAAAACGTTATAGACCCTGTGTGATAGCTAGTTAGCCAGCGTTTCAAATAGAGCAAACAAAGTGACATTTGCTGGCTTCAGTACTCTATGAAGCTTCACCACGTCAATATTTAACAAATCTGAATAGTAACTTCAGCAGCCTTTACGAGGTCGTTCTTTAGAAATAAGCAAGTTAACATAAAATAAAACTTGTACAGATATGTACATTCAGTCCAGCAATGAAGTTAGACACGCCGAAAATACATTTTATGTACGCAACGTTTCCACCGACAAATGTTAGCATGCGGATATCGCGTCACTAGCGCATGCTAATAAAACGCTAGGCAACTTCAGCGAAGCAAATTTTATTGAAATTTGTTTGCTATGGTAGGTAACGCGTTTTTACCATAAAATGTATAAACCTATCGAAATCGTAAATGGCCATATTCAAAACAACTCATGCGTTAGGTCACTGCTTAAAATACTGCTGTTAGCAGATTTATAATCAGTAAATACAAGTATACTGCCTTGGTATAGCTTTAGATACTAATGTTAATATAAAGTTGTTAAGAATTATGGTAACAGAACCTGAATTTGGCTCATTGTAATCATAATGATAGAGAAAAACAATGAACTTTGGTATAGACAAAGCACAGTTATTCGAATTTAAAACTTAAACGTAGCACTGGTTTTGTTTATCTCTAAGTGGATATCTCGCCCATCAATAAATTTAGATTGAGTTTAAATTTCGCTGGAAATAGCTTTAATTTTTGCATTAGATTCTCTTTGTGACCCCACCAACGCGGCAGTAAGCCTGAGATCGTAATTTCAAGCTTTTTTCTTTTCATTTTTTTGGGAAAATATTATTTTTTAGTCACTACTTTATACCTAAATAACATTGTATCTTGGCGAAAAACCATTTTGCTCAGCCAGATGGATAGAACTAACATTAAGCCAAAAAAATATGCCAGTTAAAGTTAACAAAACACTGACCTGAAGCAATATTGGTGAGAGCCCACGCAGCCTCAAATTGAAGATCAGGGCGGTCTTGTGCCTTGAGAATTTCCACTAGCCTGTACCAAATACATCAATTTTACACGTGAATGAATTCAAACTTTGTGACCAAAAATGTAACGGTATTTAACAACATACTAATAAGCGAGGCAGTGTACGATAGACGATGGCGTCCCGACGATTTATTTCTGTTACAGAAAACTCATCAAAATTAAATTTCAGGGGTTAAGGTTGATCCAAGTGAATTTTTGAGCGCTTCGACTTTTTTCGATTAAATCTATTGAATTACTAAGTCAATCTATCTAACCATACACACCCCAAGTGTGCTCAGCATACTTAGCACGAATACAGTGTTTTATAAATCAATACCTCACTCAGTATACATGTTACCAATCGACCGTTTTAAAACTAAATTTCCGAGTTTTTTTAACATCAAAATATTTTTGGACTTGTAGGAATTTTTACGGCATTCCTGATAAACTGCACATGCTTTTGTACATATGTCACTTGTGACCTGTAATGTACTTATAGAAGCGTTTTTAAATGTGCTTTTAAAAACAGCAACAGAATAAAAACCTTGTTAACATTACCGTTCCAATCAGTCTATACGTTCTATTTAACTTCCATAAGATCATTTTATAAGTAATAATTTTAGGAAGTTTGATTGCCTTCAAATAAGTACCGTAAACTAAGCTTGTTGAAGTTTCTGTTGTATTTTAGTAATCAATAAGTTGAGGCGATTTCATATTTCTTATGGCATGAAAATGCGTTTCTAATATTAATCGGATCCTATTATTTTTGGAAATTTACGCTTCAGAGTCGCCAGAAAGATATTTAAAAAAATAACTATTTAGCTTCATTTGGTAATTATTGCTTGCAAATACATTGCCAAGAAGTACGAAGTCATTTCACCAAAACAGGAGCCTTTATTAAGGAAATCAAAAAATCATCTGCAGATTTACACAGAACCTACCACAACCTACATATGAATCAAGGTTTAGTTTTTAGGTAAGGCCAAAATAAAAGTCACAATTTGACTACAGAAATCGAATTTGTTCTTCTACATACTAAGTGTTCTGTAATAATAAACATAATTATAAGAAACGTATTTCTCAGTGAGTCAGTACGTGAAATATAGCACTGAATTTGACAAAACAGAATAATTGCATATTTTAATCGGAACAATTCAAAAGTGAACGAGAGTTTATTCAAGCGAAACAGATGCATGATGTACGAGCGCTTTTTGGTCCAATCTAAGAAGGTTACGTCATTTTGTGATAATGATGTGACCCACCTAGGTACAGCATTGAGTTCGATGAACTTGTCAATCGGCGGATTTCGTTCCTTAGATAAGACGCGTCGAGATAAGTGTGTAAACTTCAGAACAGTTTCCACATCATTAGAATAGATACCTGAAACAATGAATAAACCAAGAAAAGTACCTTAAACTGTAAGCGGTAAAAGAGGGTAGATATAGCGGTAATTAGTAACTGCGACTGTTATAAAATCAGTTACATTTAGGAAAAAGAAGGGCATGTAAATTCACGTTTCAGACTCGAAGAAGTTTTTTTAAAACGATACTATTTTCAGGCTTGTTGATGTCGATGATTTCGCAAACGGCTCTAATGCTCTTCCTTTTTGTTTGTGTATTGATAACCAAATCAATGTAAAAAAGGGATTACTATAAGAAGACGTTTCCATTATTCTAAAAACTATCCTGGTGGGACAATAATAATTAGCTGTTTTATTACCTACATGCACCATTTGTACGCCAGGGTACATTACTGGAAAAAGTAAATTGCCATTACGTCTAACTAAGAAAAATAACTGTAAAGTAAAGAATCCTGAATTGAGTGCGCTGATTCGATAACTAATGAAGGCATTGTTGGAACCAAATAGGATAATATGGGATCAAAGCGAATGAATTGTATTCTCGTGCGAAATTGCAAAAGTTCGACTTTTAATATGATTATTCAAACAGTAAACACTTATGCGTCGGGTATTACACACTTAATAATTATTTTCACCGTATATAATTCGTTGAACACCACAACAGACTCAGAAAACGCGCATCGAAAGTTCCCATCATTTCTCTCAACGGAGAAGCATATCAAGTTTACCATAATGGCAATTTTCCACGTAGGAACTCAAGTAACGCAACATTGATACCGCACGATTACCAGTACTACTTATGAGATTGCACATATGCTTAAGGATTCGCGTGCCCATTCTGAGTCGTGAGCATAATAAGGAACCGAGTTGGCCTCATGTGAACTTATAAGAAAATCTTAATTTCTTTGTTTGGAAAAATTTGGCCTACTCATGCACACAATCAATGTCCATCAGCGCAACTACCGTGTCCTAGATGTCTGCAAAGTCTTTTAATCATCGGACCATATTTCTCGACATGGCGCTACTAGATAACATGCACAGAGAATATTATTTGATTTCAGTGATATTAGCATATCCAGGCTGGGTAAGCAGGGCCCTTATAGATGGACTCGACAATCTACATACCCTTCACGAGCTGTTCGATGTCCTGAATGGACTGGTGATCCCCTGTTTTTGAAGGCGTAATTGGATTGTTGTTGTCACTCTCGTCGAAGTCACCTTCCTCTGCATCCAAATGAATGTTGCGTCGTTTTGAGAGCTGCTCATCTTTACGAGCTTTACGTAATTCGATAACGTCTTCCTTGCGACGCAACCGGCCACTTTCAAGATCTTTCCCGTGATTTTTAAATTGAGCTAGGCGATCGTTTGGACCCATTTTTAATTGCAGGTGCTTAATAAACTAAACTTGGTTGGCTGTCGCCGAAACTCTGATTCCGAACTGAAGAGATGAGCAACGATTCCCGTTAGTGTTCCGCTACTGCAGCGCGCTCAGCCATCGATTTCAAACTGACTGAATTTAAAGATGGCCATACCCGCCAAAGGCGCAAGCGGGAAATTCAAACATCGCAGCGGTTATGCGCAAGAACATTGAAAAAAAACTTAGCAACCTAAAAGTTTTTGCGATAAAATAAGAGTCGGTAAAGGTTTAACGTGTTTCAAGCAGTATTACCGAATGATGCCAAAAATAACACTCCACAAGGACTTGAATACCTGTGCGAAAAGCAGGTTACTAATTAAAAACTAATCGCAGTGGTAATAGTTTAATCCTCTGACCATATCGCTTCCAAACTGAGAAAAACACGCTTTATTACTGCCGTTTTTGATTCACTATTAGTAGATTTTTTTTCATATAAATTATGGAGGAACTGAGGCTTGCTCAACGCAAAGATGATTTTTTACTAAGAGATGAACAACTGGAAGAAATGGGAAATACAAACCGAAATTTAGTGATAAGTTAAAAAAAAGTGATTTAGATACATTTTGCTTCTAACATAAATCCTATGAATACGGTACAACTGTTTCTGTAGGATGTTGCTAATGTAGGAATATTTACATACGTGCATTCAAAAGGACAGTCAAGAAAAAGAAGACCTCAATACGCAACTACTTATCGGTATGTGAAATATAAGTCCGTGCCGATTTTGTTCTGCTTGATTTGGTTAGCTTTTGAAGAAAAATATTTAAGTGGCAGAGTGGCAGTTTGTCTATATATAAATAGTGTTCTTTAGAATCGAATTTAATAAGCAGTTGCTACTCTACTTCTCAGATCATTATTGACATGAAGGAATTTTCACGTAAATTGGTTTGAACGTAGTGAAGTCCTATACCTCTAAGGGTCAACTCGATCGTAAAATTCATCGATATATACATACTTGATATCGCAATATGCTCTATTTGAATATTGAATTTTTCAGACACCCAACATATAAATTTATGTTTTACGCCTTACAATACTTTAATGTGCTTCTTTCAGCTATGGCCGTCACACCTTAAGGCCATACGCAAAGCTTAGTATAACGAGATTTTTAAACGTGTTTGTGTTAAACTCTAGCTTTTTTCTGGTTTTAAACTCTAATTTCTAAAGATCATGCTAATACAAGAGTAAGTCAAGTCAATATTCGTCACTAAAACTCGTGGCTAAAACTCACACCGGCAAATTTTCAAGTTTCTAATAACGTTCAAAAATAGTATAAATTATCGGTTTCAGGTAAATATAAGGCTCATTATTAAAGCAGAGATAGATGCATTTTTCTAAACAAGTGACTTTATGGTTAATAGCACACTATTTTTACCCGTTTTAAAAAAAAAGTACAGTGAATATCTTCTTTCGAGAATCTAAAAAGTGTAAGAAACATTTTCATATGTAGTATGAAAAAATGATAGAAACATTTTCTAGAGTTTCTAGAACATTTTTATATGTGTTTCAGCAAAAATTATTCAAAATCTAAAAGATAAAAAATTATAGAAGTTCTAAGCAAGATTCTTCAAGGATTCTCAATTAAATTCAATTAGTTTCAATTAAATTAATCAAACCCAATAGCATTTTGGTTTTTTAAGTAGCTAGTCTATTTATTTGCGAATTCTCAGATTCATATTTAAATTGAAAAGCTTGGTAAATGTTATGATTTACTCTATAGAAAGTTTAAAAAAACTGAAGTAAACATCATTGTAACCCTTTTATTTACATTCAGTTTGATATGTTAGGCCTACTTTACGTCTAGAATGCATCCGAGCCAAATTTAAATCGAATATAAAAGATTCGGGTATAGATTGGTCTTTTCACGACCTACTAAACGTAAACCTAAGAGCTTTTACTATCTCATCAATAACTTTTTCGCAAATGATTGGGAGGCAGAAGTGAAGTTATATTTTGAAGGTAGTGTTTTTATCTTACGGATAATGCTTTATTCCGAAATAAATAGAATAAACAGACAGAAGTAACGTCCTCGTACTTGAATTGGAGTGCAGTTCTGCAAAGTTACGTACATTAATTTTTCTACTAAAATTACTAAAGTTTCACTAATATCAGAATTTTTTAAAATTGGTTATGCACTTCTCTTGGTTATCCCAATGTTGTCTATATACAAAAGCTTTGTTATGAAAATCTATTTGATTGCATCGTAAGTAATGTCGTTTTTCCATTAAACAAAAGTGTATTTGATTCAAAGTCTAGCATCATGCATCCAATGCTGCTTTCTACGGCCTTCTTCTATTTTCAACCAGTTTATCTCCTTTCGCCAAAAATATCCATATGTGATTATGTAGGACTCGTCTAACCAACAACAACAACAATCTTTAACGATATTTTTTTATTTTCAAACTATTATTATTTATTACGAATTTCTTTCTCTAGTTACCAACAATATAGTGACTCCTTGGTATGAGGTTTGGAGCATATAGTGGATGTAGAAAGCTTTTCACTTAAGTTCCTGGAAGATCATGGTTTTTCTCAACATTTTTTCATGTGTGGCTAGGCATTGTCGTCGAAATTGATGAAGTGGTGCACAAAGCCTTTTCTTTCAGATAGTCCTTGTTGATTGATGCACGTGTAAACTCCTGCTAATGGCCGTGTTCTCCAAGGATTTCCCATTGTGTAGGACCCTTTCGATTTCGCCAAACATAAATCGGTATCTTATTAGGATCGAGATCTGGCTTAGCTTTGGCCTTAGACGTATCTTTTGGAGCTACCGACTTTAGTCTATGCTTCATGTCAATGAGAAAACACGGTTTCTTGTTACCGGTGCTAATTCTGTGTGCAAAACTGTCGGCAGGGTGAAATGTTGAGTTCCAATGAGAGCGCTTCATCCAGTCTACAATGCACCCAAACTTCTAATGCTTAAAAAAAGAAACATGAATTTACTGACAATAGTCGGATGTTCGCAACATATTTTCTCGATCAATTCGCGAGTCATTTGATAGTTGAACCTCAGATGGTCGATAAGAGGGGGGCACATCTTCCAGATTCGAAATTCTGTCTTCAAATGCTTCGAATTTGACGCCTAGTTGCCTTTGAACATTACTTCCCTACACATTAAGTCCCTTTATATACAAAGTAGTACATCTTCAAGCTTAACAAACTTCAAGAGTCCTTTCATTTGCAGATTTCACTTACTGCACAATGGAATTACAACGGATGGGGGAAGAGAGAACCTTTAGGACATTTTGGCAATATTTTATAAAACTAAATAAACACAAGAGGATTGGATGGAAATCGGCATATTTAAGACAACGACATTACATATATATATAGACACTAAACCTCACCTATGGGTATTTATTATGGCTGTTTGAGCATTTAGCCGGTGTTTTGTAAGCTTAATGTTACATCTTTATGTTCTTGGTGCTAAACGGGTAGTAGTTATTACGTTACTTCCGACTCCAGTTACATGCGCGAAAATTACTATACATCAGTATTCAGTTTAGCATAGCGACAATTCTATATGGGCAGCCTGGTTTTGTTGGAACTAACCATTCTTCCTCGAAGAACGCCGTATTCTCCTATGTATGAATCGTATTTCATGAATCGCATGTTATGCGCGAACACTTGGCGAGTTTCGTATTCTATGAAAATACGCTTCGAAAAATTCGGGGCCAGTGAAAACTAAAGATTTTTCTGCATGACAATTCCATTCTCGTGTATACATTGTTTGGCCATTTCTCCTTGATTAGAGATGAAACGTCTCCGTTAAAAATTGTCTTCTGTCTTCGTCTTATAGATTTTGGTCTATATCATCGACCGCTTTGCTGCGTATATTGCAGAACACTGCCACTTGTTTTCCCTAGCTATCCGCAATTTCTTTTCTCTTTTTCTGTGCTCACCTTCTTCCGTATGGAGTCCGCCACTGTCTTGGCCTCCTTTGCTGATTCTTTTATGTCCCTTGGGGTGTTTGGAACATCTATCGTTGCGAGGTTATGAATTCTCAGGACCGGTTTGCAAGGCCTACAAAAAGATTTACCGGGATATTTTCGTACTTTTTTGTTGTCGACCCCCATTTCCTCTTTATTCAACCATGCTTTGTACAACTTGAATAATCCTTTTTTTACCTACCAGCTTTTCTCTTACTTTGTGAAAAAGGTCTACAGTCCAAATCTCTCCTTTTTCCCCAACCCGCAACGGTGCTGTCAAGTATGAAAAAAAAATTGGTACGAATTGAGGATTCGCGCTTTGATAGCCCAATCCTGACCGGAACATATGTATTTCTCACAAAGCAAGCTGTACAATGGATTGCCAACTGATTGGTATTCATGCTGACTTCATTGTTTTCGCTTGTTTGAGCCAGACCACGATAAGCCGGTCGTCGTTGTCACCACAAGGCGCGCCATCGACTAAGATCAAAATCGTGAGGTTAAGCACCGATTTCTCTCTGTGCTTTCCGTCAAACTGGTTTTTCAATGTACGAGCCGTTTTAGTCAGGAGTGGCAATTTTGCTCTTAGAGCAAACGGTGGTGTTTGGTACGGAGCCGATCCCTTAAATCCCACTTATCCTTTTCACCAGTTCGATTTTTAGTGCTCTCGAGATGCATTTGCATATCCGATATGTTTTTAAAGTCCTTAAAGTGAAAAATAACCAATTTTATTTGTTCAATCAAATACATTCGATAAGACGAGCATGGTAATATCGAATGAATGTGTAGGAAACTTTCTTCAAGTAATCTTGGACTAGGGGTGTTGTGCGATGCTATATTTCATTTTAACACATTTTCCATTAAATGGCAACCGTTAGCAAGTCCTTTTAATCACAGGACGCTTAAACAAAAAGAATGGACCAGTTTAGTTTTTTTAGCAGTAATTTAAACTAAGTAAAAATAGCCTAGCCTTTGGAAGCTGTCATGGGTACGAGATCGTTTACTGAACGTAAATTAAGAAACACAAACTAAGGTAGAAGATTTGTAGATTACTCTCAGCCACTAACAGTATGACAAATCATAATTGTTGATTACCAAGATTTGTCATAAGTAGAACTGCGAAATTTTACAGTGTTCTCGCAGATTTGAGTTCGAAACTTAAAAGGGGTTACCATGTCTATATGTCGCGATAACTAACAAAACTCATTGACTCGTATTCATCCATCATTTGTTTTGGAGTTTTTCTTTTACGAAATAGGTTCGTAATCGTTAAACTAGTGCTAGTTGTTTAAAATCCTACAATTCAAACTATTTAGGCCTTACGAATTTTTTTGTTAGTTTGTGGAACGTCGGAACAGGCACGCAAGGAACGTTTTACTGAGAAAAAGTATTCAAAGCGGATAAACGCATTCGATATTAATCGTTAGGGTAAAGCAAACTGATGTTCATCTAAGCAATGCTTGTCCGACACAGTAAACATGTCTACTATAACTGCCTGTGTTTATTTCTTTCATTAATCCAACTTGCCGTGTAGTATAAGTCATTGGCCGGGCCAATGACGGAGGGGAGGCACTCGTTGAATAATGTGCGTAATAGAGAAAACGGACTCTTTACGTATTCAGGAAAAACAAATAATGATAATAAACTTATGTAGTTGTTTGGTTTCATTTCCATTTATACAGTGCCGTGAAACTCAAATTTAATGCCCCCGTAATCAGTTCTACCTGGTCCTTTAAATCACAACTGCTAAACTAACCTAACGATCGTTTTATCGAAATTGGTAGAATAAATCACTAGTTGCAAGTATAGCTAACGATACTTAAAATGCAATGGATGTTGCCAGGTTATGATGTAGGTGAATGCGCAAAATAAACAAGCTACGGTGATTGAACACAATATAGTAAGAGGATATATGTAGGGTAAACTGACCTGTTCTTTTTCTGAGGTTGACAAAAAAACAACATCGAACGAAAGGGAAATGTCAGTGAAGGGGTGCCAATTCCAAAATACTATGCGTAAATAATACGCAAGATTCAAAGGTTATTCAACACATAAACGTTGCACGAAGGCACATATTAGGCGATTTAATAAATTTCTGAGTACTTTACGTTTCAAAGCCCAACTCGTTACTTCTGTTGGAAACTAATATTAGTATAGAATGACCTATATAAGATAGAAAATCGGTTCAATAGATGCACTTAGATTTTGAAGAGGTGAATCAGATAGATATATCAAAGTAAAATTCCTAGTAATTTACACAATCGCTAACTACCAAACCTACCAAACAGCAAAATAGAATTGGTTAACTAGTAAATCAAAAATATGGAGGCCAACCGTATCAATACCACCCGCAATATAAAGATCTCAGTTGTGCAAGATATAGTGTAGGAGACGGCTGTGGATGGGCAGAGAATGAAGGAACGGAAAGTTTTTTTTATTATCAAAGAGTGAAATTCGCAAGTTATTTTCTTAATATTTCAGATTCTAACAAGTTTTCATTTTTATCATATATAAAGCTCATTGCTTCATTCCTAACGCTCTCGTACCTTAATTCGAAATACCTGATGTATTAAAAACGGGATACAATGGACACGAGATACTCTGCTTGGGTTAGCTTTATATCGATAGTGTGTGTCCCAGTTAGTGGATATCTTCGGTTCGTGTAGGCCTAATCGACTTATATTTTCTTGCTAATCTTAGAGACACGTGATGGTCTAGGTTCGAACCTGCGCATAGACGCACTTCGTTTTGAGCTTTTTTTTTTGGAGGTTAAGGGCAAATGCATTATGCAGACCAAACATCACTGAATTGTGCTTTGTCCGGTACTGTGGGACTCTCACCCACTAAACCCTGAACCTCTTTATCAGCTTGGGTCATGGTTCGGGATATGATTGATATTACTTCGGAACCATGACTTGCAGGAACGGTCATTTCGTCATCCTTCCCTTTAAACCGTTCCAGTCCATCCTCCATTCTGGCTTTCCTCTTGACCAGATACGCTGGGTCTCGAGGGGGACCGTACTCCCTGTTCTTTCGTTAATACCAATTGTAGTGTGTTAGGCCCGTAATTATTTCGGGCCTGTCCTTCTACTATTCTCTTATGTGTCATCCTTTCAAGTTTTTCCTTTTTTTCATAATATCATGAAAGAAGGCCATAACTTTGGCTCAGGTCGTCCTGTCTCTTGTCATCATATCCACCATTTCCTTAGCACTGCCCTTTGTTGCAACTTCTCTGTGTACCTGCTTATCTCTATCCGCTTAATGCCTGGCAGTGAAGAAGAGTATGCTCTACTCCGTCTTTCGTGCCCGACACGCAAAGTAAACATATGTCCACTAACGTCTTGCCGATCTTTATCATGTGTGTTTGTCATGTTTTGTTCGTTTTGTGCTGGCAGGGGCCAGCCATCCGACGCAATGCTTAACGGCGATATCGGACAAAAGACTCGAAACATGGAGGATTGACGTATCAGGGATACTTCTACGATTCAGATTGTGAAAAGAGATGAGGTCTTAATTGTCGACAGAATATCAGAGTTCCCAAGAAATGAATAACTAACCAACTTTGCTCAAGGCGATAAATCAAATCCGTGTGTGAGCCTTATGCGACGTATCTGCGCAGTAGAATCCACCGCTTCGCTTTAAAACTCTAATGCTTGTCAGATATCTTGTATTCTATAGTAACATTTTAAATTGTTTCAACACTAGCTTTGTACGAACATCACAATAGCATATTACGACCCAATTAGAGGTCAGGCTATCATATTATGTCTTTCAATATATACTATGTTTTCACTCATGCTACAATGCTCATTCTCTTTAGTACCCGAGATCAAATTAATTAAAAAACAAACAAATATAAGCTCTACTTCCAACTATTATTTCTTCTGCTTTAATAACTATAAGCCGTGTAATTACAAATGACAGTCAACTAAGGCACATTGGAAATTAATTTAAACTTCGCTTCCTTTTACCATATTCTTAATTTGGCACTTTGTAAAATCATTTTATAGTTTATAACTCGAAATTTAAAAATGTTTTTAGGTACGGAGTAATGGTGCAATGGCCACTCTACACTGCGCATTTTCAAAAATAGACATCTTTAAGATATGTTCGTTACGTTTGGGCAAGAAGAGCCTATAAATGACCAATTTCTTTGTGAACCTAAGTGTAACCTTAAAACGGTGTGGAAAGTCTTTTGCAGAACACATCGAGGGCGGAGTCAAAAAGGCGATGCTAGCCTCAGTTACGCTCGTAAAGGCAGGATACTGCAGTCACACGGTTCAACTTGGAGATTGCACTGACTGCTATATATATAGTATCTAGATCAACAGCTTTCGTTAAATACAAAGTTTGTGTAGCGAGCTGTCTTCGCTGGATGAAACTTGTATTCATAATCTAGGCAAATTTTCTGACTTTCTGTAGTTCACTACAATTCGCCTGCTAAAAGCCCTAGTTACAACAACCAAATAAACGGTCCTTAAATTAAAAAAACTTAATCTGTGCCAAATTTATATATACGTTTCCAAATTCCGATTCAGTCTATGCCTAGTAACAGTGCGTCACCTGTGCAAAAGCTATTATAACCTAGGAATATCGTTCATTATCCTGCGCGTGACAAAGTTCACAAATATTATGCTTTGTAGCGCTGTCGTTACTGGCAAAAGTAATCTCTAATGTACTCTGATTGCTAACCTCGTCGCGCGTTAAATCACGCCATTGCAACAGAGATCGGCTTGCATTTGATGTGGCGCAAAATGAAATATATTGTGCCAGTGGTTTTGAGTAAAGAATGGTACATGGTACGAAGTGAGATGCAGAGGTTGCCGTATAGTCTAGGCAATGCATTTATTGTATATGGGTCTACTGCTCAAAAACTGGTCAGATCTACTGCTACAAAAAATCTACAGTTATGCAAAAGGGTATGTCTTTTCCATCTGCGGGCTCATGCCTCATAGAGCTCTAAGCGTACGTTTGCAGCCCCTATATTAGCCATGGATAAGGACACCGATCATGCATGAAATATTTCCATAAAAACACCATTTCCAAGTCCATTTCTTCAGATACTTGGCTTCTTAAACTGAACAAAATTATTTGCTCGTTTATTTGCTCTCACTGGGTATATTAGTTGACCAATTATGCTGGAAATCTAAATATCAAAAAACATTATTTTTACGCACGTACTCGGTTTTGCAGGACGTATATAAAGTACTGTATAAAAATTGAGACAAATGTTATTGGATTAATGAGCGTGCTTTCATGCGCTACCTCTGGTAATAATTAAGAGTCAGTTCATGCTACTACTATGGCTGAAAGAACTGGCTTTCTGCCACCAAAAGCCAGTATTCGCGTTAGAATATAAAAAGTTTATAAGTTTATAAGCCCGTACTAGTTTATAAACATCTTCGAAAAAATAATACATATTTACACGGGTTGAAAAGATGCAGAAGTGAGCTTGATGTAAAATCTATACAGCAGCATATTTGCAGGTTAAAAGCAAGCGATGTTTTGAAAAGTAGCTGACGCTGTAGTTTTGTTTTGTTTATACAGTTATGCAGTGAGACTTTTTTGGCCTCAGTGTTAACCATTTTAATGTCACTTCTCTTAGTACGTCGCTCTCGTAATTTATCTGCGAACTAGATAAATTCCTATCGAGTTTGGGTCATCCCGAATTAAATGCACCGTGTCGTGCAAATCAGTATGTTGCTACGGAATGAAAAAACAATAGTAGATTCCAACATTACAGGGCGGACTCGAAAGTTACCTGATGTCATACAAAAGCGCATTTCCAGTAATCGCTTTGTTTCAATGAGGGTGTTAGGGAAGGAATTAGATGTGGATGATATCACGGATTGTTTACGAAAATCTCAGGTATACGCCGTTTACAATAGAAATTAAAAACAAGTGCTCCCTGAAAACAAAAACAAAAACATGAAGGAGGTATGATTGGAGTTTCTGCTACTTAAATCTCCCACACACAAAACAGCATGCTGCTCTTGATTTTTCTCTGATGAGTGATTTCTGTCCTCGATGTACAAAGAAACCGCAGAAGTGACTGACAACCTAGAGGATGTGTCTATTGTGGATAGAAGTAAATTCGCGGCTAAAATGTTTATTCTGAGAATACTGTCCAGTACAGGACACGTTATATTGCCATACTTGCCTTACATTTCCAGAAAAACAAATGCATCAGTAGAGATAATCAATACCTACATATTGTATAGATTGTTGTGTCACCCTGCATAGCTGAAATGTTTGAAGGAAGATCATACGTTATATAATAATATACAATCCGATTAGTCTTCCATTAGCTGCATGCGAATAAATGCTTGTTTTGAAACGAGTATACATAACCTCGAAACACGCCATTTTTGAAGCCGTTGAATTACCTGCATAAATCGTTACTGATTAAACAAATTTCATTCATCAGACTGACATGCCGATATCAGTCTGCTCACTTGTGCTCACCAAACTTAGGTGCCACTCTACAGACGAATGATGGTTCTGTGGGATAAGCGTGACCGTCAAGAATATTAACTCTAGCAGATAAACTCTCGTTATAATATTCCTTTTAATATAAATGGAGTCTTGCAAACAAACAAAAAGCATTTTACCAAATTTGGGTGCTCCACCTTGTATCTCTTCCGTCCATTAGCGTTCAGAATATTGGATACTAAAGAATTCTGAATATGTTGGTCAAGGAGAATTGCAGCGACATTTTTAATTGAGTAAGCATTAAGTACTAAACGACTTAACTGCACATTTCATAATTTATAGGCAAGAAATACATTAAAAAAACTTTCCTTGATAAATAGTGTATAATATTATTACAATAGGTTTGTATCATAAAAAAAAATCAGCCTTACCCAATTAGCATTATATTTCGTTGTATTACGATTCTTATTTCCTGAACTACAGTTATATTAGAAACGATCCGCTATCAAGCAGTTAGATAACATCAACATTCGTTTTTATAAGAATAAGGTTTAAAATGGATATCCACTAAGGGATTGTAAGGCCTTAAAGGGTCAATCGACCGGTAGTACTTAGACACTGCTCCATATACCATATTCCTTGCAACCAGCTCGGCAATTGCTAGGCACATTTCTAGAAAATATTGAAATTTCATAACGTTTTCATGAAGGACAGGATTCGGTAGTGCGTAGTATTAGGGAATTGTCCGACGCGACAGTTTAGGCTAATATAAAACATTGTAAGAGTTCATTATAGTAACAGGGTTTTCGAGGTAGGAAGAAAACGAGTACGCACTCCACGTAAAAGGTAAAATAGTAGAATCACGGTTCCTTTTGGTAATTAGAGCGCAGGTAAAGGCAACTGACTGAATCACAAAAAAGACTGCATTAAAAGAGTCATAGGATAGCTCAAGAGAAAGTGGATAAGCTGTTTTACGAGAAGTAACATGTCAAGAAAATCGAAACAGACCATGCTATATTTACATGTTTTATGCAACTATAGACACTGGTAAGAATCCTTTAGCTCGTCGAGACCGTAGACAATATCCTAGCCAAAAACAGGGATACGAGTAGAAGCTCGCTAAGCTCTATTGCGAATCAAGACACCTGCATACACTGTACGTACGCTTCTTCCAGTACGTTAACAAACCAAACGGAATTCTAACGGGTTAATTTGCACTATATTAATGATGAACAGGTACATACGCACAAATTTAAGAACTGGAACTAACTAATCGGCCATTTGCTGAAGCATATTTAGATTATCTAAAATCGTATTTACATTAGTACTGGCCAAGGAAGTTAACTCAAAAAAGTTAGCTCAAGTAGTTAATGGGTACCGAGTGTGATAACAAAAAAGACAAAAGGTTCCTCTATTTTCAACTTCTCACAACTTTTCTAATTCTCTGCTTTCAACTGCACTTTTCTTAGAGGGAAAGTAGTCGAAAAGCTTTTGAATATGTAAGTTTCTGTCTCATGACCTATTAGGTATCATTGGTAATAACTTGGCGTCGATACTCATTTCATTGTTGCTTGATTGGTTGATTTGAGTCTCTGAAAGCTGATGCGGTGTTGGGTTAAATATTGTGTCCTTCTGCTTTGCAATTTGCTTCACGTAAACTTTAGTCAAGGCTTCCTCGAACTGATTTGAAAATTGACTTACCTTGATCTAACAAAAACCTGATACTACGTACGAAATATTCTAACGAAACGGGTACGTGAAACGTAAAGGATTAGCGAAATTTATCTCTGACAGACGATTCAGGTGTTGTGTACGTACAAATAAAACTCTATAGTCTCCACTAAACCTAGTCAATGGCCAAATGAAAACCAAACGATTGAACCCAATCATTTGTTTTATTCTTCACAATGATAATGATTGTCGCATTCATTATAGATATGTCCACACCAATTTCTTAAAAAAATGCAGCGTTATTCAAGAGTGATAAATATAATAAAATTAGGCGATCCAGCAAAGCGCTTTACTAAATTCTTAAACATTAGCTAACTGATTTTGAGTTAGGTGGTCAAAACCTGTCAGAGAGCTTTATTACTCTGTGTTAATTTGACCAGTCATTTCATTTAACACATCTCTACGTAAACATTTAACATAGATGGCTATTTTTACGTAGCCAAAGCCATTTTTGCTTGAGCCAATTTTTGTACGAAGGAACTATCAGTTGCGGATAGTAACCATAATATTTTTGACTAAAAACAAAATCTTTCGGAAACGTAACCCGTGAAATAGCAATGGTTTGGTAGTTGTGATCTATTGCTTTGCACATATAAGATCAGATAGGCCTAGAGAGAGGAAAATATTGGAGATCATGTAAACAGTAGTCGCTTGCCACTGTTATTTATTTACCTATAGAACTTTAAAACTGGAACTGACTATTGCCGGATCCAGGATTGTTGGGATTGAACATGTAATGCTGACCGTCCTCAGCTACCGCAGGGCCTGTTTCACCTTCGCTGTCTTCTGCGCCCCAATATTCCTCAACGAGTTTAACCGCCATCCCGTAAATCTAAAACTCGTAACATTGTTTTTCGTCTTCATAGTTAGTGAATTATGTTATACATACATACATATACATACACGTATTTTCAATCGCACGTTTCAAAACATTAATATGAATAATTGCACGAGACAGGTTAATTACAACACAGAACAGTAACGCGAGTGACGGTCCTTCTTACCTCTTCGTTTTCGTGGGCCTGCAATCGCTCGAGTTGATCAACAAGTCCCATTTCCTCGAGTACCTCACACAGGGTATCACGCTGGTTCATCTTGTCGCCGGCTTGTAGGATATTCCTTACAGCATCCAGAACCACCATAGTGATCTTAGCGTCATTTTGAGTTAACATGTCAATAAGCGGTTGGAGTACACCTGAAGTTTACATTAAGTCGAATATAAATATGACTTTAAACTAATGCACTCCAGATTTATATTAAGCTAACTAACTGTTAGGAAGCGATGACTAAGAAAAGTATCTCTAGTATTATCAATGCGGCAGCTTAGCATTAATTTTCGAACTATAGTGTGTAATAGCTATTCAATGCAGCCGCATCGTTTGCAATCTCAAATTTTTGCGCGAAATTTCGCAATTTTCGAAAAAATAATTTTTTTTTCGCATGAAATGTTGCTAGCGAGTGGCGCCAGACTGAAATGTCATTAGCCTGTCTGGCCAAGTTGCTTTACGTTTAAAAGCACTTCGGCCTCCGCAGGTTCGCACAATGACTAAAGGAAGACGTAGTCCCAGCATAGTGATATCTAACAGAAGGTGCCGTGGATTTTTTCATTAATCAACTTTCTTTTCGCCGATTCCCCGAAAAAAGCGATATATATAATGAAAATTATTGACTTCACCATTTAAATCTTTATGTGTTATGAAAATGAAAGCACAGACTTGAGTAAGAATGTGGAATACTTTCTCTTATGCATCTTAGGCACGATTAATATGAAGATTCTTGTGTATTCAGTGAAAGACTATACCAATATAAAGCACGTGCGGGGCTATAATAGTACATTTCGTATTGCTGTATTTATATTGTAGCAGGCAGACATTTTACTTAATCTTATCTATTATCTAGATCTATTATCAAGAGCAGTTGTTGAAAATAAAACCAAGTTTCAAACGATGTTTAATATGAGGGTATTAAAACATACCGGGGTAAGTTCTACCACCAACGAGAACCACTAGTCAATCGTACAACCACACGCACCTTCTTGGACCAGTAATCCTATCTGATCTACGCTTCCTCCACAAGTGAAATTGGAAATGGCCCAAGTAGCCTCTTTCTGCGTTTTGACATCTCCATGTTGAATGAGTTCGATGAGACAAGGAACAAGCCCAGCAGTAATCACAGCTTGGATTTGACTTTGATTGCCAGCTGTGATGTTTGAGAGTGCCCATGCCACTTCCTTGCGGAGATTCAATGTCTCATTAGTTAAAAGATGCCTGAGAAGTAAAATAACAGAAGTGAGTAACATTTAACGAGTCAGAGCATAAAACTACACTGTTTGCGCGCAATCAGTGTTATCTGATTTTGTGATATCTGGCTTAAATCTCAATTGAAGACGCACTAAATACGTTCAGTTTACGGTCTACGCAAAACTGCGGTGCAAGGTTTAGGACAATTTGTTGGGCTAAATCGAAATACTGAAAATTTCCACTACAGTCTATTATGCAGCCTGCATCTTCATATTAGCTATGATAGAGTAATACTAACCCATAGTCTCGAAACTTTCAAATAAAAAAAAAGCTCTTTCTTAAGAAGTGACAGAAAACCGCAAATCTTAGAAAGGTATGATTCTCATTTATCATCAAAGTGAACTCTATGCTATTCTCTTATTTGCCCATATCACAAAGAGAGAGTGAGAGGGAGAGAGAGGAAGAGAGCGTTCACTTTAAAACTATATTCTTTCGGACATATATATATATATATATATATTCGGATATATATATATATATATATAATATATATATATATATATATATATATATATAATCGCAAGTTATTTGCCAGAAAAAAATTATTTTCAGTTTAGATTTAGGTTATTTTCAAATATTGTTTCAGCAGCATCTCCAGTACTCATTTAGATTTTAAGAATATTTTTAGCCATGGCCAGATGACATACGTTGTTTTTTTTTGCCTTTTTGATTGTGATGAGGATCATTATTTTCCCGGAAATTTCATTTTATAAGTATTGATGTCGAACCATGTGGATTATGCAAGACGGGCTTAAGAGTGAGGTTTTAAACACCTTTCACAAAACTACTTAGCAAGAAGGTGTTTTAACTCTTATTAATATATTCCAATTTCACAATACCTAACACTATCTTTGAGCTACGAGAAATCAAAATTAAACCAATCACAAAGATGCCTGCACACAAGTTTTCGAGATGTGATAAACCTTTAATAAATTATAACTGAAAAGGGTAAATCCAAGACCAAAGCAAAGTTTTCTTAAAATATATTTTTGTTCGCCCTTTTCACATTATTGTACACAAAATCTTCACACATGAAAAACGTTTATTTATTTAACGAGGTCACCGTGATACAAATGAAAAAACTGATTTTAAGTAATTCAAGTTAGCACATTTATGGTATGTAAAACTTAAAACTTGTATTACAACCGAAACAAACACTAAAGATTTGCGAATGTCTGTACTCGATTACTTTCGATTACGTTGATTACTCGATTACTGATTTTTTTTAATCAAACGGCTATGCAATTAAAGGACTAAATTAATACCTAATTTAGTTCATTAATTTTAACTAATTAAGTTAATTTAATTAAAGAATAAAAAAGTTAACATTAGAGAACTCAATAAAATGATGATCATTGTACACCTACAAGATTATGTCAACTTATACATGCTAGCTCTGCAGATCAGACTTTTACCTGAAGGCTGGTAAGGCACCGTGGTCGATCACCGCTTGCGTTTGTACATCAGTTCCGGTGACAATATTACCCAGGGTGCGTAACGCTGGTACAACAAGATTACGATCATTTGAAGAACTAATTATGCTTACGAGACGATCGAGTACGTATTGGTCCACCACCTAAGGTAAATCAGTCATCATAAGCAAAAGCATGCGGAGTTAATGGTATTGTACAAGTATTAATATAATGCACATTAATTTATCAGCTAAATAGTAGAATAAGCGTATTCAACATCTATCCTTTCGCTAGTACCTATTTTTTAGCTACGTGTATGAATTAAACAGTAGTTATGGTACTACACTGTTATTTACAAATCGGCCTGCGCATAGTTATTAATATTTTACAATTTTTTTTTTATTCGGTCATTACAAATCCTTCGCTTTATCTCTCATTGATCGATACAAGTTTCTATGAACGGAGAGATCCTGCCAACTTGAAGCCTTATTTTGTCTTATTTATGAATAGCTGACAGCTTTGGCAAAATCGAAGTAGCAGGATTATGTCGCAACTGCCTTATTATTCAGATAATTTGAAAAACCTCGATTCAGTTCAGTTAACACTTTGAGGGACATATTCTTAGTACCAATGTCATTTTCCTAAAAAGAGACCGAAGTATCTGAATAAAACGGATTATTTGAAGTGATAATAGTGGCACATGCAAAGAAGCTAAGACCCACTTAATGTCAAATACCCTATCTAACGTTCCATAAGGTATTTTAATAGAAAAGCAAAAAACATCTAAACAGACATAATCAGATTAAATTTGTAACATTCATATTCAAGTAATTACACCACCACTCTCAGAATAGTAAAGAGTTATCCAGAACTTGATCAAACAATTAGATAGCAAGATGACTAGCTTCGTAAGCTTTTTCCATGTTGGGAAAATTTTTGGGAAGAAATTCTGCCTCTATCGGCGTTCGCGCTGAGAAACAGCGATATTGTTGAAACAACCGGAATTTGCTATTTGTTTTTCTTTGATTTTCTGAAATAGAAAAGCTTTGTAAAAACGCTTTGTATATTTGGGTTTATATGGAATGCCAATGTGAAGAGACTTAGGAGTTTATTAGTCGATAATCAATGCATGCTTTTACTACACGTCACACCCCTGTACAAGGACAGATTTAATTTTTTAGCCCGAAGTATATCAGAAGCAAATTCGTCTAATTTTTGTCTCTTCACATAAATTCAGAGATACCAGGTCGACTAAGAAGTTGAAATTCGAGACGCTTTTGAAGACAGCTCCATTTGCATTCCATAGTGACAATTTGCCAATTTAGACGACGTAATTTCTCATGCGCTCACCAAGGCGCGGAAAATCCGTTCATTGAATTGCTTTGCATCACCGCAACGTCACTTAATTTTGTTAGAATCTAGCAGAACCGGATTGTCACCTATGGCTATAAGCAAGCATAGCGCTACAAACGAGGCTACGCTACTGAAAAAAACTCAAGTTATTCCATCACATCCCTAACTTGTCGAAAAAGCTTTTCGGTGGATCAGCAAAGATGTCTTGTGGTATGAAGCCTACAGACATCAGTCTGGGAGATTATCCTATATAAACAGAAAAAGAGGGAGCTTTTCCACACATTCAAAGAAACAATATACTTCAACAAAATAATCCTGCTACACAATGGACACCATTACACAGATATAATAAGAATATTTGACTTATTTACTATGGTATCTAACCTAGTGCTGGTCAACCACTGTCTAATCGTAAATGTTCAAGTCATAGCTAATCATCAGAAAAGGAAAGTTAAACGATCTTCATTTTCTGAGATCCTAAAATGTTTATGACTTATTTGGAAGAAATGCCTGTCCTTTATACCAAGTTCTACATACTCATGATTTACATAATCAAAAGGGAAACTAATTTAGTTGGAATAAAAATCGTTCAGGCCTGTAGTTAATGTGTGCATGTAAAAATCTTCGGGACAACTATATATATTACAAAAACGGGAAAAACCCCTTTCTGTTTCTAACATTCACATACTACTAACGATTTTTGAAGCATTAAAATGTTTGTCGGCTTTAAAACAATCTCAAATAGCAGGGATGTGAAAAATACCTCACCACCTCGGGGATGGTGTGTTAAATAAAACATCGGCTGAGTTTAGGTATTTAAATTGGCGAACTGTATCTTAATAATAAGATACTTAAGTGAAAGTAACAGGCGCTTATTGAAAGACTGAAATGATAAGAACCGATACTACACTTTAATTTTAGCAAAAAGCCGAGACACAATTCGCAGATATCACTTAAATCGGGTTATATGGAAACCATCACTTGTGCTGATATGATATATAATATTGATACGCATATAGAAAAAAAACTCTTGCTCTTTCATTTAGTAATTACCTGAAGCCAGTTTGTTATAAGAACTAATATTATGCTACCCGAACGCCGATTAGATTAGAGAAATATTGGACCCAACTTTATTTATTATAAATTATAATGTACTACAACGTTGCTTTTATATTATACGTAACTGACGGAGGCTATACAGACAAAACTTATTTTTTCGAGTTTTTCTAAAAACTAGACAGAAGATTAAGCTAACGCTCCGATCAAACAACAGGCTCTTCAAAACCTCTCGCGCCCGAATATTTCGTGAAACTTTATTTAATAATGTGCCATATCTTCTTAGTGGAAAAATTTTTCGACATAAGGACGACTGAAAACAAGGCTTATTGTACTTAGCTGGAGCTTCTTGTAGCGAGCAAGAATATGTAGTTAGATTAGGTTTTATATTTTGATCGCAGTGAGCTTTTAGTTACCGATTTTTGTTTTGTTAGTGTGTGACAGCATGTGTAGATGAAATTCTCCTCATCCCTGGCGAATCGGGGCATGCATGCTTGAAAAACTCGTGTAAACAAATGAAAAAGAGCCTTAGCTTTAAGGTGATCTTTGAGGTTTTCCACTACTACTATTTCACTTCTACCAAATACTAGAGCTATAGAATAAACTATAGCTACTTTTTATTTCATTCACTTTTTTTTATTGACTTGTTAATGGCCTGGAATACATCTTACACGAAAGGCATCGTCTGTTCTACAAGTTTATGCTCATCTTATATTGAAGCAGTGAATCTTACAGCATTCTGTATATTTTGAGCAATGTGTATAAAATTTGGGCATCTCCATGCTATAGTGCTGCATAATATTAAAGAATGATCCATTCATCAAGCTTTATACTTGCCATTCGCATGGAAATTCTGAATCGATATTATTTTCCGAAAAATATGTAACAACATATCGATAAATATTATAGTTTACGCACCTCTTGAATGCGGTCATCGGTTCCGTCGGAAATGTATGAGAGAGACCAACATGCATCCGAAATCACGGCGTTGGATTCATGCATCAAGAGTTGCTTTATCGCAGGAAGACATTCCACAACAGCTTCGAGCGGAGGAGGAGGATTCTTGTTGCGGCAGAGATTGCTAAGGCACCAAGACACATTGGCCAAGAAGTTGCATGACGTATCTTGCTTTATAAGCTTAATCACAGCAGGTATTATTCCGTTTCGAATCAGCATGTCACGGTACTCAGGTCCGTCGCCTGCGATATTTGCCAGCGCCCACACAGCCTGCTCAGCCACATTATTGTGTTTCGATCCAAGGAGCTGTATGAACAATGGACAAGCGCCTTCCCCGACGACGCACTTCGTCTGCTCCGCCGTGCCTGAAATCAAGTAAGACATGTATTTCTTTAGACTCTGTATCAATATCTTTAAGTAGGTCGTAAAGTAAATGCGCATACGTAAAAGTTGTTGGGAAAACAAATCGTTTTGATAAAAACGATATTTCTTTATCTATTTTGGTCGACGGTTAACCGCGTTCGCTTGATGTTCATATGTGCCGTCCACATAAAAGTGTTATAGATCCTGCATAATAGTTACTAAGCCAGCCTTTAGTTCAACAGAGGGTGATACTTGTTAATTCTAATTCTTTATGAAGCTTTTTATATATACATATTTAATAAACCGCGAATGCAACCTTAATTCCATAGAATTACCCCTTAAAAGTCGCTTAAAGAGATTTTTTAATCTAATATAAGACGCCACATGCATATATGCACTGAAAATTTATTTTGTTCCGTGCTTGTTCACCGCGCTTTCTTTTGGAATCGTCTTCCTTTCGGTCTTTTGAATCGTTTTGTTTTTCGTAGATATTTATTCTCATAAACGCTTGACCCGTGAAAAGCAATTCTAATTCATTAAATTTATTTCGAATCTCTTTTAGAAACAGATGTTAGCACATCATTAACGGCTGCTAATAGTATGTTGGTCGTAGCTTTTGAAAGCTACGAACAACGTATTATTTTTGAAAAGCAATATTAAATGAATCTTATGCATAATTATGAAGGACAGGTTGTCTAAGAAAGAAAGTTCGTTTAAGCACAGAAAATTACATTGGAAAGTCAGCTGCTTAAGAATGGCCTTACTAAAAAATTATTTGTATTATGGATATGTTTCGAAATGAGTATGAGGTATGTAATGATGAAGGTTAAATTTTTTCGCCTAAATTTAGCTTTAATATGCTGGAGGGCGCGTTATATTACCAGTTTCCCAATCACATATGTCGGTTATAAATACAGCGATACTTATGTATCAATGCATTACGATGGCTTAGTCGGAATTTTGAAGTCACGGAATCGATGCTTTGTGAAAGGCCACGTACACCCTACGTATTTAAACCTCCCGTTTTTTTCCTATCAGGATATGCCAAAGCAAGCGATATTACAGTTTGACCATTGCTCAAGAACTATGGCTTTATTTAAAAAACCTACATCTTACAATCTACTTTAGTTAAGTCTCTAGATTTATTTACCTATAGCACTTATTCGCCATAGCAACTAACGTATTATTTAATAAAACTTAAAATTTTATAGAAATAATAAACTGCCATATTCAAATAACCTAAGCGTTGAGTTATCCCTAAAATATTGCTGCAAATAATTAATCCTTAAGTATACTACTAAGTAGTAGTAAGTGTAAGTATACTACTAGAAATCCATCCCATTCATTCACTGAATGGAAGAAATGTGCCACTTAGCATTAACAAGATACTTACCTGAAGCAATATTAGTGAGGGCCCATGCGGCTTCAAATTGAAGATCAGGGCGGTCTTGTGCCTTAAGGATTTCCACCAGCCTGCACCAAACACATCAATTTTGCATAAAGTTAAAACTCTGACCTAACATCATACGATTCTTAGCATTCTACTGAAGTACCGTACGACATCTCATCAAAACAGGACTCCAAAGAAATCAAGAAATTATAGAGAACCCGCCACAGCTTACATGTGCATAAAATCATGGTGTATGTTTAGCTGAAGCAAAACTAAAACAACTTTATTTAACTGTATATTACAGTTTAATATATAATATATATATATATATATATATATATATATATATTTGCACGTATGGAAAGGTAAAGGCAATTTTCGTTATATTGTCTGGGGATACGAAGTTGCCCCAAACACCCTTACGCCCCACTTACAAGGTTATGCAGCTCGAGGAATACCAACGACCATAGACAGATTCAAAGCCTTAATCAGCTCTCGTGCACATGTAGAAATAGCAAGACCAACAGAAGAACAGAATCGTGCATATTGTGTAAAAGGAGGTAATTACGAAGAATATGGAAGAATCAATTCTCAAGGACAACGAAATGACCTGCACAACGTCGTGGATACTTTACTGGATGCTACAGATGACCCAATCAACGCTGTTGCTACGAATCACCCTGTTGCCTTCATTAAATTCGGACGTGGCATCAGAGATTTGGCATGTCAGTTACGCCTGGGAACTAAGAGAACACACAGAACCAAACTGTGTATTGTATGGGGTTACCCAGGTACAGGCAAAAGCTTCGGTGTTCGTCAATGTGCCGAAAAATTGGTTGGCGAAGATGAAATATATTATAAAACACGTGGTAATTGGTGGGACGGATATTCAAACCATAGAGCAGTCATCATCGACGATTTCTATGGATGGATTAAATACGACGAACTACTCAAAATATCGGACAGATATCCTTACCAGGTACCGGTCAAAGGAGGATTTGCCAATTTTATTTCTGATTGGATATTCATTACCTCAAATCAACACCCTAAGGATTGGTACCATTTTCAAGGATACACCTTCACTGCTTTACAGCGGCGCATTGATATCTTGATTCACATCCCAGATCCCAAAGAATCGATGCCATATCGATCCTTTCAACATTTTGAATATAATGATACTTGTGATGAAATAAAGACTATTTTTGGTTTCTGATATGTTTTGTTTTTATTTTATTCTTTTATTCTTTCCAATATTCCACCGATTGCCCGATCATGCATCGGATATAGCACACTTGTTTCTGTAAGTGTCGCTCCATACGATGCAAATCGTTTATATGCTATTCCACCTTCTACAATTGACGAATTTGTTAAAGAATTAGCGTGTAACCATGTAATCCACACAAACAACAAAACTTTACATATATACCGAAGTTCTTATATAAAACTGGAACTGGAGTGATTGGCAAAGCACGAAATGGATGGTTTCCATATAATCAAAATGTAATGCCTTTGAATGGACCAGTCATAGCATGGTCAAAATATAGAATGCCTGGAGACAAAAGAACAATGGAACTATCGATACAAAATAATTATAAAAGCAGTAATAGCATATAAACGATTTGCATCGTATGGATAAACTTAGTAGTTTATATATATATA